>NC_091129.1:25388217-25988217 GCF_040183065.1 Periplaneta americana | reverse complement strand
ATCGGTTAAAAACCATACATGTTTCGGAGGAATGCTCCTCCATCTTCAGTGGTAGTACCACGACGCTGGTATGGACGTTCGACCGCGTAACGTAGCTTAAGGAAGACTACTCAATCATTAAAAAGTGTTCATATAACTGTATTAAATTACTTCTATTGTATATAACTATAGTAACACAAATATAATAATAATAATAATAATAATAATAATAATAATAATAATAATAATAATAATAAGAAGAAGAAGAAGAAGAAAATAAAAATAGTAACAATAATAAAATAATAACTTAGATTGATAAAATAAAATATAAAAACACTTAGCGAGAGTTAACACAATTTATATAACTCCTCGTCCCGTCCCGTCCCGTGATCATTTTGATCACATTTCCGTCCCCCTCGCGTATGTGGTACCTAAGAGGTTACGTCCATTTTCGGTTTTCCCCTTCAACATTTTCTAGAGCTCCTTCCGTGGAACAGCGTAACCCGGAGTGAGACTAGTGGCCAACAGGCTTGGAGCTCACATATTTAGTTTCTTGCAGCCCCGAACCCCTTCCAAGGACGCGTTTGCGATTTAAATGAGCCACGGACTTGCATTCATATCCCCATGACCCTTTACTTACTCTAAATTAATTAATAATTACATCTATCCTAAATTCATAAATAAAATTTCTATAAGCATATAACACGCATTAAATTGATTAAAACCGTAGCTGAACTATGTAACTGGACAGAAAACGGTAAAAGATACGGAATGTTACAGTTCTATCGATAAATAAAACAGGTAGTACCGATCTAAAAATTGTCATCATTAGATATAATCTATAGCATACAGAAATATCTTCCATATCGACAATATGCAAGTATTATATTGTATTGTAGGTAAAATTTATCGGCACACTTGTAAAAAATTCATAACTTGCAAACTTAAACCAAAAATCGAGACAAAAGTCTAATTATTAAAAAAAAGTCGGGTCAGGTTTTTCAAGACTCAAAAACGAGTCAATTCCGGTTAATCGGGACGTATGGTCACTCTATATATAGTATAGAGCGTTCGCTAGAAAATAAGTTTGTCTGAGGATATGACGTCGAACTTTAACTGTTATACATGGAAAACAAGTGCAGACAAAAATGTGTGTACATTTCTATTGGATCGAGCGTGAAAAGATTTGTTTTGTGTATTATGGTGAGATAACAGACTAAGATGGCACAATCGTCAGAATTTGAATCACGAATGCCACCCAGACCATCCGTCGGACTTGGAAATTCATTTCTTATAATAGGACACACAATGTGCCAAAAAGCGAATTCACACGGGGATAGTTTACAGGAGCCAAGTGCTTGAAGCAACTCGACATTCCTTCAACTTTCTCCGTGTGATATGGTCGAGACAGTCAAGTTGTGACTTGGCGGTCAAGTAGAATTTGAGTTGACTCGTCAATTTTTGTGTCCACTTTCCCGTCACGTGATCAACTTGACTGCTCCATATTCCTCGTGTGAATGCTAACTTGTAGCAACTTGCAAGCAGATATTGTGGATATTGTGCGTGTATGGTTTGTTTAAATTAATAACTAATTAACTTAGGTATCGAATTTAATATTAATTTAACTTTCACACCCCACATTTTAACAGTTACTAATTCTGCTTACAAATCAATTGGATTTTTAATTCGAAATTATTCAAGCGACCACGTGTTTTTAGGTTAGGTCGACACTTGGCTTGAAGCAAGTGGAATTTGCTACTACAGGGACATCATTTTATTTTTACTTCAATTTTTATTGTACCTGCGTTTCTAAATATACTTGTCTCCCACCCCTTTCACTAATGTCCTTGCTAACGTCAGTCACACAAACTTACGGCCGTGTTGCTAGCAGTGAAGTAAGCAGTACAGAGTACAGTGTGTTTCAGAAATATGTTGCATTTCCTATAGAAGAAAAAGCTTATATGATTAAAGTTTATTTTCACACAAGTATGGTATGTAACATAACTGAATTTATCTGTGTGGACTGAGTACAAGTGAAGATTAGAGTTACCGAAAGTACGGTACCCCATAATATGGTACGGTACTTAACAGCATTATTTAAACAAGAGTTTTGTTTTACTATTCGTAGGTATGAAGGACGATGATGGAAACTGGAATTACAATATAACCGAATGTGAACAACAGTTTTTTTTTTCACAATTTCCTGATTATATCATTACTGAATTTTTTCGTAGAAATGTCATTAATCTGGTAGATAAATTTAGTGCAACAGAGTGTACAGAAAGGAAGAAAAGCGTAAGATGGCCAACAAAGGTGACAGAAGATGCTGTAGAAGATGCTAGAGAAAGGATGCAGCGATGTAGTAATAAGTCGGTCAAGAAGTTAGCAGTAGAAATTGGGGTTTCTTACGGAAGTGCTCACAAAATTCTCAAGAATAAATTAGATTAGTAATATGCTGAATAAAGTAGACATTACATAATGAATATAACCTCCTGAAGAGTTGAGTATGTGAAAAAAAATTGTTACTATTCTACTGTTTTTTGATAAAATACTATATTTCCCTGTAACATAAATGGATACACTACTTTTCTCTCCTCTTATAGCTAGTAAAATGATTTGTTTACATATTGCACTAGCAACTCTAAACTCCTGTAACGGAAGGGAGGTAACAGTGTTTCCGAGTATAGACAGGTTAATGTTAAAAATGTTAGTAAAAATAAAGTGATGTCCCTGTATAACTATTTGGAATCATTGCAAAAACAACGTTCCTTCTATCGAGTTGACACAGAATAAATTCCTTTGGTTCCTGTATTGTAAGACATCTAAATACCTTGTCCATTCCAGTTCCCAGCTAGATTATTGAAATGAATTTTTGGTTTCCATACGCTCAATGAGACAAGAACGACTTACTCGATCATATGTCTCAGAAAAATGTGAACAAAAGTAATACTGATTCCGTTGAAATACTCAAATATCAAAACTTCTTCCTTGTTTTGGCCCAGAAATTTATTACCGGTATCGAGTTATTAAATTTCTGATTTTTAAGTCATAATAAGCAACATCTCTTTCATGTAATCATTTCTTTTATTTCTATTGCTATTGAGTTGCATATACAGGGACATCATTTTATTTTTACTTAAATTTTTATTGTACCTGAGTTTTTTAATGTACTTCCCTCCCACCCCTTCTACTAATGAAGTTCAACCGTCCTCCACACAGATCCAAGACCGCATATACAGTCATAGTAGCCTTACGCTCATAGTAAACAGTACGTTCCAAAAATATGTTCGAGTTTTCCAGTGACGAAAGTGCTTTCAATATTGCATCATTTTCCATTTGCCTACGTCGCATCCCGATGTCCCCCACCTGCTTCTATTCGCCTCTCTGTAAATGCTAGTAGCTGGGCTGTCTTAGCTCTTTTCTGAGAACATTAATTTCTGTTAGGAATTAGACGTCTACGTAATATTATGCCCATACAATTGTTTAAAATAACTTAAATAAAAGGGCCTCGTTAAGAAATTAACTGTCACGTGATTTCCTCCCTTTCTACGACACTACGACGTAACCACTTGGACGGACAGTAGATATCATGTCTGAGTAATTTTATCTTTTCGGATCGGACAGAAGTGAAGATTTAATTTACAGTACGTAAGGTCTCTTTTATAGAGTAGGTACAGAATTATTTCAACATGAGTTACTATTACGAAGGACGAAACTGCTAATTGGGATTAGGTACAATAGTTTATAGTGCGATAATATGCACATTAGAACTGAAGCCTGTATCGAAATGAACGGCCACCATTTTAAAAAACGTTTTTAAATATCCATATTATGATTATTTTTCAATTTAACTTCATTCTCTATAGTGTAGGCTAATGTGCTCTACGCAGTATAATATACACTGCATAATGAATACGTCCGCATGGATAGCTCAGTTCGTGACTAAAAACATTCATTGTTAATACTGTACTGTATTTTGATTAAACAAAAACCTAATGAAAATTATCAAACTCAAAATCGCGATATTTCCTAGTTTACGTAAATGGATGAACTACTTTTCTTCCCTGCTATACCTAGTAAAGTGATTTGTTTGTGTATTACGACAGTATCATCGAACTCCAGTCGTGGAATGGGGTAGCAAACGGTGTTTCCGGTTCTTAATCATTGACCCAAAGATATAGCCAGATTAATATTAGAAATGTTAGAAAAAATAAAATGATGTCCCTGTGTTAGTACCTATTTAATAACTGATGTCCGTGTGAATCATTATCAATAATTATAAATTAAATTAATTTGAAGAAGGTGCATTGATGGGCTTCTAGCATGTGTACCTACTTTCCCAGAAGTCATAGTAAACAAAACAAATTAATATATAAACCCTATTTTTAGAAGTGCATGAGATTTATGAACTTCCGTGGAATACACGGCACGAGAAAATTTCAATAATAATAAAAATTAAAATTAAACAAGAGGCGATTATTTCAGGAACTTGTTACGAAACTTAAGAAACAAGGTGTCCAAAACATGAATGTAGAAATGGTTCGCAAAGAAGGTAAAAAAAGAACTTCAAACAGTTTACCTTTAAGCATGCAACATTCTGGCGCGCGTTTTTTACGTGTGGAACATAGTTTCAAGTTTAGTGTCTCCGTGTGATCACAAATATGTTGTCAAGTTTAGAGGCTTCAAGCACTTGACTCCTGTAAACTATCCCCGTGTGATTCAGGCTAAAGCGTTCCTAGTCGACGGACGCGTCACGGATCCATCCCTCATAAAGGCAACACAGACGAAAGGAACGTCAAGGTTAAAGCTTTAGTATGAATATGACCTTCGTCCAGTGCAGTTCAATTTAGTTCGTGGCAACGCAGTACACATTAAAACAGCGAATCGTCATTTGTGTTTACGTACGTTTATTAGGACAAATTGTACAGAAATGGTGTCGTTCTGTTTTCCTACACATGTATCGAGGCTTTGAGTAAGCATATTCGTAGCTCTAGTGAAAGGTTTATGCATGGTATCAGTTTGAAAGCAGAGAAATTGTAAAAACTAAAACGTCATAAGATAACAGTCGTATATAAATTCAGCGAAACGGACTATGAGTCTAGGATTCAGTTCTATCGATAGAGGCGAAAAGCAGCGTGTGTCTTAAAATCTTTTCAATAGAAGTGAAGTTTGCATTTGAGAGGATTATCGACAGTTCCAGACTTCTTATAAGGTAAGCCAATAAATTGTATCTGTAAAGGTAATGTAGTACGTCACGAGATATATTACCCAATGGTAGCGCTCTAAATTACAGCTGTTTTCAAGCGTTCAACCGTTGCTTGCCGAAAAAAGGAAAATAATCGAATGAACACAGGTCCAAAGAAACCTCGATTCTTTACTTCTATTTTACAGCCTAATCAACAATTAGGTGCTGCATACCATGTTACTACAACCTTAAAACACAGAGGTGCGGTCTCTGAGACCGCTCAAAAATGTTGAATGTGGAAATGAAATAGGCTACACTCCGGTGATTCAGTACATTGGTAGAATAGCAATTATACTTCCCTACACCTCTCGAGACAATGTTTACACCTCCTGTCAGATATTATGGAACGAAATATAGGCTACATATAAATTTTAAGCTTTTTAATCTTTTGATGAGGTTTTGGTGAATTTATTATTTATTTATTTTATTTATTTATTTAATAATAACATATACATAAAAACGTTACATTAAAATATCCCGAAAGAGCGAATCACGTGTTCGGGGACAGTTCCATTACGTAAATATACAGGGGCATCACTTTATTTTTACCAACATTTTTAACATTAACCTGGCCATACTCGAAAACACTGTTGCCCCCTTCCATTACAGGAGTTTGATGTTACTAGTGCAATATGTAAACAAATCATTTTACTAGGTATAGGAGGAGAGAAAAGTAGTGTATCCATTTATGTTGTAGGGAAATACGATATTACGATTTTCAGTTTGATCATCACTTTTACGGAATTTATCAAAATACAGTAGAGTAGTAACATTTTTTTTTTAAACTCAACTTTTCAGGCGGCTATGTTCGTTATGTAATGTCTACTTTATTTAGCACGTTAATTATTGATGTTAACATACAATATAGAGAGTGCGTTTAAATTGAAGGGGTCATAAGTAAATGGCAGTAAGTGCACTTAAGTTACTTTTGAGAAAATGGGGTTTAAATATTTAAGCTTTCGTAAAATCGGTGAAATTTTTATTTAAATTTTAATGTGTGATGCGATTAAAATATCCCTTTGCCACTGAAATTTTAGATACTTTAGCTTACACTGGATACACTTAACTCATGTTATTACAAATATCACTAGCATTCCTTTGCTTCTAGCCACCTCAATTCAAAATAAGCTAATCTGAATTTTTAAACAAGTTGCTGAAAATGGTTGCCGTTCATTACAATGCAGGCTTCAATTCAGTACGCATATTATTAAAAACATTTTGAAGCATATTCACTGAAATTGAATTTATCGTTTCTTGAATGTAATTTTTTTGTACATTATTATTAATATAGGATCTTTCTTCTATAGAAAACGCAATCATATTTATGAAACACACTATACGCTGCAGTGTTTACTTCACTACTTGAAGACTTCGAATGCAACAGCGGCCGTAAGTTTGTGTGTCTGACGGGAGCAAGGACATTAGTGAAGGGGTGAGAGTGAAGTACATTCAGAAATGCAGGTACAATAAAAATGCAAGTAAAAATAAAATGATGTCCCTGTACATACTTTGTAGACAAAATACTTAAGAAAAGAGGTCACATAAAGATGATGATAAAATTAGTAAATAATAATACTAGCAATATCAGAGTGAAAAAAGAGACGATGTTGAGATTGGTGGATTAATATTAAATTATTGTTAGTGGCATAATTAATATAGGTCATTTTGATATAGTAACCGAGATAAGATAGTAAAAATATACTTAGGATAGAAATAAACTTGTTTTAAAATACATGGTACATAATATAAATACAGGGAAGTCTGTCATATAATTTTTTTAATTCTGGATCTGAAAATTTCATTGCTTAAAGTAGTCAATTCTGGATGAAATTTTGTTACGGTATCGAATTATATAGCCTTGGACCATAATTTGTACTGTGTAGTAAAGCAGCAGATGTGAAATATTTAGGTTCAAATAATTTAAGAATTTCATTTCGTCTTGTATTATGATCATGTGGCTGAGCTACAAAATTCATTCTATTTTTATGATAGAATTTCATTAAAGAGTATTTATAAATTTGGTCAATTCTAAAAACATTCAATTCGGAATGGATCAAATTTGTTGGATAATCCAGTCGCCTTTTCAAACAAATTTTGATTATACGTTTTTGCAACATAATTAGAGGAAAAAGAGCAGTTTTTGTAATGCCTCCCCATCCAGTTATACCATATTGGATTACAGATTCAACTATAGCCAAATAAACCAAACGTAATACATGAGTAGGCAAGTAATGGCGAAGGTTACTTACGTCCCGCCCGCTATAGGAGACATAGGCCAGTTTTACACTAATCCTAAACATTTTGTCTAACTTGTTGCTTGTGTAGGCAGTCTTTTACATTAGATTTGCGAAAATTCGTTTAAAGCGCAACATTGGCAGTGATAAAAGTGTGAAATATTCGTTCAGTGGGCGGTGGATACTCTACATTCACCTCAGTTATTTACAGGTTATTCATTTAATAATAGCCAAATATTATAGAACAGTGATTGCCAAACACAACGAAATTGTGACGTAATAGAAATGCAACCCGCACTCCACTATCGCAGGGAGAGGGGTGGAGTGGGTGTCTCCTCAGGTAATGCAGTGAATAACAGTGCAGAGACGGACTGTGACCAAAAAACGAAAGCAATATAATATTCTTCTACTTATTAACTATGCACACTTTTTTCCATGTTAATTTTTTATCCTCCTATTAATTATTTTTGTATTATTAATAAAATAACATAAATTTATTTTCTTATTTAACATACAAAGAGCGTGTACTTTTACATCAGCAATAATTTGAAATTAGAAAAACGTTGAAGTATTTTACTCCGATTAAGACATAGAAGCCGATATTTTTTATTGTTTATTTATTAATGAAATATTCAAATTACACCCATAAGTAGAAAAAAAACGTGGAAATATTTTACACCGATTAAAACATAGAAGCCAATACCTTTTATTGTTTATTTATTAATGAAATATAGAAATTACACTACATACGTCGAAAAAATCATCGAAGTATTTTACCCCGATTAACACATAGAAACCATTACTTTTTATTGTTCGTTTATTATTCAAGTTACAGGTAAGGGCGTGGTAGTCTTCATAACAAGAAAAATAATGGCAACGTAAATTGTTCTTTTATATTTCATTTAAAATTTTACAACAAATGAAGTATGTCATATTTTTGCCATCTGCACAAAATAAATACTTTTCCTTCCATGTTCCTTAAAATTAAGTTTTTGCTTACTATCTGTTTTGGAAAAGACATCGAAACATATTATCCTACACACTTGTAACATTACATGAGTACGTCCGCTGCTGATAAATGTCTTTACTTATGTCGAAGTGATGGCTGTAAACAGAGGGTGGGGGTATGTCATGGTTACGCTTGAGTGGAGACAGGGTCATGTGTCGCGACACAAATTTTGGCGATCACTGTTATAGAACAACTGATTCAATATTACTTGCATTGTAAGAATAGAACGAGCTATTAAACTCCATTACCCTACGCTTAAAACGTTTGTGCGAGATCGTGCGTATTTGCTTATTTTCCGCACAGAACCAATACGCGGTAAGTGTGAAATACCACATTCACTATTCCCAACGTAACACACATAACAATTTCCCTCTTCTTACCGCTTAAGCGCGACATTCATTTTACTGCTTTAGGCTTTTAACATATTACTTTTAGAGACGTTTAACATGGTAATAATTATAAATCGGAAACTTACCACTGCAATTTCACCTAAATTGCAATGTTAATTATTGTTTTTAAATATTTGCAAAAATTAGCCTAAGTAAAGTCTACTACTCCACGAAACTTATCGCATTCCTGATATAAGTAACATTAAGGAAGCCGTGAAAAAAATCAACAAGATTCCAGATGCCGATGTTATTACTGCAATATGTTGTATAAATAATATTGTTAAAATATTAAAATGAAAAATAAATCATTACACAACCTTACCGTTTGTTTTAAGTTCGCATTTATAGACTGGGGAAAAAAAAAGACAGACGTATATCACGGCCTGCTGGAGTATCGTAAACACAGAAAACATTTTATAGCAACAATGTTGAAGAAAGATATTTTGGTTTTCCGAAGTTGCCGCCATTAAACAGAAACCAACATGGAGATTTCATTGCAACTAATTAGAAATTCGTCTTTCCGGTATGTAATAAACGATCTTCGCACAAAATAATGTACGATACACGAGCGGTATGTTTGTTTTCAATCTTTTCCTCGAACATGAAAACGTCAACATACCGCTCTTGTAACACATATTACTATTGCTGCTAAGATATTAGCGTATGTTTATTCTACTTATATCAACAGTTGCTTTCACAAGTTACACTTATTAAACACAAAATCAGGTCCCGCCTTACGGACAAAAACAAAAAGTATTTGAGAATTTATTGTCGTGTGTAACATTCAGCCGGACTTCGTTTCTTTTTCAGAATGATGCACAAAAAATAATTGAAGGTTAAATTTTGTTTCTGTCATCAAGTTAATATACTCTGAAAAAGGGGTTTTCTTATATTTTTTAGTACTCTTACAAATGAGGTCTGTGTTTATTCTTATCAAATTATTTATGAATTAATATAGAACGATTTGCTTCCTTGCAATAAAGCTATTGAGATGAATTAATATACTGCTTGATCATCAATAAAGTACATTCTACCTAGAGAGAGAGACAGGAAATGAGCTATGGATTGTCAGTTCAGCACGTGCTTGAACAACCACTGGTTGTAGTTTTCATGCCAAGTACCTCTCTCCAGTCTCCTTACTTCTTAGGCTGTCCCTCGTGTGTAATCACCAAAGCTCGGAACTTGGGTACTTGTGTATCTTGTGTATGAGTAAGGTTGGAGGTTCAACTTACACAAAGCTCACGCTGCAAGTGCTCAGGGACAGTCGTATGTACTAATAAGTGGTCACATCGAATGACAGGAAGACGGACGATTCATTCATTCATTCATTCATTCATTTATTTTATTCCATAGATCTTACATGAGCAATGAAGCTTTAAGATGTGGAACATGTCAACATTTTACAATATTACAATTACAATTTTTACAAATTTTTATAGTTTTACAATTTAGTAATTTTCTACAATTTTTACAATTTTGTACAATTTTTTTACATTTTTTTTTTTTTTTTTACATTTTGGCGAGATGTAATGAGATGAGATGAGGTCCGAGGATTCGCCAAAATATTACCCGGCATTTGCCTTTTCGGTGGGGGAAACCTCGGAAAAACCCAACCAGGTAATCAAATCAAAGGGGTTGATGCCAAGGACTCGCCATAGACCATCCGGCTTCAGTCCCACGGCTGGGGAAAACCTCCGAAGAAACCAAAGTCCAAAGGGGGATCCAACCCAAGCCCGAACGCAGCTCCGGATCAGCAGCCCAGCGAGTCTGTCGACTGACCAACATCGATGGCTCTACTAAAAGTATACAATACATAGCCAATCAGATTATTAAATTTACAAACGCAAACGATCATTCATAAGTTGAGCTATATTATAATACAAAACAATTTAATTAAATTTAAGGCATAAACAATTCAACCAGTTGTGATATACAGAAATTGATAATACATATCATGCAAACTACTTCAAATTACAAACACAAACAATTTATCAGTAGAGCTATATAGATTACTATTCAATTTAAAGCATATACAATTCATCGGCCAAATCTATACAAATATATACAATACAAAGTAGCATACTTTCATTAAGCTATACAAATTTGTGCAATTAATATCAAGTAGATTAATTCAATTTATAATCATAAACAATTCATCAGTTGAGCTATACACATTACCATTCAATTTACAGTAGGTCTATATACAATACATCAGTAGAGCTACACAGACTAGTAATCATTTTAAGAACATATACAATTCATCAGCCAAACTATACAAACATATACAATCAAATTAGTATTTTCGTTAAGCTATACAATTCATATGAAGTAGATTATTTCAATTTATAAGCTTAAACAATTCATCAGTAGACCTATACAGTATACTATTCAATTTACAGTACATACAATTCATCAGTTATGCTAAACAAAAAATACAATACATAGTAAACAGATTAAGTCACTATAAAAACATATTTTAGTTGAGCTATATAAAATTGTACATGTCATTTAAGTAGAATAATTCAATTCACAAGCATAAACAATTCATCAATTGTGTAGAAGGTATGAGTATGTAGAAATTTGGTTAATTCTTTTCTGAACCTTTTCTCGTTGTTCTTCAAATCTTTAAGATAATTAGGCAGTGCATTGAAGACTGTTATACATGAATAGCGAACTCCTTTTTTAAAACAGCTTAGACTAACAGAGGGTAGATGAAGATCTGATTTATGTCTTGTATTAAAATGATGAATGTCTTGATTAGTACTGAATTTATCTTGGTTCTTAATATATAGCATCATTAGGGAAAGAATGTATTCACAAGGTAAAGTCAAGATTTCTAAGTTTCGGAAAATATTTTTACATGAGGTCCTTTTATGCACACCGGCCATTATTCTTATAGCTTTCTTTTGTAAAACAAAAACGTGTTTAGCTTCAGACGAGTTACCCCAGAATATTAATCCATACGAAGAAACTGTGTCATGTCGAAGCCAAGACATTCAGAGAATTACAAGTAAACGGCTTGTTTGAGCAATTAGAAAATAGGTGTTATTCGAATGGGTATTATAGAAGTTTTAAAATACGTTGTTTGTTTGTTTTTTTTTTAATTTTAGGTACCGGTACAGAATTTCGTGGAGGAATTCGGAGGAGATACATTATTTTCTTCTAATGAAGAGTTTATACAGGGACATCAATTTATTTTTACTAACATTTTTAATATTAACCTGTCTATATCTTTACAGAACCGGAAACACCGCTTGCTCTCCCCTCCAAGACTGGACTTCGATGATACTGGCGTAAAACACAAATCACTCTACTAGGTATAGGATGGAAGAAACGTTGTTCATCCATTTACGCAAACTAGGAAATATCGCGATTATGAGTTTGATAATTTTCATTAGGTTTTTCTTTAATCAAAGTACAGTACTGTATTAAGAATAAGTGTTTTTACTCACGAAGTGAGTTATCCATGCGAACGTATTCATTATGCAGTGTATACTGTCTACAGCACATTAGCGTACAATATAGAGAAAGAAGTTAAATTGAAAAATAATCATAATATGAATATTTAAACACAATTTTGAAAATGGTGGCCGTTCATTTCGATACAGGCTTCAGTTCTTTTGTGCATATTATCGCACTATAGCCTATTACATCTAAAGCCAATTGCCAGTTTCGTCCTTCGTACTAGTAACTCATGTTGAAATAATTCTATACCTACTCTATGTACTGTGAATTCAATCTTCACTTCTGCCCGACCCGAAAATATAAAATTACTCAGACATGATATCTACTGTCCGTCCAAGTGGTTATGCCGCAGGATTGTAGAAAGGGTGGAAATCACGTGACAGTTAATTACTTAACGAGGCCCTTTTATTTAAGTTGAATTAAACAGCTGTATATTATTACGTAAACGTCAAATTCCTAAGAGAAATTAATGTTTTCAGAAAACAGCTAAGACAGCCCAGCTTTTACAGAGGGGCGAGCAGAAGCAGGTGGGGGAAATCGGGATGGGACGTAGGCAAACGGACAGTACCTGTGCGAAAATATGATTCAATATTGAAAGCTCTTTCGTCACTGGAAAACACGAACATATTTCTGGAACGTACTATACTCAGTAACTCAGTACTGCTTACTATCTGCTGTCTTGGTTCTGTGTGGAGTTGGAAATTCCTTAGTAGAAGGGGTGGGAGTGAAGTACATTCAAAAACTCAGATACAATAAAAATTGAAGTAAAAATAAAATTATGTGCCTGTATTTTGTAAGTTGTGCCACACACAATTTAGATCCTGGAAACGGGCATTCATTGAAAGACATTGCAGACCCTTAAATTGGTGGAAAATGTGTCCATAGTCATGGACCAAGTAGCAGAGGAACCTACCCTGAAAGTGACACACAAATTGAAAACTATTTTTAGAAAAATTTAGGATATACTAATCTTCCTCAGATACGAGATCAGCTAGCGACTGCTGATAATCGGACAGAAAACAGTGACAGTGAAAACATTCAGTAGGCCTATTTTAAGTTTGCTCCCGTCAATTCATGTGACGTGGAAATAACTTTTTGTCGTTTCAAATCAGCGAAGAAGTTATGGGTTCGAAAATCTTCGAATGTACGTAGTGATACACTGTAATAAAATGTACAGAGAAGAACAGTAATTCTGATATATGTCCCACGTTTATTTCTACAGGGACATCATTTTATTTTTACTTCAATTTTTATTGTACGTGAGTCTTGGAATGTACTTCACTCCCACCCCTTCTACTAGTAAACTTCCAACCGTTCACGACACAGAGCCGAGAGCGCGTAAGCAGTACTAAGTTACTGAGTACAGTACGTTTCAGAAATATGTTCGCGTTTTCCAGTGACGAAAGAGCTTTCAATATTGAATCATATTTTCGTACGGGTACTGTCGTCCGTTTTCCTATGTCGCATCCCGGTTTCCCCCACCTGCTTCTGTTCGCCCCTTTGTAAAATCTAGTAGCTGGGCTATCTTAGCTCTTTTCTGAAAACATTAATTTCTGTTAGGAATTGGACGTCTACGTAATATTATTCAAGTATTTAAAATAACTTAAATAAAAGGGCCTCCTTAAGTAATTAACTGTCACGTGATTTCCCCCCCCTTTCTACAACCCTGCGACAAAACCACTTGAACGGACAGTAGATAGCATTTCTGAGTGATTTTATCTTTTCGGATCGGGCAGAAGTGAAGATTGAATTTACAGTACGTAAGGTACAAGGAGATCCCATTTCACCAAAATTATTCACCTGTCTGTTAGAAGTACTATTTAGAGAAATGGACTGGGGCAAAAAGAGATACGGGCTGAACATCAACGGTAGGAGACCATCAAATTTACGCTTTGCGGATGATATTGTACTTTTCGCCAAATCAAGACAGGAACTACAACAAATGCTGGCTGAACTCTGCGAGAAAAGCTCAGAAGTTGGGCTCGAAATGAACCCGGAGAAAACTAAACTAATGACAAATGCAGACAACACCCCTATAACGATTAACAACATGACGCTGGAATACGTCGACGAGTATGTATACCTGGGACAAATTGTGTCACTCTCCTGTAGGAGAGAGAAAGGGATACGAAGAAGAATATGTTCGGCTTGGAAAAAATTTTGGAGCTTGAAATTCATCCTGCAAAACCAAAACATCAGCACCAAACTTAAATTTGAAGTTCTGGAAACCTGCGTAATCCCAGTAATGTTGTACGGATGCCAAGTTTGGTCTCTGACAGAGCAACAGAAAAACCTGCTTCGAGCGTGCCAGAGGAAAATGGAAAGAAAAGTCCTCCAGCTGAGACTGCAAGACAGGATAAGGAACACCGACATCCGAATAAGAAGCGGTATGCAGGATGCAGTGAGTCTGGCGCTACGTCTCAAATGGAAATGGGGCGGACACGTGAGTAGGATGGACTGCAGCAGGTGGACGTATGCCTCGACCATGTGGGACCCACGCATTGGGGAAAGAAGCAGAAGGCGTCCAAGGAGAAGGTGGTCGGACATGTTCCGGAGAGAGACTGGAGCGCAGGGACGAGAACAGCGAGGGACAGGCAGGCATGGAAAAGACTGGAAGAAATTACGAACACTATGTAAACTGTGTATAGTTGTGTATTGTTTATATAGTTATTTTTGTGTGTGTCAGTTTGATTAGTTTGATTCCGTGTATAATTGGTATAGTTCATGTATTTAGTTAGTATAATTTTTGTGTTCAGTTGTATGGTTTTGTGTGTTTTAGTTTGGATAGTTTGACTCCGTGTGTAGTTGGTATAGTTCATGTATTTAGTTAGTATAATTTTTGTGTTCAATTGGATGGTTTTGTGTGTTTTAGTTTGGATAGTTTGACTCCGTGTGTAGTTGGTACAAGTTCATGTATTTAGTTAGTATAATTTTTGTGTTCAGTTGTATGGTTTTGTGTGTTTTAGTTTGGATAGTTTGACTCCGTGTGTAGTTGGTATAGTTCATGTATTTAGTTAGTATAATTTTTGTGTTCAATTGTATGGTTTTGTGTGTTTTAGTTTGGATAGTTTGACTCCGTGTGTAGTTGGTACAAGTTCATGTATTTAGTTAGTATAATTTTTGTGTTCAGTTGTATGGTTTTTTTGTTTTAGTTTGGATAGTTTGACTCCGTGTGTAGTTGGTATAGTTCATGTATTTAGTTAGTATAATTTTTGTGTTCAATTGTATGGTTTTGTGTGTTTTAGTTTGGATAGTTTGACTCCGTGTGTAGTTGGTACAAGTTCATGTATTTAGTTAGTATAATTTTTGTGTTCAGTTGTATGGTTTTGTGTGTTTTAGTTTGGGTAGTTTGACTCAGTGTGTAGTTGGTATAGTTCAGGTATTTAGTTAGTAAAATGTTTGTATTCAATTGTATGGTTTTGTGTGTTTTAGTTTGGATAGTTTGACTCCGTGTGTAGTTGGTACAAGTTCATGTATTTAGTTAGTATAATTTTGTGTTCAGTTGTATGGTTTTGTGTGTTTTAGTTTGGATAGTTTGACTCCGTGTGTAGTTGGTATAGTTCAGGTATTTAGTTAGTATAATTTTTGTGTTCAATTGTATGGTTTTGTGTGTTTTAGTTTGGATAGTTTGAGTCCGTGTGTAGTTGGTACAAGTTCATGTATTTAGTTAGTATAATTTTTGTGTTCAGTTGTATGGTTTTGTGTGTTTTAGTTTGGATAGTTTGACTCCGTGTGTAGTTGGTATAGTTCAGGTATTTAGTTAGTATAATTTTTGTGTTCAATTGTATGGTTTTGTGTGTTTTAGTTTGGATAGTTTGACTCCGTGTGTAGTTGGTACAGTTCATATATTTAGTTAGTATAATTTTTGTGTTCAGTTGTATGGTTTCATGTGTTTTAGTTTGGATAGTTTGACTCCGTGTGTAGTTGGTATAGTTCAGGTATTTAGTTAGTATAATTTTTGTGTTTAATTGTATGGTTTTGTGTGTTTTAGTTTGGATAGTTTGACTCAGTGTGTAGTTGGTATAGTTCAGGTATTTAGTTAGTAAAATGTTTGTATTCAATTGTATGGTTTTGTGTGTTTTAGTTTGGATAGTTTGACTCCGTGTGTAGTTGGTATAGTTCATGTATTTAGTTAGTATAATTTTTGTGTTCAATTGTATCGTTTTTGTGCGTTTAGTTTAGATAGTATGGGTGTTTAGGCTGTACAATTTATGTGTGCAATTGGTATTTAGTTTGTGTGTGAGTTAAGATTATGTATGTGTTCAGTTTGTGTAATTTTTTCTTTTTTTTATAGTGTGTTTAGTGTGAACAGTTGTGTTCAGATTATAATTTATGTTTTCAGTTTGCATATTTTTGTGTGGATGTTTAGTTTGCATAATTTATGTGTTTAGCCTGTATTGTTCTTCATGTTTAGTTAGTATAATTTGTTTATGTGTTTAGTGTGTAAGTGTATAGTGTAAGCTCTCTTGGACTGGCTCCCCAAGTGTAGTAGACCTTCAGCTCACCCTACACTCTCCTGTAGGAGGCCGTTGCCCTTATGGGATTTAAGGCTTTTCGTATTTCGTAAGGTACTCTTTTATAGAGTAGGTACAGAATTATTTCAACATGAGTTACTCGTACGAAGGACGAAACTGGTAATTGGAATTGGGTACAATAGTATATAGTGCGATAATATGCACAAAAGAACTGAAGCCTGTATCGAAATGAACGGCCACCATTTTCTAAAATGTGTTTAATTATCCATATTATAATTATTTTTCAATTTAACTTCATTCTCTATATTGTACGCTAATGTGCTGTAACAGTACAATATACACTGCATAATTAATACTTCCCAACGGATAGCTCAATTCGTGTGTAAAACACTAAGTGTTAAAACAGTACTGTATTTTAATTAAACAAAAACCTAATCAAAATTATCAAACTCAAAATTGCGATATTTCCTAGTTTACGTAAATGGATGAACTACTTTTCTTCCCTCCTATACCTAGTAAAGTGATTTGTATTTTACGCCAGTATCATCGAACTCCAGTCGTGGAAGGGGTAGCAAACGGTGTTTCCTGTTTCAATCGTTAATAGAAAGGTATAGCCAGGTTAATATTAAAAATGTTAGTAAAAATAAAATGATGTCCCTGTATTATATACATGCTATATAATTACGTGTTTCAACCTACCATAATTCACTATCAATATGTTGTTCTAGCCAGAAACCACTTTTATTGCAGACCCAAAAGTACCTCCGTGCTGGAAGAGGGAGTTTGTTGACATTGAAGTCTGACCGCCTAGCCACGTGCAAAGACACAAGTCCCCAAGTTCCGAGCTTCGGTAATCACAGCCGTTTGCGTTCTGATCACCGCTGCAGTAGATGCTTATTGACCTTCACTATCGTAATGAGTTTGTAGGTGTAATGCAGTGATGCCAAAGCAAGCGCATTTTCCTGACCTTGACGTCGTGAGCGGGCAGCAAGCGCTAAGTATGGAAAGAGGAAGGGTTGTGTATATGAATAAGCAACCTGTTGGATTAAGAAAACAGTGGTGCAAAAACTTCAGACGGAACGTGAAATTTTATGTCGTTTTTTTATATGGCTTCTTTCTGTTAGACATTATCTATATTATATATAAAACAAAAGTAATAAGACTGATTTCTTAATATTGCATTTGTGTTTTGAATCTTAATAACATAATAGAGAGTTAAGAAGGAATATAGTAGTATAATATTATACTGTATTAAGTGGATGAAACACATCATTCTTAAAGAAAGTGATATTCCAAAGCAAGAGACTGAGTATGACAAGATAAGTTGAAATTGATATTGATGGTATCTTTAGCCTTACAAAAGTAATCAATAAACTAATCAAAACAATATTACAGTACAAAGCAAAGTTACCTAGGTACTGTATCTGTTTTAAGTGTAACTGATATTACAAAATAAAACTCTTATCGCATTATACTTTCAAGGTGATATTTGTGAGCAACTTCCTATCATCATAATATTAAATTATTTTCTCGAAATCAGCTGAAGCTATAGAGCTGACGATTTAGAACACATGGGCACGTATCTTTTGCTTATGATGTAACAGTAGTTGCATTGTTAATTCATTTCCTTACAAACAATTTCCATGCGAATATTTTCAAAATTTTCAATACACTATCTTCAGTAATAGGACGTATTTACGATATATTAGATTTACGAAAACATTCTGTAAGGCTACTAAATAAACAGGCCTATACCTGAAAATTTCACTTTTCTATACGAAAAGTTGAGAAAATATTTGTTTTGAATAAAAAAATCAAACTTGTGAAAAATGAGCATTAAAATTAAAACTTACATTCTTATAATGCACTTATACTTCTCAGGCAAATCTAAAAATTAGCATGGATACAGTTTTAATAAGTTCTCTTCTCTTTATTCATTGAATCAGTGCTGGCCATCCCTGTATATAGCTCGACCAAGCGGCATATACCATCTCTTTCGTCTGTCTCTTTCCTTTCAGCTGTAAAGCGCCCAGGCTCTCCTGGGCTTTAAAGCGCTCGCTTGCTCCTGTCCTAATAGAACAGGTTTGCTGATACCTTACTACAGATATGGGTTTTTTTGTGGGTGAGTGGAGTCATGATCAGCAATGGAGCGGGGTATGTGGAGACCACAGATTTTCGTATAAATATGAAACATAGAAAGAATATGTTAATTTCTGATTATGTAGGGGAGTCGATAGGCAAATTATTTAAGCATTTTAATTTGGACTTAGAAACTAAAATATTAGAATTATTTAAGCATGTCAGCAAACTAGTGATTCAGAAAACTGAAGAATACAAGTTACATGATTCATATTCATTGTGTGTTAATTTATTATTCAACGTAACAAAATGTATATGTAATATTATTGTTAATGTTATTTATTTCAATGCTACAATTATTTGTATTTGTGAAATTAGCTCCTTCTTTCTACTGCGGCAGGTAATGAGAATAAATAAATAAATAAATTGATTAATTGTCTAAACATAATAATTAATACTGGATTCAATAACAATTTTTTTTGTGCTTTATTTCAAGGAAAGTGAATGTGTTCTCTAATAAGTGGAAAAAATAAAAGGACTGATACAGAAAAGCTTGCGATTAAAATCATTTAATTCAGAGTTTCTCAAACTGTCTTGAAGTAGGGACCACTTTTTTAAGTCAGAACGGTTCCGCGGACCACCTTACTCTTGTTCCCTTCGAAAGCAAATTTATCATTTTTGGAGCATATTTTAATACCAGTATATTCATATTTTGAAACAGAATTAATGAAACAAAATTAATTTAATGTAATTAATTTATATTAGTATTAAGTAATTCAGTTAATGTTAATAGAAAAAAATTCATTTTCGTTTTTTTTAATACTTCAAATTATTAGAGTTTAGATAATCTTTAACTAATCAACTAAAAAAAAATAAATGTTGGTACCCACATTAATAAGATGGATGAGCCTGTCGATTCTTGCACAGTTGTTATATATTTGGACGTATGCTGGTAAGCTTAAGTCGGAGTCGATTTCGGTAGCCTACTTTGGTTTTATTAGAGTTAGTGATGAAAACCCTTTCTCACACAGATATGTAGAAGCAAACTAAATTATAATGTCTAAAGCACCATTGTGCAGTTCACTATATTATCTTTTCTCTTGTGATGAGGTCCAGAAATTAACCATACCTTCCGCTTCGAATTTCATTTAAAGTCCGGTGTCATTCGAGAGTTCAATTAACTGTTCTCTATCATTCAGTGAAAGTTTGTTATTTTCAATGAAAGTGATCATGAATCCATGAAAATTCGTCATATTAACTTGGAAAATAAGTTTCAAATTGTGACCTCAGAGTTGTATTATTGGTGTACGACGTACATTACGTGACCATTTCAATGTTCAGACTGGGTGTCGGCAAAACTATAAAGAAAGTCATAAATACATGAAAAGGATCGGTACTACGGTCCTCTCTTATGAATTCGTGTGGTCCCTGGCTGGGTTACAGGCGCCAGATGTGCAGGGAAAAAATGGCGAGAAACACCACGTTTATAGTGCTTAAAATCCCTATTTTGTTGTAGAGAGTAGTGTGGGAAGTCGCTAGACAGGCAGGGTAATAAATTTCATTAAATGTCAGTACTGGGAGAAATAGTGAAAAGCGATTACTATGTGTCATTTCCAAATTCAACTGTAGTGTAAGACGCAATTCGTTTCAATTTTATTTTTTCTTCTCTCTTTTTTGAAGGACCACAAGGACAGACCTCGAGGACCACAGGTGGTCCGCGGACCATAGTTTGAGAAGCGCTGATTTAATTCATTCATTCATTGTTTAAACATAGTGAGTAAGTCTATGTGCAATAAAGACTTCAATTTAGAAAATGCAGTAAGCTATAAAATATCCTAATTATTAGCAAAAAACAGACTTAGAGTCAAAGAAGATCCCAGATAAGTAGCATGGAGTTCTAGACGAGCTAAGTTTGGAGGGTTAAGGGGAGGCAGAGGTGAAATTTTCGAAGAAAAAATGAGAATTTGTTTTTTTTCCATTTTTATTATGTTTATTTTCATATTCCGATGTTAGTTTTTGATTTTGTGCTCTTTAAAAGTATGAAATTAAAACCAAGATGACTGTATTACTATATTCTTCCTATAATAAACTAATACTTATCATTATTTATATACCTTCTCTTAACATATAAATAAAAATAAATATTGAAAATTTCTTACAATATGGTGCATGGAGCATTTTATATCAAACGATATAAAGTTTTATAAAATTATTAATGTTTACAGAACTATTGTACTCAGAAAGTTTAAAATTGGAATGTCCATTACTAATAACATACTTAGTATCCATGATCAATTTCAAACAAATCGGATAAATTTTGTGGATTTTGAAATATTCACCTCTGCCTCCCCTTAAAACTAGAAAATTTTATGGCAACGGCTTATGTGAAATTGAAATCTACGAATGTGGTTTCTATGTAACATTCAAGTTGCTTAATTTAGTTTATAGTTGGCCAGTTGTCTTTATTTCATTGTGTATTAAGCATTAGGAAGATAAATTAGGTATGGAATAACTGAAGCGTAGGAGATACTTGATCTTGTTTGACCCAGGTGAGATCTTTATCCAGCATGACTGAGGAGTTTGCTGATCTAACACATTTCTCTCTTGCCTTGGTTGTGTTTGTTTTTGTCTGTACTAACAAACGTTTGCTAATTGGCTGAGCAAATCTCTGGAACAAAGGTATCTCCCTAGGGATTAATAATCGTCCCAGCTTTAACATTGAGTGGAAATCAAGATCTTAGTTCCAATCCTATAGGCATGGTGTCTCTGCGTCATTCTCATTACAGTGTTTTTAATATTAATAAATTAGGGATGTCAGAACAAACCAAGCAAACTCCAGAAAAATTAATGGTTGGCTATAAACAAAGAAGTATTTAAGACTGCATCGAGTCACAGTAAACTCAGCAATCTCCACTTTTCTTTTATAATAAATAATAAGTTCATTATCACAGTACAACTCTGACATTTAGAAGGAAAAATTGTTCCGGGGCCGGGTATCAAACCCGGGACCAAAGGTCAATAATAAGCTCAGGATAGCAGTCAGGGTTTAGAATTGAACGGGTTACATCAGCTTCTTGTTGTGGTCTGTATTTCATTCACATGAAATCATTATTACACAGATGATACCACTTTGTGCGTGTAAATACAATGTCAGAGTTGCAAATCAAGCTTTCAAGTATAACTGCTTGTAAAGTTGATTTGAATAATTTCGAAGGAAAAATTGTTCCAGGACCGGGTGTCCGCAGTAGTGACACAACGAGCCTATAATGATAGTAATTAAAACGCGAGTATGTTTGTTTATGAAACGAGCGCAAGCGAGTTTCATAATTTTCATACGAGCGCCTTATTTACCATTATAGGCAAATTTCATACGACTTTTCATGCTTGATCATATTTCTAACTTCAAATTATTCAGAAGTATTCATTTTATTCGTATCTAACTGAAGAGCGGAAGTAACCTTGTCCATAGCTCGTAAATTGTGAGATGTGCGCAGACGCGAAAGCATTTATTTTTTCCGAGGAACAATGATCTCATTGACCTTGATATAATCCAGAGAATAACATGAACTAATTTTGATATAACCTGGAAATTGATTTAGAATTGAAAAACGAGATGACAAATTGAATTTATTTGAATATTATTTAAATTAACGCTAATTATTAAAGTAACAGAACATAACCTTCTGCGACAATATTGGATTTCCAGCCTCCGTAACGTTTCCCTCGTTGTCTTTCGATTGCATATCCGAGAATAATCGAAAACCTGAACTGTAATGAATAGATGTACTTTAATGACATGCATTAAAGGACTGCTACCAGGTGTATAATTACTACATTTCGGCACGGCCGAGCATAAAAAATAAAATAAAATAGGAACTAAAATTAAAATTACAGCTACAGTGAAATTATATAATATAATATAGGCCTAATAACATAAGAAGAATATAGAAAATAAAATATAATAGGGACTAAAATTAAAATTACAGCTGCAATGAAATTAATATAATATAATATTAATATAGAGTAAAATAATATCGTACGTGAATATAGTAGAAAAGTTTATGAAAAAATATAGATTCCAAATTATAGAATACAAATATAATATAGTCTGATTAATTCATACACATAGGCTATAAATTAATTTAATCAAATTGAAGACATTCACACGTTTCTAATCTTCTTGTTATATGTTAGTGGGTTACACTTAGAAGTTCTGGATGTAATTTAGCTAAACAATTATGCAACCGAGGGCCAAAATTAATGCTATGTTTAAGATAGCAGATGTGAAACATTTAGGTTCTACTAATGTTGAATTATTATTTCGTCTTGTGTCACGATTATGTGCCTGTAGTGTAAACTTGTTACGATTTTTGTGACTATTACACTCTTACTACGTCATACTACTTTTGACCAATAAAACGGTACGAAAGGACGTATTTCAACCAATCATGGCTGCTTATCGCACAATTTTATCGCGTCCCTAGCATTTGTTTAATTTTATCGCGTCCCTAGCATTTGTTTCTTTGTTTGCCAACATTTGAAACTGCGCTGGTCTGGACGTCAAAATTATATATAAAATTACAAACCACTCCAGTCGATGCACAGCAGTTTCAAATATGACTCGCATTGGCATTCAAGAACAAGAATTAACAAAAAATCACTGATCATACCTATGCATCTTCTGAAATCCGATTTACAAATAAATGAAGAGCACCATTCGGAAATCCTGAATAACTTGAATACACCATGTAGGCCTAAATCAACGAGTTCCACTTCTATTATGCACACGACCAATATAACATCAATTGAACCACCAACCACATTCAAATTTGAAAATTGTACATTCAATAATTATTCCTTTTAAAATTATTCATTCGGAAATTCTGAATAAGTTGAATACACCATGTAGACCTAAATCAACGAGTTCCACTTCTATTACGCACACGTCCAATATAACATCAATTGAACCACCAACCACATTCAAATTTGAAAATTGTACATTGAATAATTATTCATTTTAAAATTATTCATGTTTATTTTTTATGTCATCGTCGTTAATTAAAACTTTTCTAACACTTGTGTATATTGGTTAGGTTATGTTATAGCTTCTGCTCTGAGAGGATAAAAAGAACTTCTGCTATATGATATTATGGATAGTCACGTATCAGAGATTGTTTAATATTAAGATTTATTGAATAGTAATCATTACAGTGTCTGTATAAAGACACTACTGCCATCTAGCATGCATCCAGCGTAATATTTGTAATGTTGAGATGGTACAATAATACATTTGAAGACAGTTGTATTTTCGTAAGTCAATTAATATTTTATTGTATTGGAGTACTTCGTTACTTCTGATCTTTATATACTTTCGTGTAATAGTCAATTAAATCCCACTCGAGTTTTGATTTTCTCTAGATAAATCAAAACGTCTAGTGAGATTACTGTTGATAAAATTTTAACAGAGTATATAATTTGTAAATTTGTTCAATATTAAATACATTTATTTCAGAATAAATTAATTTAGTGGGTTAATTAAAACGTTTCTTCAAACAAATTTTAATTATTCGTTTTTGTAGTAAATTTAACGGACTAAGATTAAAAATGTCCAAATAAACATTTCGTAGAACTCAAATGGGTAAGTAGCATCGAAGATTAACGAATTTATACATTGTTTTACGAAGGCTCTTGCAAAGATGCGTAATGTGATGAGGCCAATTTAAATTTTGATCAATAATGATGCCCATATATTTCACAATTGGACAAAACTTCTTGACCGAAATAGTGTAGACAAAGCGACATGGACAACGTAAGTCTGGACGAAATGTACCAATGGGCGAAGAAATTTGGACGAAATGTCCGCTAACCCTTCACAGCTCTGGACTTGGGAAAGTCTTCATTTCTTTTGTGGTGTCGTATTAATTTCTTTTTAAATTAATTTGCAATGAAGATTTACAAGTTTTGTTTATTTTTATTGCTGCTTTTTTGTGTTTTTAATATACAACTTAAATTACAAATAATAAAATATCCCAGAATATTGATAACTAGTGGGCGGATGTTATTGAAAATCCATCTTCTTATTTTCACATTAGGACGATGTCTATTAATATATAAATCCTTTCTATTTTAATATCAAGGTAAAAAAGTAATTTCTTATAATGCATTTTTTGCATTTTTTTACGTTTTTTAACTAATAGGTCATTTTTATATTTTTTTTCGGTATTTTTTGGTAATTTTTAATACTTTGAAGAACTTTTAGATCATTTAGAATGCATTTTACTTTCTTCTTTACCGATAGGTCTGTTAAATCATTTTCTAAGCAAATAGATCAGTAGTAATTACATACTGAATAAGTGAATAACAATGAAGTTTGAGTTTTGTAGTTTGGAACAGACTCTAAAGTCCATCCCTCATTCCACTGAAGGCTTCACTTTACCACACAACGGAAGTAATATAAAATGCTTCACAACAGCTTCGTTTAAGTGAGAGCTTTGACCGCTACTGTTCTTTTGTCGGTATGAGGGTGTCTTTAGAATTTAGGTTTGGAACGGGGAAAGCTTTCACCGTATACTGGTCAGGACGGTGTGTTCTCAACTTGGTTCGGAAGGGATGTCTACTGTAGTAGACAGCATTTTCAACACAAAGATTGCAAGAATGCACGTTGCGCCCACAATTTGTTTTGTCATTCACACTCCGTCATCTGGAAGATGTAGTAACAAAAACGCTAATTAAAATCTATAGTTTTTCTTAAACTCTTCATTTTGTTCCATGTTCTTTTTCTTTATCTCAGCTAAACTCTAAGAAGTTGCCTCCTCTCTCCGAGATTTTCAGGGCAGTCATTGAAATAAGGTGACTAATTTTTAAGAATTTGTGATGCGAGTGTGGAGAATAATATTTAAATGTAATTTGCTTTTAATTATATGTCATTTTTCCATTTGTTTAAGAGAATTTTAATGATCATTTTAAGTAGATTTTTAGGTCATCAATATCCGCCCCCTATCGATAACGAATTTTTCGCAGTGTCATACAATCTATATATGATAGAAAATACAGGGACATCATTTTATTTTACTAAAATTTTTATTGTACCTGAGTTTTTGAATGTACTTCACTCCCACCCCTTCTACTAATGAAGTTCAACCGTCCTCCACACAGATCCTAGACCGCATATACAGTCTTAGTAGCTTTACTGTCATAGTAAACAGTACGTGACAAAAATATGTTCGCGTTTTCCAGCGACGAAAGAGCTTTCAATATTGAATCATTTTCGCAAAGGTACTGTCGTCCATTAGCCTACGTCGTATCTCGATTTTCCCCACCAGCTTTTACTCGCCAGCTAGTAGCTGGGCTGTCTTAGCTCTTTTCTGAGTAAATTAATTTCTTTTAGGAATTGGACGTCTACGTAATATTATACGACTGTTTAAAATAACTTAAATAAAAGGGCCTCGTTAAGTAATTAAGAGTCACGTGATTCCCTCCCTTGCTATGACCCTACGACATAACCACTTGGACGGACAGTAGATAGCATGTCTGAGTAATTTTATTTTTTTCGGATCGGGCAGAAATGAAGATTGAATATACAGTACGTAAGATACTCTTTTATAGAGTAGCTACAGAATTATTTCAACATCAGTTTCTAGAACGAAATACGAAACTGGTAATTGGAATTACGTACGATAGTCTATAGTGCGATAATATGCACAAAAGAACTAAAGCCTGTATCGAAATGAATGGCCACCATTTTAAAAAATGTGTTTAAATATCCATAGTTTGATTACTTAGTTACTTACTGGCTTTCAAGGAACCCGAAGGTTCATTGCCGCCCTCACATAAGCCCGCCATTGGTCCCTATCCTGAGCAAGATTAATCCAGTCTCTAACATCATATCCCACCTCCCTCAAATCCATTTTAATATTATCTTCCCAACTACGTCTCGGCCCCCCAAAGGTCTTTTGCCCTCCGGCCTCCCAACTAACACTCTATATGCATTTCTGGTTTCGCCCATACGTGCTACATGCCCTGTCCATCTCAAACGTCTGGATTTTATGTTCCTAATTAAGTCAGGTGAAGAATACAATGCGTGCAGCTCTGCGTTGTGTAACTTTCTCCATTCTCCTGTAACTTCATCCCTCTTAGCCCCAAATATTTTCATAAGCACCTTATTCTCAAACACCCTTAATCTCTGTTCCCCTCTCAAAGTGAGGCCAAGTTTCACAACCATACAGAACAACCGGTAATATAAGTGTTTTATAAATTGTAACTTTCAGATTTTTTGACAGACTAGGTGACAAAAGCTTCTCAACCGAATAATAACACGCATTTCCCATATTTACTCTGCGTTTAATTTCCTCCCGAGTGTTATTTATATTTGTTACTGTTGCTACACGATCTTTGAATTTTTCCACCTCTTCGAAACATAAATCTCCAATTTTTATAGTTCAAATTCGTAGAATATTTCAATTTAATTTCATTCTCTATATTGTACGCTCCATGTATGGTGGGTCCCTATCACCACGGCATGGCGCGTCCTCAGGTTGCGGATAGAGGAGACGGCCTTCAGATATGGAGGGTAGCTGCGAATATATTGAATAAGCAGTCATGGACAGTCGATAAGGGGTGGTCCTCCAGCTTGGGGGTTGGGCGAAGGGCTAACAACCCATCACCCTAAAAAACAGCTTGTTACGAATCCCTACAATAAGCCTCGGAATACGTATGGGCGAATCCAGAAATACATATAGAGTGTTAGTTGGGAGACCGGAGGGAAAAAGACCTTTAGGGAGGCCGAGACGTAGATGGGAGGATAATATTAAAATGGATTTGAGGGAGGTGGGGTGTGATGATAGAGACTGGATTAATCTTGCACAGGATAGGGACCAATGACGGGCTTATGTGAGGGCGGCAATGAACCTTCGGGTTCCTTAAAAGCCATTTGTAAGTAAGTAATATTGTACGCTAATGTATTGTAGACAGTATAATATACAGTACATAATGAATACGTCCACATGGACAGCTCAGTTCGTGAGTAAAAAAACGCATTGTTAATACTGTGCTGTATTTTAATTAAACAAAAACCTAATGAAAACGATCGAACTCAAAAGCGCAATATTTCCTAGTTTACGTAAATGGATGAAATGCTTTTCTTCACTCCTTTACGTAGTAAAGTGATTTGTTTCTATATTACGCCAGTATCATCGAACTCCAGTCGTGGAAGGGGGTAGCAAACGGCATTGATCCAGAGGTATAGGCAAGCTAATATTAAAAATGTTAGTAAAAATAAAATAATGTCCCTGTATAAGGAGCACTATTTCTTAGAATGGAAAGATGCCAAGAAAATCGTCGTCATATTGTGTGAGTGTCGGAACGAAAACCTGAATTCAGATCCCCTCCCCTATTTTCTCATGGGAGTCGGATAAGTCACGGAGTAAAGGAAAACACGCCAATTCCAGAGAATCTGTTGTCACACCACATCAGCAAGACTAGGAAGAGGCGACGACGTCGCTGAACATCGGCATAACATCCCGTGAAACAGATAGCACAGTGTGAAAACAGACCCGTCTCACCGCTCGATGGCTTTAGAACTTGTTGCAGCAGCAGCGGTGCGTTCATTTATATACATAACGTTATGTATAAAATGGAACTTCTCGGCTAGGAACACGCTATTTTCTCAAAGGAATGAATGTTAAGAAATAACAACAAACATTTTTATGAAACGGTGAAAATCTGTACTAAATTGATATCTTACGTTTCACTTGAGTATTTTTCTGAGAATAAATATTAAGAATGCGTGCTTTTCTTTTTTTTCTATATTTTTAAACTACCACATTATTGTGCAAGTCTAACACGTTTTAATAAATAATAATAATGATGGTAATCTATACTAATAATCAATCTGTAACCTACATTTTTCTGGTATTTTTCGCTTTTCCAAAAATAATTGGTGTCAACATGTACAGGGACATCATTTTATTTTTACTAACATTTTAAATATTAACTTGCCTATACCTCTGACATATCGCCGTTTGCTACCCCTTCCACGACTGGAGTTCGATGCTACTGACTTAATATACAAACAAATCACTTTACTGGGTATAGGAGGGAAGAAAAGTAGTTCATCCATTTACGTAAACTAGGAAACATTGCGCTTTTGAGTTTGATAATTTTCATTGTGTTTTTGTTTAATCAAAATACAGTACAGTATTTACAATGAGTGTTTTTACTCACGAACTGAGCTGTCCATGTGGACGTATTCATTATGCAGTGTACTGGGTGTTCATTTCAAAGTGTGTCATGACGTCACTGTTGTTGGGTCACCGATTTGAAGCGAGTTTCAGCTTATATGTTACAGAAGTTGCCTATTATTTAAGGCGTTCTTCAATCTGAACTTGAGAACGTGTACGGTATAACTTGAACGTCGTAGCAACAGATGGCGGTCTGAACGGTCTGTGTGCTACCATAACCTCTTTCGAACTGTGTTTTGCGCCGGCAAGTCGTACGCAGGGTATTTGTTATCATCGGTTGCGTACGGTAAAATTCCACAACACCAATCAAATGCTCCGTGTCCATGTTGACCGTCGAAGTTAATGTCAACAAATACGTAAGTAATCGTCTTAACCCTCTCCCCATATCCCGACAGTACGTATTTCCAAACAGTTCACATTCCTGCCACTACCGGCTTTACCGTACGTATCGGCACGCACTCTTCAGAATGAACGCCGTACTTGCTAGCCAACTTCTCTGCCTCTTAGATTATACACCTGAGCTGCGGAAGTGTAGGAAGATTGAATTCTCTAGGCTCATCAGCTAGCCACATGACGGCATACAGCGAGCCAAGACACATTTTGAACTGAACACCCAGTATATTATACTGCCTACAGCACATTAGTGTACAATATAGAGAATGAAGATAAATTTAAATATAATCATAATATGGATATTTAAACACATTTTTTAAAATGGTGGCCGTTCATTTCGATACAGGCTTGAGTTCTAATGTGCATATTATCGCACTATAGACTATTGTACCTAATCCCAATTACCAGTTTCGTTCTTCGTGCTAGTAACTCATGTTGAAATAATTCTGTACCTACTCTATAAAAGAGTATCTTACGTACTGTAAATTCAATCTTCACTTCTTCCCGATCCGAAAAGATAAAATTACTCAGACATACTATCTACTGTCCGTCCAAGTGGTTATGTCGTAGGGTCGTAGAAATGAAGGTAATTACGTGATAGTTAATTACTTAACGAGGCCCTATTATTTAAGTTATTTTAAACAGTTGTATGATATTACGTAGACGTCCAATTCCTAACAGAAATTAATGTTTTCAGAAGAGTGCTAAGACAGCCCAGCCACTAGCTGGCGAATAAAACTGGTGGGCGAAACCGGTATACGACGTAGGCAAATGAACGACAGTACCTGTGCGAAAATGACTCGATATTGAAAGCTCTTTCGTCACTGGAAAACTCGAACATATTTTTGGAACGTACTGTTTACTATGACCGTAAGGCTACTATATGCGGTCTTGGATCTGTGTGGAGGACGGTTGAACTTCATAAGTAGAAGGGGTGGGAGTGAAGTACATTCAAAAATTCAGGTACAATAAAAATTGAAGTAAAAATAAAATGATGTCCCTATATAATTAATCATCCTGAAACAAAATATCGCCTTTTTGAAATTTTTGTTTGTTTGTCTGTCTTTCTGGATATTTGTTACTTTTTCACGCGATAATGGCCGATCCGATTAAATGAAAATTGGAATAAAAATTAAGTTTATTCTATTTCAGATTTTAGGCTATATGGTCATTTAATAGTAATATGCGTTACACGAGCGGTATGTTGAAGCTTTCATGTTCGAGGAAAAGTTTGAAAAAGCGAAACGTAGTTGAGCTTTTTTAATTTCCGAGAATTGAAAGAAAACATACCGCTCGTGTATCGTACATTATTTTGTGCGAAGATCGTTTATTACATACCTGAAAGAGGAATTTCTAATTAGTTGCAATGAAATCTCCATCTTGGTTTTTGTTCAATGACGACAAATTTGCAAAACAAAAATATATATCTTCAACATAGTTGCTTTAAAATATTTTCTGTGTTTACTATACTCCAGCGGGCCATGATATACGTCTGTGTTTTTTTTTCTCCCAGGCTATAGATTCTGGAATGTTGTTGATTTTTTCACGGCTTCTTTAATGTTACTTGCTTCACGAATGCAGTAACTTTAGTGGAATTGTAGAGTTTACTTAATTTTTTTTAAAATATTTAGAAACAATAATTAACAATGCAATTTAGGTGAAATTGCAGTGGTAAGTTTCCAATTTACAATTATTACTATATTGAACGTCTCTAAAAATATGTTAAAAGCCTAAAGCAGTAAAATCAGTATGTCACTTAAGCGGTAAGAAGAGGGAAATTGTTATGGTTGGGAATACTGAATGTGGAATTTTAGACTTTCCACGGATTGGTTTGTGCGAAAACCAAGCAAATACGCACGATCTCGCACAACATACGTTATTTAAAAGGGGGTTATAAGGGGGGCTGAATGAAATAAATCGAAAGATGTCAATTATTATTTATTTTCCTGAAAAATTTACATAACAAATGTTTCTTTAAAAATTATTTCCGATAAGCTTTATTGTGGGCAACATTTTGATAGTACTGATATTTTATGAGATAAATGAGTCTTAAAATAACAATGCTTTTTATTTTCGCCACTTAATAGGCTGTAATGAAACGAAAACAAATGACTTCGTCTATAATGAGCCTTGGACAACAACAATGGAAGCTATTCATTTAACATATTTCTGTGTTTGTGTGAAGTAATCTCAGAAGCTAATTAACCGATTTGTATAATTAATATTTCATAATTAGAAAGTGTAGTTTCTTTAGGTGGACATAATGCTATAATGTTATTACAGTAACTTCTGAGTGAATCGAGGACAGGTAAGATTAAAATACATTCTTATGCACAGAAAACTTGATAGGCTATTCTGTATATTATTCGTATCCTGTATTTCTTAAAATAATGTTTATGTAGACCTACCATATTCATTTTTATCTGAGAAAATTAACAAAGAACGAGAGTGTATTGATTCAGTATGCAGTAACAGTACGTTAGCTTAGCATTCCATTATTTTAACTATGCTCAATTGAATTGTGTTAAAATAGATAAAATGAATGAACTATTGAATAAATGCATGAAGTCAATTCTACGCCATCATTTAAAGTTCAAGCATAGGCTTATCATTTCATTGGAAATCTTCTTCAAGCTGAGAGTAAGAGCCTTCAGTTCTTACAAGTATATTTCAGACGCTGACCAATTGTCTATTAGGTCTAATATAGTATCAATTTTATTACTTTTTAGTAGGTTATTTACGACGCTTTATCAACAACTTAGGTGAAAAAATCTCAACCAGGTAACGTGTCCCGACCGGGATAGTATTAATCTTAAAAGTAGAGTTGACTGAAGAACTCCATGACGATGACAATTAAATTCATAGTTTTAAATACAACTTTCAAAATGACTCAGAAGCAAACGACTTACAACATACAAAAAGCTATTATTCACTAAGTAATTACAAAACTGTATTTAGATTTAAGTCAATATTTAATTCTAAGAAGTGCAGCGAAGCGCACAAGTATGACTAATAATAATAACAATAATAATAATAATAATAATAATAATAATAATAATAATAATGATAATAATAATAACAATAATAGAAAGTTTTAGATTTTAAATGTATTATTATTTATCAAAAATTGTTCCTATATAATTTTTTTTATCCAATGCCACCAGGTTGTCTTTCGACATTTCTGGTCTTCTCTCCTGGCCGTGGCTTCGTTGTAACCCACTTCTGAGGTTGGGGCGCCTGGCAGGCGGAGTTACATTACCCCGATGATGTGATAGGATGATTATGATAATGTGGTGCCAGGAGAGGTCTTAAATCTAAACTTAACCTAAATTCCAGACCATGGACGAACACAGGAATAATCCCCTTTAAGGAAAAATTCCTTTGCTCTAACCGGGAATCGAACCCGGGACCTCAAGAACTATAGCCAGAAGCTCTGACCACTAGACCATGAGGCTGGTCGTTCCTATATAATACATTTTAGAAAAAAAATTACTATCATTTACAGTATAACCACTCCATATTTAACTAAACGAACATAAAATTATTTACATGAAACACATCTGAGTATGGCACAAAAGTATTATTAGAAATAATCGTAATATAAAAAGTCATAGGGTAAAAGGAAAAAAAAGCAATGTATTTGAATTGTTCTTACGTAATACTTTTTAGAAAAGAAAGAAGTACTTTACTTCAATTTAAGCATAACCACCCCATATGAAACTAAAAGAACATAAATTATTTACGTGAAATACGTCTAAGTATGGGACAAATCTAGAACTAAAAATAATCGTTATGTATAAAAGTCCGAAAGATAAAAGGAGAAAAGATGTATCTTTGAATTGTTCTTACGTAATAGAATTGAGAAAAGAAAAATACTGTATATTTTACTGTAATTTACAGCATAACTACCCAATATTGAACTAAAAGTGCATACGATTATTGGCATGTAATACAGTTCAGTAAGGGACAAAAGTTTTATTAAAAATCGTAATGTATAAAAGTCCAGAAGTCAAAAGAGAAAAATAATATCTTTGAAGAGACTACTACAGTACTGTCTAAACGTTTATGATGTGGGGCGTATCTGATTGGTGTGAATGTAGAAGCAAGAATCGTGTGAATATAATAATAATAATAATAATAATAATAATAATAATAATAACAATAACAATAATAATAACTGTAATTGTAATAAAATAATAATAATATTAATATTAATGATGTAAACAATTAAAAATACAACTTCTATAAGTGTATATTCAAATTTTCAAAAACATATTATAGTCACATAATTAGTGTGAAATTTAACGCAATGTTCGCTGTGGGTTGTGAAAATTCTCGAGTGTAAATGAAACAGTTTTCTCTTGTGTCATCTACTGTAGGTGTGAGTTTCTCAAACAGTTTTTTTTTATAGTGTTCATATGCTGAAGACGATCCCATAAAAGCAAATTTAATATAATTATGTCTCGTACGTGGAAATATAAAAATTAGAAATGTATCCTTTGAAGATGTGGAAAATTTCAAATAACTTGGAGCAACAGTAACAAATATTAATTACACCCGAAACGAAATTAAACGCACAATAAAAATTAGAAATGTTTGCTATTCGGTCGAGAAGTTTTTGTTATCTAGTCCACTAACAAATCCTAAATATACTTAGGTCTCACTGATTAAATTTCCAACTTCTTTACTGTGTTAATCTTTAGGATTTACCGTGCTCGACTAATTTCGACGTCTTGTGCTACATTGTCCAAAGCCTGTCAAGCAAGGTAAATCCTAAAGATAAACACAGTGAAGAAGTTGGAAATTTAGTCAGTGATATATAAGTGTTAAAAGTGTGTATAGAAAAATGAAAAATATCTACGTCTAATGATTTACTTACATAAGTTTATCTAGAGTGTGGTAAGCTGGAATGAAAGTAATAGGCCTCCAAGAAACATGACATAATTTTTTGTTTCTGCAGACCTGATTAATGTGATCTTTTCTGTACAATTATTTGGAATACCGGTATTGCACAAACTTTTCGCAATTTGCAAAAATATAATTTTTTCTTTGTGCATTTTACGACAATTATTCATTTTATAATTTAAACCCTGCCTCAAAGTGGGCTGACAACCGTCAAGCAACCAGCATTGAGTGCACACAAACTCTGTGTGATTTAAATTGTGGTTTTCTGTTAACTAACAGTGACGATCCCGGGTTGGATGCCCGGCTCCGGAACAATTTTTCCCTTGAAGAAGCTGTTCTTGGGGAGCTATATCTGAAAGCTAGATTTGCATAGCCTTAGGTTTTTTCAAAGTATGAGATAAAATTATAACACCATGTCTCAAATATTATGACTAGATCCAGGATGTTTGGCAAAATGCCTTTTTTACTGGGTGGAAGTAAATTAATAATGTGGTTTGGAGTAAAAGTGATAGAACCAATTTTTATTTTGCCTATATATAATGTGTTTCTTACTAATAAATGCCTTTTTTGTCATTTTAAAGCAATATTTCTTGTTTATTTACAATTTTATAATTAATTGTAACGTAATGTGTATGAAATTTAAATATTTGAAACAATGACTAACTTTACTAACAATATTAAGTAAAAGTAATTTATCTAGGTGCTTCTGCTAATAATCGTGATTTAGCCTAATAATATTGGTGTAATATGAATAGTGATCGACAGTCCACAGTTACAAATATACTGTAATATTGTCATGTCTTCACGATACCATCAATCAGCTTTATAATAAATATTAAGCCCGTTTTCATAGAAGTTGTCACGTAGCATTTTCAATTGTTTACTTTCATATTTTCAAATCTCACTGTTACAATTTTGTGCTACATGTGTTTATTATTGTAAGAGAAAGAAATTTAAGTGTGGATCTGAGTAACAGTCAGTTATTGTCGGATGACAGAAGGTATAAAATCTGTTAGCTAGAATGCCTAATCCAGTAACCCATTGCAAAGCAACCTTCATGCTTACGTTAGTGAATTTGGTGTCCATGTGTTTTCAACCGATGGAACAGTTTTGTTATGTAAGGCTTGTGAAAAACTATATTTTATAACTCAACATGTGTCACGTACGAAGTAAATAATTATGTGAGTTTTCTTGATATAATTTAAATTTATTGCTAAAATATATCATGCCTTTTTCAAATATTATTGTGCCTTTTTTACATTGTATTGCCTTTCTTGCCTGCCTGTTTTAACTGTTATCAATGCCCAACATCTGGACTCTATTATGACCTTTCCTTGTAACTTGATATTTGAGATGATGAACTCTTACTTTGAGAAATAGAGGTTAAGTGTGTTAGAGAGTAAGGTGCTTAACAAAATATGGGGTTAACCATAATTTGACAAACGTAATGATTTGAAAAATTGTAAACTCACGTCACTGTGTGAATTCAAATACTTGAATACTATTGGTGTAACATGATTAATGATCTATAAATCATAATTACAAAAATATAATATTGTCAAGTCTTCACGATACCAACAACCAGCTTTATAATTTTTAAATATTAAGCTCGTTCTCATAGAAGTTGTCACGTAGAATTTTCAATTCTTTGCTTTCATATTTTGAAATCTTACTGTTACAATTTTGTGCTACACGTGTTTATTATTGTAGGAGAAAGAAATTTGAGTGAGGAACAGTCAGTTATTGTCGGGTGACAGAAGGTATAAGATCGGTTAGCTAGAATGCCTAAATCCAGTAAACCATTGCAAAGTAAACTTCATGCTTACGTTAGTGAATTTGGTGCCTATGTGTTTTCAACTGATGGAACGGTTTTGTTATGTAATGGTCAGTGGATAAGCTTCGGGGCTTCTACCGCGTTGTCTTGGTGTTGGTGGCTGTCGTTTCGACCACTGTGTTGTGGTCAGCTTCAGAGCAGTTGGATAATTAAATAGTCTGCGAGCTCATATATATATATATATATATATATATATATATATATATATATATGTAGTACTCCCCATCCAGACTACTATATACTATATATATATATATATATATACATACACGAGCAGCCACCGGCGTGGCTCAGTCGGTTAAGGCGCTTGCCTGCCGGTCTGAAGTTGCGTTCGGGCGCGGGTTCGATTCCCGCTTGGGCTGATTACCTGGTTGGGTTTTTTCCGAGGTTTTCCCCAACCGTATTGTGAATGCAAGGTAATCTATGGCGAATCCTCGGGCTCATCTCGCCAAATATCATCTCGCTATCACCAATCTCATCGACGATAAATAACCTAGTAGTTGATACAGCGTGGTTAAATAACCAACTAAAAAAATACACGAGCTCGCAGACTATTTCCTTATCCACCTTGTCTGAAGCAATTTTATTCGCTGATGATCAGCCTATCATAGAAGAAACAGAAGATGGACTACAAATGGCATCCTTCAATTACAGAACATAATGACAGAATATAACTTGAATATATCTACTACGAAGACAAAATCAATGGCTTTTATAGGGAAAAATCAACTTAGATGCAAAATTATTATAAATAATAAAATAATCGAACAAGTATCCAACTTCCAATATTTAGGGTCTAATGTGACATATAACCAAAACTAAGATATAAATATGAAAGTTCAGAAATTTGGGAGAATATGCGGAACCATCAGCAGACACTTACGACAGAAAACTACAAAAGAAACTCAACTGAAACTTTATAAAGTAGTAGCCACACCAGTCCTGATGTATGGATGCGAAAATTGGACCTTAAATAGGAAAGATAAGAGGAAAATAGAGACTTCGGAAATGAAATTCCTAAGATCAGTTGCAGGGACTACTCTCCTAGACCACAGAAATAACACTGATATCAGAACAGAGCTGAACATATTTAACATGAACAACAGAGTAGAACAACAGAAGAGAAATTGGCATGACCACATTATTAGAATGGATGAAACGCGACTTCCCAAAATAATGCTAAATTATAAGCCCAAAGGACGTAGAGATGTTGGGCGCCCAAGAACAAGATGGACTGACGATATTCCCTGAGGACGGAACAGGTCTGAAGGCCTAAACCTGAAAGTTGATGATGATGATGATGATGATGATGATGATGATGATGATGATCTGCTCTGAAGATGATCACAACACAGCTGTCGAAACATCAGCCAATAACACCAAGACAACGTGGTAGGAGCCCCGAAGCTTATCCACAGACTATGTACACCAGCAGCGGAAGCCTACGCGAACATTTGTTACGTAATGTTTGTGAAAAGACAGTTAATCACAGAAAAAAAAAAGTATTTTATGAGTCAACATGTGTCACCTACGAAGTAAATCTGTAAATAATCAAAGATTATTGTGCCTTTTTTTTACGTTTTATTGCCTTTTATGCTTACCTATTTTAAATGTTATCAATGCCTAAACATCTGGACTCTAATTATGACCTTTCCTTGTGACTCGATATCTAATTATTGTGATTTAGAGATGATGAACTTTTACTTTGAGAAACAGAGGTTAAGTGTGTTAGAGAGTAAGATCCTTAGGGAAGTATAGCATTAACCATAAGTTGACAACCGTAATGATTTGAAACAAATGTAAACTCGCTTCAGTGTGTGAATTCAAATGCTTGAATAACAGCAAGAACACCTTAGCTTTAGTTCAGTCTGAAAAAACCTGGAAAATGAATACAATATATTAAAAGTAGCGTTCTTTGGAAAACCATGTAGAGTTTTGTTGGTAGTAAGTTGTAAAGTGGATGATTAGTGTTACTATACAGAAGTTTGTGTCTATTTATGTGATCATTAATTTGAATTAGTGAATTGCAAAACCCCTGAATGCATGTGCAAAATTAATTAAACTTGGTTGGTGTCTTTGTTGTCAATCAGTCCAACATTAATCAGATTATAGTATGTCCGACATAAAGGTTGGCAGAAAATTGAATATTACACTTCTATTGTTAAATATTGGTGTAACAGTAATAAATTAACCTTAAATGTGGGATGCTGGAGGAGTATTAAACGTATGTATAAATATACTGCGAGTTCGTATCAATAGTATACGATGCACGTCATAGCTGGGCGCCTCACAATGCGCGGCCATCGTTATTAGACCCCAAGGCTTTGGCTGCTCACTACTTAATAGGAAGCCTAACCTGCATAATTATCAGAGCGAACTAATAATGACCCCATGAATATTTATACACATTGAACCGATTCTCTGCACAACGGACAGTCAGTCGGTGAGCCAAGATAGACAGACAACTACTGATAGACATAGAGATGGATCAAACAAGCCAATTAGTACAGCCTCTGGTACAAATGACGCTCTGAACCAAAGGGACTGATTACAAGGGCGTGAAAGGGCGAGAGGTACCGTTATTATACCTTTCAATAATATCCTGCACGGGGATTAGAAAAGATACGTCATAGGTTACTCCCTCCAGACCAGCCAGTAAGTGGCTCAATTTGACATCATTAAAATGTTTGATTCATTGTGTTGTCTTGTCTACATCAGGCCTCCACAACTCGTAAGTAGGGGAAAATGACGTCAGCCTCACTCCACTTCTATTGGGGTAGATTGAGTTCCGCGTGGAGTTATTTACATTCTCTGGCCGTCAAAGGTCATCAGTGGCGGCATGTAATTTAAAAAAAATGTAGTAAATGCATTATAATTATTATGCGTTATCTCGTTTCAGTGTTTACAATTATGCTAGATTCATTGTCGGTAATTTCTTTGAGATTTCTTTCCACCTAACCTCTTTTAGATTTTCGAAAACTTTCCTCCTATCATCACATACGGAAACATACATTTATAGCATTTAAGTAATGAATCTCTAAAGTCACTATTAATTTCAATTCAAAATGAACACAACGAGTGACGTCTTTAATTTAACAGTATATAAATAAATAATCAATATACAGTTCGTAATAATGAACTTACCCGAAAGTTTGTGCATTTCATAATTGTTAATATGGGCTTTGTTGAAATGTGGTTTAATATTCTATGGAATAGTTATACATTGGTCCGCAGATTTAGTAGAAAGGCAATATTCACCTACTTAGATGTAACACGCGGAGAAAATCCCCTGCAATCGGCAAGCAATATCTTTTTATAGACTGGGTTGAACCAGAAAGTCGAGGAATATTATAGACAGTAAAAAATCGATCATACTGGAATGGGTATTTAGGAGCTTTTAATCCATTATAAAAAGCGAATCTGATACTACGTTAATACAAATTAATTTTATTTCCTATAATAATATATATCTGAAGAAAATAAAATAATAATATATATTTTTTTTATAAAAATCTCTAGATATACTTTTATTCACGAAAACTCAAGACTTCAGAATGAATTACAACATATGAGCAGAACTGACATTTCATTTTGTTATAATAATTATCTGTGAAAGATAAACAGTAACTATTTCTTACAGAAGAAACTAAATCTATTTGAACAGCCTGAATCCACGTAGTTACCCTCACGAGTTACGGCGCCACAGTTGGCAGTATTTCCAGAATTAGGTTCACCTCGAAGCCACTTCACATATCCTGTCTTATTTATCGGGTCTCCAGTTACCGTAACAAAGATTCCTTCCTTGTCGAAGTAAATAATAAATACATGAATATAATAAATATAAACATATATATATATATATATATCAAGAAAATGAAAAAGTAAATGTATATATATAATAAATATAAACTAATAAGTAAATAATTAAGTGAAGAAAAAAAAGGAAAGGAATGAGTGAGTGAGAGAAGTTATGAATGAATTAATGAATGAATGAATCAAGGCAAGAAGGATATAAGGAACGATTTAATGAAAGAGGGAAGAATTAAATCAATAAATATATATATATATATATATATATATATATCTCAAGAAAATAAAATAGTCAATGAATGAATTCAATGAATATAAATGAATGAATATATAGATATATATGTATATATATTACATAATAAACAAATAAGTAAAGAAAGAAAGGAATGTGTGTGTGTGAGAGAGAGAGAGAAGTTATGAAGAAAGGGAAGAAAGAATGAATGAATGAATGAACAAATGAACAATTTAATAAATGAAGTAATAAAGAATTGAATAAATAAATAAATAAATGAAAAATATAAATAAATATTTCCTCACTCTCTCCAGCAATATCCTTAACATTTCTGCCATTTTCAAGGCGTTGAATACCTATTTTCTTTGTCAGAAATACTCAGACTTGAAAGTGTTTGTGACGCGAGGCCTTACCGATATGCGGAGGCTTGGATTCTCGTCATAATGACAGACGACGTTGTACTGTTGTCTGCTTTCTTTATTTTCAAACTCATTCTAATAAATCGACGGACCAGTGTACAGGGTATTTTTCGTTAAATTTCAGCTAATAGCAAAACATAAGAAGTTTCTTGAATTTGTAATTCAACTTTCCAGTTATATTTCCAGATATATATTCAAGTAGCAGTTGTATTTAATATGTATTAATATTGTTCGGGAAAGTTGACTTATATTTCAGGTTTGTCAATTCTATTTCAGAAAAAGTCAATTGGTATTTCCGATTTTTGTATTTTATTTGAGAAAATGTAATTTGTATTTCAGAAATTATAATTTACAATAACTCATTTCGTTACAATGGCAAGACCTTGTTTATGTTGCTGATGTATTCCATTCTTTTAGTTTGCATTTACTATACCTATCTTTCGGTATACAAATTAATATTTTCTCAAATTATAATTACAATTCTGAAATATGTTATATTTTCTGAAATAAAACCTATTAAACTGAATTGTAATTGACATTTTCTGAAATACAATTTATTATTCTGATTTATTTCTTCCTTCCAATAATGGCGGACCCTTTATTTTTCGTCATTCAGCCATATCAAGCCCATACTTCTTTTGATAAATGAAAATGTACATCATTAGATAGGCTCATTGTAAAAAGTCTAAAAAAAACATATAACTATGTATTTGATTAGTTACTTTTGTACGTATGTGAAAATTATTTTAGATTGAAAATTACGAAGGTTTCTAATTGACAATTAGTGTCTTTCTATATTAATTGCTTGTTACGTTTCTTGTTCTATGGATATGGGTCATTGGCACAAAGACAGGTATGGTTATTACCCGACTGTAGGCATATATGTTCATTGTTGAAATATATTAAGGTTCATTTCATCTTGAGGAATTACGTATATATGAGTCAAATTCCATTTTTGCAAAATCTGAACTTTTGCTGGTTTGCATTCGTTTAGAGCAGTGTTCCTACTCTTCATTTCGTAAGGATATACAGGATGTTTAAAAATACGGGGTATAATTTCAGGTATGTATTTCCCACATGTAGACAATCAAAATAGTTCATTACAACATGTATCCGGAAATTCTTTATTTCCGAGTTATGGCCTTCACAACATTGAAATTCACCGGAACGTTTTTCTTTCCGCAGGTCGTTGCCGTCAAAGGAGACATTAAGAGGGCACTCTGACAGTTCATTCCGAGGCGAAGGTTACATTCAGTGTTGTGTAGGCGTTAGACTGTGCGACATGTATTCAAATCAAGAGCTGGCAGAGATACACTTCATGTACGGTAAGGCGGACGGCAATGCTGCGCTGGCTCGTCGTTTGTACCAGGAGACGTACCTACAGCGACAATGTCCAGATCGGAAAAGGAGTCATGTTCACAGCCTCCAGAATCTCCTCCTGTACTTCTGGAGTTGTAGATCTTGGTCGTCCCCTTCCCAAACCAGGAGAGTTAAATTTTCCATACTCGCACAGACGGTAATGGAGACGTACAAATATCTTCCGATCTGGACATTGTCGCTGTGGGTACCTCTCCTGGTACAAACGACGAGCCAGCGCAGCATTGCCGTCCGCCTTACTGTACAAGATGTGTATCTCTGCCAGCTCTTGATTTGAATACATGTCGCACAGTCTAACGCCTACACAACACTGAATGTAACCTTCGCCTCGGAATGAACTGTCAGAGTGCCCTCTTAATGTCTCCTTTGACGGCAACGACCTGCGGAAAGAAAAACGTTCCGGTGAATTTCAATGTTGTGAAGGCCATAACTCGGAAATAAAGCATTTCCGGACACATTTTGCAATGAACTATTTTCATTGTCAACATGTGGGAAATGCATACCTGAAATTATGCCCCGTATTTTTCAAACATCCTGTATAGTCCAAGCTCACACAACTTAATTTCGGTATCAACTTCCTAGTCTCACTAATAATATTACCTTTACATAATCCTTCCTCGAGAATCATGCAAGTTTATAATGGGTTAAATGAAAATACCTACAGGGATATAATTTTATTTTTACTTCAATTTTTATTTTACCTGAGTTTTTGAATGTACTTCACTCCCACCCCCTCTACTAGTAAATTCCAATCGCCCTCCTTCAACAGAATCATGGCCGCGGATGCAGTCACAGTCGCCTTACGGTCATAATAAACAGTACTGTATTAGTGAGTATAGTATGTTCCAGAAATATGTTCGCGTTTCCCAGTGAAGAAAGAGCTTTAAATATTGAATCATATTTTCGCACAGGTATTGTCGTCCGTTTGCCTACGTCGCATCCCGGTTTCCTCCACCTGCTTCTGCTCGCTCCTATGTAAAGAATAGGGGTTGTGATGTCTTAGCTCTTTTCTGAAAACATTAATTTCTGTTAGTAATTGGACGCCTACGTAATACTATAAAGTGTTGAAAATAACTTAAACAAAAAGGCCTCGTTAAGTAATTAACTGTCACGTGATTTCCACCTTTTCTACGATCCTACGGCATAACCACTTGGACAGACAATAGACAGCATGCCTGAGTAATTTTATCTGTGCGGGTCGGGCAGAAGTGAAGATTGAATTTACAGTACATAAGGTACTCTTTTATAGAGTAGGTACAGAATTATTTCAACATGAATTACTAGTACGAAGGACGAAACTGGAAATTGGAATTAGATGCAATAGTCTATAGTGCGATAATATGCATAAAAGAACTGAAGTCTGTGTCGAAATGAACGGCCACCATTTTCAAAAATGTCTTTAAATATTAATATTATGATTATTTTTCAATTTAACTTCATTCTCTATATTGTATGCTAATGTGCTGTAGACAGTATAATATACACTGATAATAATGAATACGTTCGCATGGATAACACATTTCGTGAGTAAAATCACTTATTGTTAATACAGTACTGTATTTTGATTAAACAGAAACCTAATGAAAATTATCGAACTGAAAATTGCGATATTTGTTAGTTTACGTAAATGGATGAACTACTTTTCTTCCTTCCTATACCTAGTAAAGTGATATGTTTGTGGTTTACGCCAGTACTTGCGAACTACAGTTGTGGAAGGGGATAGCAAACTGTGTTTCCGGTTCTCTAAAGATATAGCCAGGTTAATATTAAAAATATTAGTAAAAATTAAATGAAGTCCCTGTACATGCCGCCACGAAGCTGCAATTGTCTGCCGCTTATAAACTGTAACCCTAGATTCTAATATATACCAAGATTGCTCGGCGTTATAGGTTTTGACGGTAACAACTTTTATGAGTTTATCAATTTCATGTTGAAGTTTGCCGATAAGCTATTAATGTTTGACTATAATTATATGTGTACAAAACCGCCTTTGCTTATCATAAAATAAATAAATTCTCATTAACGTTATCGATACATGTGTATCATCTTCAGATGTGAAATGTTAGGTTAATATGATGAAAACCTTGCCTATTAGATGGAACTTAATGTGGTAATTTTCGGGTCATATTAGTGTGATTGCTTGGACTTAACTTAGGTTGATCTATGATATACATGCTATATTAGGTTAAATCACTGCGAGTCATATGATATGATCTAAAATATAAAATAAAACTGTTTAAGAATTGTAACCACTATTAGCGTAGTTATTGAAATGTGAACACTTTGTAAAATCACTTTGAATAATTATAATCACGTTGAACAACGAACTTTAAATCAGCAAATACAGCCAACATATGTTCAACGTGATTATAATTATTCAAAGTGATTTTACAAAGTGTTCACATTTCAATAACTACGCCAATAGTGGTTACAATTCTTAAACAGTTTTATTTTATATTTTAGATCATATCATATGACTCGCAGTGATTTAACCTAACATAGCATGTATATCATAGATCAACCTAAGTTAAGTCCAAGCAATCACACTAATATGACCCGAAAATTACCACATTAAGTTCCATCTAATAGGTAAGGTTTTCATCATATTAATCTACCATTTCACATCTGAAGATGATACACATGTATCGAAAACGTTAATGAGAATTTATTTATTTTATGATAAGCGAAGGCGGTTTTGTACACATATAATTATAGTAAAACTTTTATGAGGTTCACTATGCTGCCATCTAGTTATTACATAAGGAGTCACGTCATAACTCCCATTTGAATTGCGTTAGCGACTGTACCGCCATCTCGTGTTCGTTTAAGGCGAACGGGTGGCGATCCTGGCGGTTGTTCTCTTCAAAGTGCAGCCGATTTTAACATAGGATTGAGCAATTTATATATGATCTGGGCTGTAACTCAACTGTTCCATTCACGTGCTCAGCAAGAGAACATGCTCCAACGTACAAACTCATAGTCTGCCGAACACTGTCCTAGCGCAACCAAACTTTGGGTCAATAAGGAAACAAGATTATTTTTTCTCGAATTTTCTGACTGTTGCAAGCGACAATATTACCAGACAAGAAGGCGAACTGGTATATCTATAACTTTCGCAACAGCTGAAATGGAATGTGAAGACACGTGGCCGGACTATATCAGTTGAATTGAGGTATACAATAGAAACGTCTGGAATGGAGATGGGGAAGGAAATATAGAACGGTTCCAAACATCGCTGGTGAGACTTCTTCGAGAAAATGTAAGAGAATTAAATCAAGAGGAACAATTTCGAGGCGACATGTAAACAGTGAAACTCTCGGAGTCTGTTGTGAAGTGTATAGAAGCATTTTAAACAGTGTTTGAAATATTACCAGAGTCTAATATATAGAGTCGCGAACCTCAATACTTACTAAATATGCAAACATAGACAGTTGAAATATGCATCCTTAGATATTTGCTAACCACCAGGATGGCTACTATCGCCTCATCACAGACTCTTTCCCTAGCAGACGATAAAATGTATTGTACTTTCGATATCGCATTCTTCTGAAAAAAATTAACACCTTCCTTCCACTATTGAAATATGAAATACATAAGGTTTATGTATTATTTTCATAAAATATATATTATATTCTATAAACTCACCATCCTGGATCTTTCGGAAGAAGGCTAATTCTAACCTCTTTTTCTTACAATTTATAGTGCTACAAACGTCACCTTGTCCCATATTATTATTCAAATTATTATGTTTTAGCCATTTATAGTTATTACAACCGATAACAAACATTTCACAGTTTACACAACTTTTCGCAACAATAAGAAATACGGCACAGGCAATGTTTTTTCGATCTAGACAAGGCCGTAATGTATGTTCGAGTTTTCTATTTCAGTGTATGGAGCTCAGTGAAATATTATATTATAACTTAATTTCGTATCATTGTTAAGTTTTATTCAGTGTAATGTGTCCATAAATTCCGTTTACTCCTTGTTGCATTAATATGTTGCAGAAATAATTACAGAACTGTGTTATTTTAATGTGTTAACATAATATGTTCAAATCAACATTTTAAGTTTAGAATTGAAGCTATTTTGAGGTTCAATAAAAAAGAATTTATATTGTGATTTTAATTTAGCACATCTAGCACCTTCCTTAATTGTATACAGAAAAATTATCATACCACTCCTATGAAATTAGTGTACGTACGATTGTGCTACTTCGTCTCTTAGGTAGTAGATAAATACAGTAATTCAGTTCTCTATTGCAGTATTAAAATACAGACAAATTGAATGTCCAGGGATTCATACATGACATTATGTTTAATTATAATGTATAATTGCGAATATAGGAATATAAGTTAAATATAGTAAACATAACCTATAATTTCCATATGACATAACATCAACAAGTTGCATTATATGTAATGGAAGGGCATTGGAGACCACTAAAATTAGGCAGTAAGAGGCAACTGGTACAGTAAACATAACCTATAATTTCAACATATATAAATATCCGTGCGGTGCAACTGAAAATTATTGAATCGTGCATAAATGAATGTACAAGAATTTCGCAATATTTAATCGAAATAAAGGCAGGTATTACACATACGAACAACGTAATTTTCACAGCAAAAATAATATTACTGGTAAGTGAATTATGTCTGAAGTGTCTCATCATTTTTTTTTAATTTAATTAATGCAATTACACTACATTTTAGAGAAAGATATGTCAATCTTTATGCATTCAAATTAATTTATATGGTTGAAACGCGAGTCATATGGTCTGCCTTACGGCCTGTATTAGATCACGATGGCAGTGACACAGTCTATTGTTCCTAGTATTCACAGCGCTCCAAGCGGCTAGCAACTATCGTGAGATATGCAAAAAATCATTCCCAGCTTCGTGACTGTAGAGTAGACTGTGATATTACGCTGGAAGAACTGAGCAATGAAATCTTTACTCCATATTACTTGGTAAGCGAATTATCTCTCGATCGGAATGCTGTAAGTGATTGACTAGTACCACAATCTAGTATATACAGTCATGAAGATTGAGTAGATGAGGGTACTAGGAACAATAGACTGTCCCTGTACTGTTTCACATTGTATGTGATGAGGCGATAGTAGCGATCCTAGTGGGTAGCAACTATCTATGGATGCATATTCCCTACGTATTGAGCTTCGTGACTGTATATAATAGATTGTGCTAGTACTGTGCTGCTATTGATACATAAAAATGACGTAACGGGCGAAAAAAGTGTTTGTTAGCTTGTATTCGTTTCGGAATATAATTAATTTTTTTGTACTTTTATTTTTAGGTCTCTTTTCTGTAACTAATTCGTAATTTAATGAAAATAAACTTGCATGAAATATAAAAGCATATAGACTAGCGGTCATCAGCGCAGTGCACCCTCGGGCTAACGTCTCTTACCCGTGGATAAGATATTGCACTCTATGAATCCGTGGCTGCTGGCGAGTATACTTTCTATCTCTCCCTTCTGCACGACGGAGGATATTACAATGCACTCGTTACACTTTACCCATTTCAGCGAGTCTATACGTAACTAGATAATATTTATGAATATAATTTTTATTTCGTTTCTTTGGTTTTATTTGTTTTTGTTTCTAATTTTTTATTTCTGCTTATATCAAAATTAATTTATAGCAAACAGAAAAAAATTTAATTGAACTATAAGAAAGTATTTCAGAATACAATTTTATCCTTTCCTTTCCCTTCTTCTATAGAGGGGATACATGATGATTATCCCGTTTTCAGTTTTCTTGCTCCTTTTTCTTCTTTATCAATTCGATTCTTTTCTACAATTGAAGCGTTGGGCCGAATAACGGTCTATGTTACAATTTGCTAACTGTGCAAAAGGATAAAAAATGTTACATCGTAATTCGGCTCATAAATTTACTGTCGGACGAGCAACATAGACCGTTATTCCATTAATATGTTTTGTACACTAAGCGAAGTATACGATTGTATGTTATTGAAAGTCATATTACACATCATAGAAGTTTGTAACATTTTTAACTCCACAAAAATACTACTGGAGATTATAGACAATAAACAGTTTTATACAAATAGAATATTGTGAAATATGGAAAATCAATAAAAAGGTTTAATTATGAACAAAATAATCGTGACATTTATTTTTAAATGGTATATATTAATATGAATTAACACCATGTAATTTATTAAAGTTACACTCAATGTCACATTATGAAGAAACATGCATTATTGATAAAACAACAACCTTGTTTTCTGTATACTGTGTGCGGTATAAGACGCTAACTGATTACATTATACCTACGAATAACATTTAGCAGCGATCTCGGCTGGGGGGAACACGTTACTGACACAGCGGGAAAGGCATGGAGGGCATTACACTTTGTGGTGAGGGTACTAAGGAAAGGCTCTGATAAATCCAAAGAGATTGCATATAAATCACTAGTTCGTCCAGTAATGGAATATGGTGCTGCATGTTGGGATCCTTACCGATTATAACATATATAGACCCTGGAAAAGATTAAAAAACGGGCTCTCAAGTGTTGTCGTAATAATTCACCATTAAAATGTGACTAACTCACGGACCGCAGAACGCGAATTAGATTATGCGCCAAGTTCAAAACATACAAAGATGAGCCTGCCTGGAGAGAAATAAAAAATAGGTTGCAGCCGTCAAATTACTCTTCAAGGAACGACCACTCATATAAATTTAGGGAAAGAAGACAGAGGACGGGTACTGGAAAGTTTTTTAAAGGCTTTACCAATAACCAAGAATGTATTTAAAAATAGGCTTAAGGTCTTTACTAATATACGGTAGTATATTATACACACTACTTAAAGGATGTAATTGATATCTTGTTATTTGAAGTGTTCTATCAGTGAGGAAGTGTGTTGTGTCAGTGAAGTGTGTAGTGTCAGTGAAGTCTATTGTGTAAGTGAAGTGTGTTGGTGTCAGTGAAGTGGCTGTGCAATGTATTTGAACAGTGAAATGTTTAGAAGTGTTAGTGAAATCAGGTAGAATCAGTGCAGTGAGTGAGTTGACAGCGAAATAAGTGTAGTGCTGAAAGGTACTTGTGCAGGTATGAACCTGTCACACTCGTGGGTCTTAGTTCGAACTTAGGGTTAAGATACAAATTGGATTTACTTTATATGTTATTTTAAGTGACCATGCTTCATTTAATTTAGGATGCTCATTATTATTTTATTATTATTATTATTATTAATTTTTATTAGTTGTGTTTATTATTAATTGCCATTATTGAGTGTAATTACTTACCACTGCCACCGGGTATATACGCATTTGCAGTGTGAATAAATACATACATACATACATACATACATACATACATACATACATACATACATACATACATACATACATACATACATACATACATACATACATACATACATACATACATACATGAAGGGTCCAGGGGAAAAACGTGTTAAGTCCAAAATTATCAATTTTTTTGTTTTGGATGCCATGTAATACCTCAGGTTGTAGAGATTTCTGTGGTTTAATTGTACAGAGTAAAAACTTGATTAAGCCAGAAATATTTTAAGAATGATACCTCAGAGACAACAGAATGTAATGGACCTTGAAACATTTAACTTGCTCTCCTGTAAATCAGTAAAATGTGACTTAGCAGGTTTTTCCCCTGGACCCTTCACATACATACATACATACATACATACATACATACATACATACATACATACATACATACATACATACATACATACATACATACATACATACATACATACATACATACATACATACATACATACATACATACATACATACATACATACATACATACATACATACATACATACATACATACATACATACATACATACATACATACATGCATACATACATACATACGTATGTCACCAAACCTGACTACACTGCTGACCGGGCACGGAAGAATCAATAGTTATCTCCACCGATTCAGAATTAAAGATAGTCCAATGTGCGTGTGTGAAGGTGGGGAACAATCTGTCGACCACGTAATATATGTATGTGAGAAACTAAAAACACAAAAGGAAACATTAAAAGCTTGTGTAATTATGAGTGGAGGGAAGTGGCCTGTTGAAAATAACGAATTGGGAGTAACCTATGTAAAACATTTAGAAAAATTTGCCAATAATATAGACTTAGACTCTCTACAATAAGGATTTAACTTTAGAAAATTTTGAATATTTTAAATTAATCAAAGGTACTAAGTAAGTAACTTTAGGATACGAAACTAAATAAGTAGCCATATTAGCACAAACAATAGCAGGGTAAGGATAATCATTTTGTGACAAAGGTCAACTTACGCATGTAGTATTACTTATAGTAGTAATGGAACATGCAGTTAAAACAAAAAAATACATACATGCATACATACATACATACATACATACATACATACATACATACATACATACATACATACATACATACATACATACATACATACATACATACATACATACATACATACACACACACATACAGTCCACAGCGCTTCCTAGAGGCTCAAAAGCTGGGCAAAAATAGTATACGCAATAACACACTTATCTATTTTTGGTATTTATAAGAAATAAAATAACGTAACAAATATAAATCAGTGGTAATTGCTTACTTTTCAATGTGGTTTGATTACAAGCCTTTGTAATTTACTGTCACTCTGTCCTCTCCGCCAGAGGTTGGAATGAGAGTTCTTGTAAGTTGAGGCCTCCTCTATTCAGAACTCAGTACGTTAATAAGATCCTTAGGCAATGTTTCTTTCTTGTCTTTTTTTCTACTTTGACATTAAAGACATGAAAAGTTTGTAATCTTTAATATTAATCATATTACTGGCTCTTGAGACCTCAGAATGCGGTAAGATGTATGGTTCAATAGGTCTTGAACTTCAACTTTTGCATTAGATTCCGTGACAAACAGATTCAGGATAACACATTTACGTAGCATTTAAGATTCTCTTGTATATAGGCTATTTGTCAGAATTCAGAACTTTCGCTTCTTCTCTGATTATTAGACTTCGTGGAATTGCCACGAGAAAAGCAAGGTTTACTGCGCAAGCGGTATAGACTATACGAGGGGGCGTGCAAAGGATGGAGTATGCCTCTTATGTAAACACTGAGCAGTATACTGCGGTTACAATACAACCTGTATCCTGCATTCAAGAAATATAATGAATGATCATTGAAGTAGGAAATGTCTGAACATGTAAATACACAATTATTTTGTAGAGAGATATATTAACTCTTAAAATTTAATGTAAGATACTCACATCATCCTTGAATATGTGCATTGCAGTGAAGAGTTACGTACATTTTGAGTGACTGCAAAGTAACCTCCTCCGATGGTCACTTAAAAAAGTTTTTATTTTGGGAAAATATATATTCAACACCACACGATGTAATACGTACATATTTGAAGAACGGAAAGTCACTACTTTTTAGTACACCAACTTCAGATGTCTTGTCGTGACCTGATGGTACATAATTTATAATACGAAGTTGTGAATAGGCAGAATTTTAGCAATAATGTTTCTCAACTTACATTTCACTTTTTTCTGAAATTAGTGAATTGTTATTTTGGATAACGGTTTGTGATACTTTATCCACTATATTTAGGGCTTCTGAGCGTTGTAGTTTAGATAATTCTAACAGGATGATGCTTTTGGACACGATTTTAAAATTAGAATCAATGAACAAAATATCTTTCAATAGCTGTTCAGAAGGCAATGATTTTACAGCTGCAACAGCGGAACTATGCTATCTATGCTATCCAATGCATCAGTTACCTTCATTATTTTGCCTTAATGTTCTTCATAATAATTAACAGCATCCAACCACGTTCCCCAACGTGTCAAGATTGGCTGCGGGGGTAAGGGTATTCAAGGGGCAATTATTTGGAACAGCAACACTCTCATTGTAGTACATATGTTTGATTGAATTCTTGTCTGCATTGAACAGATGTTAAGCTTTGACTATTCCAACCACAGTAATGCAAAAACAAGTGCTTACATATGTATACATTAGCTGTAGCTGCTCTATCTATTTGGACCGGTCACAACTCTTAACATGAACTGCTTATACTACGAGAATGGGCGGTCGCTCACCTCCTCTATACTACCGTACATCGGCAACCTGATTGCATGCTGCATGTGGCAATTCAACGAAGTCTACTGATTATATTATACTGGTCGTTGTAAAATCGGCATCCAGGAAAAGCACCAACACTTGTTGCTCATTATAGTGTTTCATAACAGCTGCTGATTGATGTCAAACTCCAAGATTTTATTTTACACGTTCTATTAGGTGTTGCATTTCCTCTAAAAGTTTTTCCTGGTCCACATTACCAGATTCACGATCTTTCATTTGTGCTGCGAAAGTTAAACTCTCCACACTTCCCGCTGATTCTTAGACACTTTGGTTTTTCTGAATTTAAGCCTTAGGTCCCTCCCATGAATTTGTGGAGTCGAAAGAGGAAATAAGACTTCTGCGCAAGCCGTATGCTTTAGGGCTAGGGCCAATGACTGCTCTGGGGGCAGGCATTCCCTGAACGAAGCGAGCAATCGCTTGCAGGAGTGGATAATTTCTGTTTGAACTCAACTCTATCTTCTACCACGAGCATCTTGCCCCTTAGCGGACTGGAGCTAATGCTGCCCGCAATACACTCCGGCACAGATAGACTCCGCCCCCAAATGCGCGATGTTACTCCACAGATCCCTGTGACGGATCATAGTATTCTCTCTTCAAATTTTGTCTCTGGTCTTTTTCTCTTCCCTTGAATAGGTTTCACAACATTCAAGTACCACATAACTACTGTTCATTGTTTTCCAAGAACATATCAACCATTCTATTTAATTCACTGAGTCTGGGAAATGGTTCATCATAAATCCAGAAAATATGTCTTTATAATAATTTTACCTGATCAGAGGAGTTTTCTATAACAGCTTTTTTCTGTAACAAACCGAAACAGAGCGTCTTGCTGCAACTCATTACTGCCCTTCTTTTTCTACAAAACTTGAAACAATTGCCTTTGTGAACAACATATTCAAGGTATTCCATTCACGTATGGAAGAAATCTGTAGTGACGTCACCACAAAGTCACAACAAGAGTGTAATGTGTCAAACGAATAAGAGCGGTAATGTAGACGTGTGTGGTGTCAGCGAAAGAAATGAAGGCAACGTGAGCCAACACCTGGGAAAGGTTAATGTGCAAAAGAAAGTCGATAGGGATAAGAAAGAGGGGTTAGGGTTAAGAAGTGAAAGTATAGAGAAGGTAAATAGAGCAGTTAGAGGAAATAAGGAGGAGAGCAGCAAGGATAAACCAGCATACAATCTAAGGAAATGGTGTGTCAGTGGAATGAAGGATTAATTAAGGGTGCAGTGAATATGGGTGAATAGTGTTTAAGTATGAGAAGGGTCATGATGAGTTATTTAATTAGTAGGAATGAGTAGGACGTATTGTAAATAAGGAAGAGTAGAGGAGCTAAAAGTAGGACTAGGCTAGATAGGTATCAGTAGGACAAAGAAGTAATATAGATAGATATAAAGCAATTAATAGAGGGTAGGCTTAGTTAAGACTATAGTACAGTAAAATGATTGTAGTGATATGTTAAATAAGTTGGGTCTGTGAAAATACTGAGTAGAAAAAGTAGTTGTTACGTTGTTATTAGGAATAGGAAATACTAGAAGGTAGGAGTAGAGGGAAAGAAGGAATATTTAATAAACGCAGAAATATAGGAAGTGTGGTGAACGAACATGAAAGACTTAGTGGGTGAACATTAAATGATGATGAGATGTCGGTCATTAACATCGAGTATTGTGCAAGTTGTAAATAGTATATGGAAGGGACTGCTGCCCGAATACTGTAATGTGAAGGGCCAGCAGGACCAAAGGTTTGAGTGAGAATAAACCATACCTAAATACCTAAAGTATTCCATTCTAAATCCAAAATAAACAATGTAACCCTTGTGGATATAACAAATATTTCAACAAATTCAGTCAAATTAAACATTTTTTCCTTTGTGGAATAATACTGAATTAATATCGTAATTATTCCCATTTTAGTAGGTTTAATACAGGTTACAACAGCTACTTGTCTATGCGGATGACGTGAATGTTAGGAGAAAATCGACAATCTTTAGAGAAAACACGGGAATTTTATTTGAATCAAGTAAAGAGATAGATTTGGATGTAAATCCCGAAAAGGCAAAGTATGTGATCATATCTCGTGACCAGAACATAGTACGAAAATGTAAATATAAACGTTGGAAATTTATCTTTTGAAGAGATGCTAAAATTCAAATGCATTGGATCAACAGCAACAGCTGAGATAAATGGCACTCGGAAGAAATAAAATGCAGAATAAATATGAGAAATGTCTGTTATTATTCGGTTGAGAAGCTTTTGTCATCCAGTCTGCTGTCAAAAAATCTGAAAGTTAGAATTTATAAAACAGTCATATTACCATCTGTTCTGTATGGTTGTGAAATTTGGACTCTCACTTTGAGAGACAAACAGAGGTTAAGGGTGTTTGAGAATAATGTTCTTAGGGAAATATTTGGGGCTAAGAGGGATGAAGTTACAGCAGAATGGAGAAAGTTACACAACACAGAACTGCACACATTGTTTTCTTCACCTGACATAATTAAGAACGTTAAATCCAGACGTTTGACATGGGCAGGGCATGTAGCACGTAAGGGACTCCAGAAAAGCATATAGAGTATTAGTTGGGAGGCTGGAGGCAAATAGATCTTTGGGGAGGCCGAGACGTACTCTCTTTCCAGCTAAAGATTGAAGTAAATGTAAATAAATGCACGTGGCTTAATGGTTCCTGATTGGCTATTGGACGCACAAAGCCTCCAAACTCATGCTTGTCATCTTCTTCCTCATATTAAAATAGTTCCTTCTGAAATAATAAAATGTATAATATACATGGAATTCGAGTGAATTAAACATGCTTATAAGAACACTTTCTTCCGATTTAAACAACATGTAGTTTCAGACATTGCGTGTTAAATCATTGTAACGTGTATTATGGCAACGCGCATGCGTAATAGGCATTAAATCCCTCCCAAGGGACTTGCAGCTTCACAGAGCACATCAGCACGGCTGGTATAAAACAGTGGGAGATTCAGTGTTGTCAACCTCAAATAAATTTCTGTAGAATTAAAGAAATTCTCCACTCTTCAAAGAATAACATTTAATCACGAATCTACAGAAAATTAAAATCCACTATTCCCAGTAGAGAAATAATAAATATTAACCCTCTGTGAGCATTTTACGGGCCAGTTCAATGAATGTGTTGAAATGTCTGCAATATATCAGACGGTGGCTGCCCTGCGTGCTCACTTGCTGAAAATAATGCGCCCTGGTGGCTGCTTTGGTAGATAGCTTGCGATTGCGGAGTAATACATTTCGGTTTTATTTACGTCTACTTCAATCTTTAGTTGGAAATAGTTTAGATGGGATGATAATGTAAGACTGGATTGGAGGGAGGTGGGATATGATTGTACAGACTAGATTAATCTCGCTCAGTATAGGGACCGATGACGGGATTGTGTGAGGGCGGCAATGATACTCTGGGTTCCTTTAAAACCATAAGTAAGTAATTTTTCACTACGCAAACAAATTTATTTACTTCAATTTTATAAGATGGGGAAATATGAGCCAATTTTCCATTTTTGAGCATAAAATAAACATGTTAAGAAACACATCTGTTAAATAAGTAATATCGGGCAAAATCGGGAATATTTTTAGGTCTGTATAAAAAACTGTGAAATCTCAAATTACAAATATACTGGGACGTCATTTTATTTTTACTTCAATTTTTATTGTACCTGTGTTTTTGACTGTACTTCACTCCCACCCCTTCTACCAATGAAGTTCAACCACCCTCCACACATATCCAAGACCGCATATACACTCATAGTAGCTTTACGTTCAGAGTAAACAGTACGTTCCAAAAATACGTTCGCGTTTTCCAGTGACGAAAGAGCTTTCAATATTGAATCATTTTCGCACAGGTACTGTCGTCCATTTTCCTACGTCGCATCCCGGTTTCCCCTACCTGCTTCTATTCGCCTTTCTGTAAAGGCTAGTGGCTGGGCTATCTTAGCTCTTTTCTGAGAACATTAATTTCTGTTAGGAATTGGACGTCTACGTAATATTATACCCATACAATTGTTTAAAATAACTTAAATAAAAGAGCCTCGTTAAGTAATTAAATGTCACGTGATTTCCTCCTTTTCTACTACCCTGCGATACAACCACTTGGACGGACAGTAGATAGCATGTCTGAGTAATTTTATCTTTTGGGATCGGCCAGAAATTAAAATTGAATTTACAGTACGTAAGGTACCCTTTTATAGAGTAGGTACAGAATTATTTCAACATGAGTTACTAGTACGAAGGACGAAAGTGGTAATTGGAATTATGTACAATAGTCTATAGAGCGATAATATGCACATTAGAACTGAAGCCTGTATCGAAATGAACGGCCACCAATTTAAAAAATGTGCTTAAATAACCATTTTATGATTATTTTTCAATTTAATTTCATTCTCTATATTGTACGCTAATGTGATCTAGCCAGTATAATATACATTGCATAATGAACACGTCCGCATGGACAGCTCAGTTCGTGAGTAAAAACACTCATTGTTAATACTGTACTGTATTTTGATTAAACAAAAACCTAATGAAAATTATCAAAGTCAAAAGCGTGATATTTCCTAGTTTACGTAAATGGTTGAACTAATTTTTCTCCCCTCTTATACCTAGTAAAGTGATGTGTTTGTATTTTACGCCAGTATCATCGAACTCTAGTTGTGGAAGGGGGTAGGCAAACGGTACTTGCGGTTCTCAATCTTGATCCAAAGGTATGGCCAGGTTAATATTAAAAATGTTAGTAAAAATAAAATAATGTCCCTGTACATCCTGTAGTAACTTATACACACAGAATATTTCAATGAATCGAAATAGCTATAACATATGGATGCGGAAACTTAATTTTACACAATCAATAACAGTACTTGCTTCTTAATTCACATCAAGGGCACAAAAATAATATTTGAATCTCTTATGAAAAACACACAACCACAACACTGAAACCACGACACTTCATCCACCTTCTTTACAGGCCCCAGTAACAAATGAGTAAAGGGAGTTCTATTAAGAGGATGACAGTTTTATGACTGCCAGTAGATAAAGAATGAGGGGAACTAAAGTAAAAAGCATAAAACTAAAAATGAAATTGACATTTTTCGCCAGCCTTTGTGCCTTTAGGAAGCAAAGTGGCGCTCGGTTGACTGCTACGAATTCCTTACTCTGTATTTTAACGGTAAAGCAGTGTCGCTACACTACTGTCCAAACAAACAAATGGTAGGGAGGTGAAAAAAGCAGAAGAAAGTATATAGAGATTAGAAGAAATAAAGTACTCTAATACAATAAAATAGGTATTAATTAACGTTTCAACGGAGCCGACATTTTAGTTGACTATGTGGTAAGCAAATGACAATCGCAAAGCATGTTTTACAGCACCGTGAAGAATTTTCAGTTTTAAATGTTGGCAAACAAAGAAACAAATGATAGGGAGGTGATAAAAACTAAAGAAAGTAAATAAATTTTAGAAGAAATAAAGCACTCTAATACAATAAAATAGGTATTATTGACTTACTATAATATTTAACTAATCTTAGTTTCACCAAACCGTTTGAACGAAGCCGCCATTTTCAGTCGACTATCTATGCGGGAAACAAATTATCGCAAAGCATATTATATAGTACCTGTATCGTAAAGAATTTGCAATTTGAAATGTTGACAAAGAAAGAAAAATATGCTAGGGAAGTGATAAAGTTGTAGGATAAACAGCCAGGATTGGTTGAAACACGTTGACTATGCGGTAAACAAATGACGATCCCAAAACATGTTTTACAGTACCGTGAAGAATTTGCAGTTTTAAATGTTGGCAAACAAAGAAACAAATGATAGGGAGGTGATAAATACTGAAGAAAGTAAATAAAGGTTAGAAGAAATAGGCCTAAAGTAATTTAGTACAATAAAATAGATATTAATTCACTTACTAAAATTATATTTTACTAATGTTAACTTTACCAATACGTTTGGACGGTACCGCCATTTTCAGTTGATTATGCGGTACACAAATTACGATCGCAAAGCATGTTAATAGTACCGTGAAGGATTTTGTTGTTTGAAATATTGGCGAACAAAAAACAAATGGTAGGGAGGTGATAAAAAGAGAAGAAAGTATGTAAATATTAGAAGAAATAAAATACTCTAATACAATAAAATAGGTATTAATTGACTTACTAAAATATTTAACTAATCTTAGTTTCACCAAACCGTTTGAACGAAGCCGCCATTTTCAGTCGACTATCTATGCGGGAAACAAATTATCGCAAAGCATATTATATAGTACCGGTATCGTAAAGAATTTGCACTTTGAAATGTTGACAAAGAAAGAAAAATAAGCTAGGGAAGTGATAAAGTTGTAGGATAAACAGCCAGGATTGGTTGAAACACATGTTTTACAGTACCGTGAAGAATTTGCAGTTTTAAATGTTGGCAAACAAAGAAACAAATAATAGGGAGGTGATAAAAACTGAAGAAAGTATATAAATGTTAGAAGAAATAACGTACTCTGTTACAATAAAATAGATATTAATTCACTTACTAACATTATATTTTACTAATATTAACTTTACCAATACGTTTGTACGGAGGCGCTATTTTCAGTTGATTATGCGGTACACAAATGACGTTCGCAAAGCATTTTTATAGTACCGTGAAGGATTTTGTTGTTTGAAATATTGGCGAACAAAAAACAAATGGTAGGGAGGTGATAAAAACAGAAGAAACTATGTAAAGATTAGAAGAAATATAGTACTCTAATACAATAAAATAGGTATTAATTGACTTACTAAAATATTTAATTAATTTTAGTTTCACCAAAACGTTTGAACGAAGCCGCCATTTTCAGTCGACTGTCTAAACGGGAAACAAAGTATCGCAAAGCATATTATATAGTACCGGTATCGTAAAGAATTTGCAGTTTGAAATGTTGACAAAGAAAGAAAAATATGCTAGGGAAGTGATAAAGTTGTAGGATAAACAGCCAGGATTGGTTGAAACACGTCCTTTCGTAACGTTTTATGGGTCAAAAGTACAGGGACATCATTTTATTTTTACTTAAATTTTTATTGTACCTGAGCTTTTGAATGTACTTCACTCCCACCCCTTCTACTAATGAAGTTTAACCGTCCTCCACACAGATCCAGTATACAGTCATAGTAGCCGTACAGTCATAGTAAACAGTGCGTTCCAAAAATATGTTCGCGTTTTCCAGTGACGAAAGAGTTTTCAATATTGATTCATTTTCGCACAGATTCTGTCATCCATTTGCCTTGTCGTATCCCGGTTTCCCCCACCAGCTTTTATCCGCCAGCTAGTGGTTGGGCTGTCTTAGCTCTTTTCTGAGAACATTAATTTCTGTTAGGAATTGGACGTCTACGTAATATTATACAACTGTTTAAAATAACTGAAATAAAAGGGCCTCGTTAAGTAATTAAATGTCACGTGATTTTCTCCCTTTCTACGACCCTACGACATAACCACTTGGACGGCAGTAGATAGTATGTCTGAGTAATTTTATCTTTTCGGATCGGGCAGAAGTGAAGATTGAATTTACGGTATGTAAGGTACTCTTTTATAGAGAAGGTGCAGAATTATTTCAACATGAGTTACTAGTACGAAGAAAGAAACTGGTAATTGGAATTAGGTACAATAGTCTATAGTGCGATAATATGCATAAAAGAACTGAAGCCTGTATCGAAATGAACGGTCACACATTTAAAAAAATGTGTTTAAATATCCATATTATGATTATTTTCAATTTAACTTCATTTTCTATAGTGTACGCTAATGTGCTGTAGACAGTACAATATAAACTGCATAATGAATACTTCCGAAAGGATAGCTCAGTTCGTGAGTAAAAACACTCATTGTTAATACTGTACTCTGTTTTGATTAAACAAAAACTTAATGAAAATTATCAAACTCAAAAGCGCAGTATTTCCTAGTATACGTAAATGGGTAAACTACTTTTCTTCCTTCCTATACCTAGTAAAGTGATTTGTTTGTATATTACGCCAGTATCATCGAACTCCAGTCGTGGAAGGGGGAAGCGAACGGCGTTGATCCAGATGTATAAGCAAGTTAATATTAAAAATGTTAGTAAAAATAAAATGATGTCCCTGTAGGATGAAGTAGAGAAAGTGTTATAGTCAACATAAAACCTGTTGCTAAGAAATGCAGACATGATCTTGTTGCCCCGACCTCAGCTCTAACGAAAGGATGTCTGAAACAGTCCTAACAGGGTGCTCTAGGTAGAGCTGGTGAAATGTACGGATCCAGTCGTTCCTATTATGTCCTTGCAAGTAGCTGCTGCTGAAATTATTATATCGTGTAGAAGAATTTTGAGAAAAGGGAAACGTAGGCCTACCTGTAAATGGCTTTTGTTGAGAATCACATGTGCTAACGTATGTCTTGTTGATGAGTGGAAACAGAATAAACGAAAAACATATAAAAACCTTATTCGGAAGTTTTCTGCCAACTGTCTTCAAAACGTTTCTCGTTTAATTTCTAAACAAGACAGAAACAAGAAGAATGCTGTTCCACTTCAAATGAGACAGCTGTCACTCTGCATTTCTTAGCAACAGGTTTTATTTTGACTATAACACTTTCACTACGTCATACTACTTTTGACCAATAAAACGTTACGAAAGGACGTGTTTCAACCAATCCTGGCTGTTTATCCTACAACTTTATGACTTGCCTAGCATATTTTTCTTTCTTTGTCAACATTTCAAACTGCAAATTCTTTACGATACCGGTACTATATAATATTATGTTTTGCGATAATTTGTTTCTCGCATAGATAGTCGATTGAAAATGGCGGCTTCGTTCAAACGTTTTGGCGAAACTAAGATTAGTTAAATACAGGGTGCGTCAGAAAGAACGGATGGATTTCACATGACAAGAAAATTGTAAAGATTGGTCAAATCAAAAATTTATTGTTATCAACATATTCACCAATACATGCAGTTTATTTATGTAAAACAACATCATCCATATGATGTCCTTGGATTTCAATACAGGCATCGAGGCGTTTTCTGATGTTCGCCATCACTTTCACAGTCATAGCTGGTGCAATTGCCACGATTTCTTCACGAATCGCTGTCTTCAGTTCGTCCAGTGTATGTGATCGATGTTTACAAACTTACGCCTTCAAATGGTCCCAAAGAAAGAAGTCGCAGGGCGCGAGATCTTACCGTAGCCTCGGACAATCTCAGTGCAATAGAATTTCGTGCAGGTGATTTCTTCTTTAATGTTGAACCTGTGATACGAAATGAAGCCACCCACCGCAAAATTGTATTCCGAGTTGGAATCCTAGCGTGACGTCCGATGTCGAAATGAGTCCTGAGTGGCGATCACAGACTCTTCATTTTTCAAAAATGTCTCTACGATGAAAGCACGTTGTACGCCAGACCAACACCATGTTCTCAACTGAAACTGCATTCTCTGGCTGACCCAACAGTCGTGGTCCCCCTCACTATATCTCTCTCCTCGTTGCGTATCGATAGTTTGAAATCCATCCGTTCTTTCTGACGCATCCTTTATTTTAGTAAGTCAATTAATACCTATTTTATTGTATTAGAGTACTTTATTTCTTCTAATCATTACATACTTTCTTCAGTTTTTATCACCTCCCTATCATTTGTTTCTTTGTTTGCCAACATTTAAAACTACAAATTCTTCACGGTACTGTAAAACATGGTTTGCGATCGTCATTTGTTTACCGCATAGTCAACGTGTTTCAACCAATCCTGGCTGTTTATCCTACAAATTTATCATTTCCCTAGCATATTTTTCTTTCTATGTCAACATTTCAAACTGCAAATTCTTTACAATACCGGTACTATATAATATGCTTTGCGATAATTTGTTTCCTGCATAGATAGTCGACTGAAAATGGCGGCTTCGTTCAAACGTTTTGGTGAAACTAAGATTAGTTAAGTATTTTAGTAAGTCAATTAATATCTATTTTATTGTATTAGAGTACTTTATTTCTTCTAATCTTTACATACTTCTGTTTTTATCACCTCCCTACCATTTGTTTTTTGTTCGCCAATATTTCAAACAAAATCCTTTACGGTACTATAAACATGCTTTACGATCGTCATTTGTGTACCGCATAATCAACTGAAAATGGCGGTACCGTCCAAACGTATTGGTAAAGTTAACATTAGTAAAATATAATTTTAGTAAGTGAATTAATATCTATTTTATTGTACTAGAGTACTTTAGGCCTATTTCTTCTAACTTTTATTTACTTTCTTCAGTATTTATCACCTCCCTATCATTTGTTTCTTTGTTTGCCAACATTTAAAACAGCAAATTCTTCACGGTACTGTAAAACATGGTTTGCGATCGTCATTTGTTTACCGCATAGTCAACTGAAAATGTCGGCTCCGTTCAAACGTTAATTAATACCTATTTTATTGTATTAGAGTAGGCCTACTTCATTTCTTCTAATATTTATATACTTTCTTCTGCTTTTTTCACTTCTCTACCATTTATTTGTTTGCCAACATTTCAAACTGCAAATTCTTCACGGGACCATGAAATATGCTTTGTGATCGTCATTTGTTTACCGCATAGTCAACTGAAAATGGCGGCTCCGTTCAAACGTATTGGTGAAGCTAACATTAGTGAAATAGAATGTTATAAATTGAGAAACAATGTAATTGTACACAATCGGTCTTACTAATAAAAACTCTATATACAGACGTTTAACTGCCTTATACTTATACAATGAGTAGCTCGTTTATAAGTCGTGTGTAACTTCCTTACTAATAATCACTACATACGTCGTGTATAACAGTATGACTGCTACACAGCTACGTCATAGTTTCGTCATTACTTCGTTACGAAAGGTAATAGAATATCTGAGGTTCTCTATTGCATCCGGTAGAGCGCTCTAGTGTGGCGTGTTAAATATCGATAGTACAACTGGCTCTAATCGATTACCACACTACATTTCGGTCAAAGAGTAAAAGCTACAGGAATATTATTCTAATAATTCTATGATCTTTGGTTTGTTCTTCTGTGGTTACAAGGTAACCATCATTATAAAATGACAGTCGATACGAACAGCTGTTAGAGGGGCGGCCATTTTTTTGCTATATACAACGCTTAAACAAGGGGTTTCGTGTATATAACTACTGCAAAGCAATTCCCATTGTATAGTTACAGCCTGTTTATACGTCCGTAGCTTATTCACGGTTTATTAGTAACGTATTCTGTCTCAACTCTGCATAAGTCTCGTATAAAAACTATACACGGTTTATTAGTAAGACTGAATATTAATAGGTAAATGTATAATATTTAAAGTCAGTAAGACAGATGATAAGTTTTTTCTATCTCTTGTAAAATTTGCTTTATTGGAATTAGGGAGTTTTTAATTTTCCTATCTCATTTATAGCAAGAACCATTGAACTTTGTGTCACATCAGAGACAAAATTTTCTCGCGCCAATTGTCCTTTTCTTCTTCTTCTTCTTCTTCTTCTTCTTCTGCTTCTTCTTCTTCTTTGATATGGCAATCCGAGATCGGAATTTATTTTATACCGATATTGGAACTTCTTTGCCTACAAATATGAACATAATTTATTGCTACCTGGAAATTCTAACGCGGCATATTGTAGCGTCATCAAAACAAAGGACCTACACACTTGACAACACATTACATCTATACTAATAATAAATCTGTAGCCGAAATTGTTCTGGTAATTTTCGATTTTCCAAAAATAATTGGTCCTAACATATATAATTAACCATCCTGGAACCGAAAATCGCATTTTTGAAATTTTTGTTTGTATGTCTGTCTGTATGTTTGTTATTTACCTTTTCACGCGATAATGGCTGAACCGATTTACATGAAAATTGGAATATAAATTAAGTTCGTTGTAACTTAGATTTTAGGCTATAAGGCATTCAAAATACTTTATTTAAATGGGGGGTTATAAGGGGGCCTGAATTAAATAAATCGAAATATCTCGCTTATTATTGATTTTTGTGAAAAATTTTACATAACAAACGTTTCTTTAAAAATATTTCCGATAAGTCTTATTCTTTACAAAATTTTGATAGGACTGATATTTAATGAGATAAGAGTTTTAAAATTAAAATAACACCATCTAAGACGGTGCAATGAATTAAGAGCAAATGACTTCGTCTATAAGGGGCCTTGGACATCAACAATCGAAAGCTATTAAACATAGCCTACAGAGAATATTTCTGTGTTTGTATAAAGTAATATCAGAAGCTAAATTAACCGATTTGTATAATTAATTATTATTTCACCATTGGAAAGTGTAGTTTCTCTAGATGGACATAATGATATAATGTTATTACAGTAACGTCTGAGTAAATCGAGGACAGGTAAGATTAAAATAGGTTCTTATGCACAGAAAATTTTATAGGCTATTTTGTACATTCGTTTTCTGTATTTCTTAAAATAATATTTATGTAGGCCTACACTCATTTTAATCTTAGAGAATTAACGAACAACAAGAGTGTATTGATTTAGTATGCAGTAATAGTACGTTAGCTTAGCAATCCATTATTTTATAATTCAAATTTTAACTATGCTCAATTGAATCGTGTTAAAATACATAAAATATATATGCAATAAATGCAATGCAACAAAAAATTGGGTAATGAGCGAAGCAGATTATCTTGCGCTGTTGTAAAAGTTCTTCCCTGGATCAAACGTCCTATTTTAATTATGTAATTACTTTATATTTATTTCTAACAGGTGCAGCGGAGCGAACGGGTACGACTAGTTCATTAATAAAGGACATACATTTATACTGTGAGGGGGATATAAACAAAATGCCGTGCCATGCATTCAACATCAAATTTGAGCCTTGGTCGGTGCATACAACACAGACGGCTTCATTCCATTTTGCGTGCTACGAATCCTTTTCCCATGTTAATTACACGCACTTTAAGCCTCAGCCTGTTACACTTGCATACGGACGTGACTGTAATACTAACAGCATGCGTTCCGAAAGCGTGTCTGTGATTGTTCCCACGTATATATCGAACACGGCCTTATTTATACCGTGCAACGTGTGATTGTTATCGTTGGTTTATACTCAGGAGACCGGTTGATGATCGGAACATTGCGGCTTGGTAATATTCCAGCGCGCTGCACACGTTTTCATTTGCACTGCTGCATATTGTTTCTCTCCAAGCACGTAGACTGAGTGTTGATAACAGATAAACGAAAAGTGATTTCGTAACCGATATTTAATCCAGCTCTGTACAAATGATCCCTCTACTTCAGTACATTAATAGACAGCATATCACTCACACAGAGTGGAGAAAATGTTTGTGACTAACTTTTAAGATACTGTAAAAGAGATCAAAACAAATACTCTACAATATTTTATGCTCGACCATGCCGAAATGTAGTAATTATACACCTGGTAGTAGGCCTTTAATGCATGTAATTAAAGTACACCTACTCATTAAAGGTCAGGCCTTTCAGCCAATGACGACTCAGGTTACAACTGTTCAGCCAATGACAGGTCAGCTTTCTACCGTTATAAAACCGCAAGTATCGATTATTCTCGGATATGCAATCGAAAGACAATTAGCGAAAAGTCACGGAGGCTGGAAATCCAATACTGTCGCAGGTTATGTTCTGTTACTATAATAATTAGCGTTAATTGTAAATATTATTCAAATAAATTCAATTTGTAATCTCGTTTTTCAGTGTCTAATTTTATTTCAATGTTATCTCTGTAGGTTCTTATGGCCTAGCAAGGTCAATGTAGACATCTGTTCCTCGGAAAAAATCAATACTTTCGCGTCTGCGCACATCTCACAACATACGGAACATTACTCCAGGTCAGATAAATAAAATTAATAACATCAAGTTAGAAATATGGCCGAGCATAAAAAGTCGTATGAAAATCGCCTATAATGGTAATTAAGAAGCTCGTATGAAAATTATGAAACGAGCGCAAGCGAGTTTCATAAATATCCATACTCGATTCTTAATTACTATCATTATAGGCTCGTTGTATAATGTACTATTATGCTCGACCATGCCGAAATGTAGTAATTGTACACCTGGTAGTAACCCTTTAATGGACCTCATTAAAGTACATCTATTCATTATAATTCAGTTATTCAGCCAATGTGAAATCACCATTGTACTATTATAAAACTGCAAGTATCGATAATTCTCGGATATGTAATCGAAAGACAATTAGCGAAAAGTCACGGAGGCTGGAAATCCAATACTGTCGCAGAAGGTTATGTTCTGTTACTATAATAATTAGCGTTAATTGTAAATAATCAAATAAATTCAATTTGTCATCCCGTTTTTCAATTCTAAATCAATTCCCGGGTTATATCAAGACTAATCTTTATGTTATTCTCTAGATTATATCAAGGTCAATGACATTCGTGCCTCGGAAAATATCAATACTTTCGCGTCTGCGCACATCCACAATTCAGGTCAGTTCGCACATAATCATAACATGAATACTCTTATGAATAATTTCAAGTTAGAGATATGGTCGACCATAAAAAGTCGTATGAAACTTGCCTGTAATGGTAATTAAAAAGCTCGTATGAAAATTATGAAACGAGCGCAAGCGAGTTTCATAAACAAACATACTCGCATCTTAATTAATACCATTATAGGCTCGTTGCATAATGTACTATAACACTTTTACTAGCAGAATTATTCTGTCACATTGGATGCCACTAGGCCATTGGTGACCTTAATTAAATTATGTAAGATAAAAGTTTGTTTTGAGAACTAAATTTATTTATATGGTTGTACTTATGTACCCCTCGGCGTGGCTCAGTGGTAGAGCGGCCAGTGCGTAGAACTGGAGGTCCTGGGTTCGGTCCCCTGCGCCGGAGCGAATTTTTCTATGTAAATTAGTCAGTTTACAAAGCTTTTTTGTACTGTAAGCAGTAACATGAGCCGCTGCCAAGAAGTAAAAAGGAGAATAGCAATGGCAAAGGAAGCTTTTAATAGAAAAAGGAGCGTCTTCTGCGGATCTCTGGAGAGAGAACTAACGAAGAGACTGGTGTAGTACTCTGTGTGGAGTGTATCATTGTATAGTACGTCCGCTCAAATGAGAGCCACTTGGAACTTGCGATTGGACACACTTACCGCAGGGAGCAAGTAGGCACGCGACTCCGAGCAGGTTCCATGTAAACAATGCTGCGTTGCCATCTCTCCCTTCTGAAGACTGAAGTGAACCTTCGTGTGCGTCTTATAATACAGAACTAAAACACGAACACCTTCTATTCAGAGTCACTATTTAAATCAATTACACAAGATTCCAATCTAGCTTCTAAGGAGCGATAATCACTTTCTTTTGTCTTTACATGTTCGATATACTTTACCTAATGCTTTTATTATTAATATCATCCATCACATTTGCTATTAAAGCACACACTTCTTGAACATATTTATTTCCCAATGCATTTTATGACCGGCGATTTCTCTTCAGTTCCGAACAAACGAATTCTATGGCATTGAGACAACAATGGTAAGGGGGGGGGCAGTCGTAGTACAACATGGCCGTATTTTGATGATAGTTCGTCAATTACATACATCTTTTTCTATGACGGCTACGTTTTTTGTTGCGCGAGTCACTTCTGTAGCGGCACTGGTATTTTTCAATGTTGTCCGGCACTTACCAGCATCGTCTTTAAAATACTTATAAATACTAATAATAATTAACACTCTTTGCTCTTGTACAATTTTACCGCGTCCTAATGGCGATTGTGTGGACTTACATCTTCGACTATTGTTATTGTCCGTTTTCCAAAAACGCTATATTATAAATACAATCATAATGTATGGAACACAAAAGCCACAATATACATTTACTGTCTTCTGCCCTGTTCTCAGCTAACTGTATTATACTTGCGTGCTCGTCTGAAACCGAATACTATATGAACTTGTTCTCGGAGAACCGACTTAGAACTGTCAACAGCGCTGGCGTACCAACAACCAGCCGCGTGCTTCCAGACTGAAACAGCTGACGCCTCCAGCTCAAGGTAGGTGCAAGTGGCTCTCATTTGAGTGGACGTACTATATGAGCAGAAACATGGAGATACGACGAAGTGAAGAGAAGCGAATAAAAGCATTTTAAATGTAGATATGAAGAAGGATGGACAGTGTGAAATGGACACGAAGCTGTGTTTGAAAGAGTGGGCGAAGAAAGAATGATGCTGAAACTGTTCAAGAAGAGGAAAATAAATTGTCTGGGCCACTGGTTGAGAAGAAACTGCCTACTAAAGGGTGCACTGGAAGGAATGATGAACGGGAGAAGAGTTCGGGGCAGAAGAAGATATCAGATGATATACGACATTTAGATACATGGCTCATATACGGAGACAAAGAGGAAGGCAGAAAATACGAAAGACTGGAGAATGCTGTGTTTGCAGTGAAAGGCGTCCACTTGGGCAGAACACTATGAATGAATGAATGAATGAATGAATGAATGAATGAATGAATATCGTTTACACATTAATTTAAAATTTAGATTCGTACTAGGTACTCATTTACTTGTCTCCTGCCGATATATGATGCATGACTTTCTAATATTTTTAGTTAGTTTTGTAAATTCCAAATAAAGATTATGTCGTAATGTCTATTTTCATCACTAAACTTGTTATTCATGAGGACTAAGTTGGTTCAGATTTATTAATTTGTTACAATTCTTGTTTCAGAATAGTTTACATACATAGAATTGATTACAATAAATTAATAAATGTTACAATGATTAAAAATTTGTAAGAGGTTTGGTACGGATCGATAGTGACGCGGTGTACGGCGGCCATGGAAGCACATTTGATGGATGTGTTTTCTGCCAAACTCAACTCCCTATTTTGTGTGTTCTCTTATTTGCGAACTTCTATTCTTAAAATTTACTATACTATTCTGTATCATAGACATTTTTTCCTAATGTCGTATGTCCGTACTCTATTGGCAATTTTTTTAATGATATGTCATGTATTATCTTCATTTTAATATGGGAAATGTTTAATATATATCGCCCTAATTCTGTTGAAGAACTTATTATTATTGCATCCAAGAGAACAAGAAAAATGCAGCTGTTCATGACTTCAAACTCTTAATTTCAACATTATGCCTATATTATTTACATTTGAATATGTAACTTAAGCTTTAGAGCAGCCTTTAGCATAAAAGGGTTAGTGAAAGGCATGCAGAAATTCCCACTTATGTCCTATTCGCTTACAACGCCTTATAAACAAATGCACAGTAAGGCTCTGTGAATCAGTGGTGGGTTATAGGCGACCAGCGGGAGTCGAAAGTTCGTAAAAGCCTGATAAAATACGTCACTGATCTTATTGTCCACTCGCACCACACCAAAACATAACTGTCTTAACCGGGAAATAATAATAATTATTATTTATTTATTTATTTAACCTGGCAGAGCTAAGGCCAGTAGGCCTTCTCTTCCGCCCAGCTAGACTCTAATTCTAATTAAATACATTTGCTTACATAATTATTACATTAATATCTAGATCATAAAACAACATGAAAGAAATAATGAAAATTAGATAACTAATGTTAGTGTGACAATAATAAACATTGGTAAGAAATAGTTATAATAATAATAATAATAATAATAATAATAATAATAATAATAATAATAATAATAATAATAATACTAATAATAGTAATAATAATAATAATAGAGATAATTTAGATATTTATATGTGATATATATATGTATATATATGTATACATATATATATATATATATATATATATATAAAACAATTAAACATTGAGAAACTTGAAACAGCTATTATTGTTAACAAGAAATGTTATAAAAACATCTCATTAGCCTATTCTTAAATTGATTTGATGTCTGACAGTCCCTGACATTACTCGGTAGGGAATTCCAAAGTCGAGGAACAGCCACAGTGAAAGAAGATGAATATGAGGATGTTCGGTGGGAGGGAATGGATAATGTTGAGGAGTGTTGTGATCGTGTGTCTCGGTTATGATGGGTGGATAAATTTTGAAAACGGGTGGAGTGGGAAGGTAAGGAGTAGTCTGCATTTACTCAAGCAAGTTAATAGCGCCAAGGCCTGGTCTAGAATGTTGAATAGAATGCTTATATTCGTATTGTTTCCATTTCAAAGTCTTATGTTTAGAGTGTACATATTGCATATACTCATACATGAGGTCTTTGAAGAACTGAAGGATAGGCCTAGAATTTGTTCTACATTCTTTTTATACACAGTCGAATTTTTCGTCATTGACTTCGATTCTTGTTTTTGTGGTGTTTCTCGTAGTTTGTTTCGAATAAATTAACCTTCAGTCCTATTCCACTGCTAATTATTGTGCTTCTTTGAAGACATTTTCGGTCAGCGCGTCTGGCCGCGAAACCAGGTGGCCCGGGTTCGAATCCCGGTCGGGGCCAGTTACCTGGTTGAGGTTTTTTCCGGGATTTTCCCTCAACCCAATGCGAGCAAATGCTGCGTAACTTTCGGTGCTGGACCCCGGACTCATTTCACCGGCATTATCACCTTCATATCAACCTTGATATTGATACAGCGTTATCTAAAAAACAAAGCAAAAAGAAGCAAAATTTTATTGTACTTTTTAAATATGTCAAAGAATATCACCCTGAAATGTATTTGTTTGTTTATTTATTTATTTACGTATCTACTTATTTATTTACTAGTTTATTTATTTATTTATTTATATAAAAGGACAAAGCCCAATTACAATATACAGTACAAATATTTGCTTAGGACATAAAATTTATAATAACATGAAAAAATAGATAAAAACAGATACAAATGCAAGGTACAAGTGGAAATACAAATGAAAAATACAAATTAAAAATGAAAAAAAATAAATAAAACAAAACAAATACATACTACGTAAATAAAAGACACAGATTAAAGGTAAAGGCATTCCCGTCACACGCCATGAAGGCACTTTGGGGGAGGCATGGAGGTAGAGCCCCATGCTTTTCGTGACCTCGGCACTAGAATGAGGTGGTGTGGTCGGCACCACGCTCCGACCGTCTTTTACCCTCGGGAATGACCCGGTACTCAATTTTATAGGAGGCTGATAAAAGACACAGATAGAGATATGAATGAAAAATTGAAAATAAAAAAGAATGAAGAATAGATAAATATAGATATCATAACCAAAATATGTAAAATGTAGCTATTAATGGCAAATTACAGAGTAATAAATGGATAGCAATACTATTTAAAATCAACTACCTTTAATATTTTAATGAGAGAATGTTTATATTCCATGTAAGAAATGTTGAAATCTAGATCCCATATTTTGAATTTTGGACGCATCTTTAACACTGGTGAATTTTTATGTGCTGAAGTTTTGGTTTTTATAATATAACAATTGACGATTTCTTAAATGTGATGTTCTAGCGTTAACCTGGATTTGTGGTAATATTTCGCTATTAACCAGTAGACCGTTGAATATTTTATACAATAAAAGTTACTCAGCAAGTAATCTACGACTGGCAAAAGACATTAAATTAAATTCAGCAAGTTATGGATATTTTGTTATGGAAGGCCGAATAATGATATTTTTAAAAATAAAGATAACTTGAGAATCGTTTTACGAATGTTCTCAATTTGATTGCTGTGTGATTTACAGGAGGGTGACCAAATTACTGAGACATATTCCAATTTAGCGCGAACAAGACAATTAAAAAGGAGTGTCAAAGTCGAAGTGTTTTGTAATTTTTTTGAATTTCTAATAATAATTCCCAGATTTTATATTAACGACATCACTTAAGGTTATGTTTTATTGTCTGTGCCGCCCATTTAGAGTTTAATGTTAACACTCATATGAAACTTATCATTAGAGCAGTGCAAAGGGAGCAGTTTTTCGACACAACGGCAACAGGGCAAGGGTTGTAAATTCACCTTGTGTACCCGCAGAGGTCTGATTCTGCAGTACACAGGATAGCTGCAAGCAGTAGGTACAGCTTAGTAAAGCAAACGTCAATACTGAAGGAACATGAGAACAGTTCGGTTCTAGTATTACGATCTCTAAGGGGGAGAAAATTCGTTCGGCGAAGTTTAAGAGACTTATTTCCGAATATGGTGATATATTATTTTTGTTGCAGCGAAGATAAAATATTCTGAAAATTGTGTAAAATATCAGTTTCAATAAATAGAGCATGTAATATTCTAAGACATGTAAATAGGGATGTACACAAACGTGACCTCATGAAGTTGAAAAAAAAAAAAAAGGCGAAAAATGTGAGCAGGTCATAGTTCTTCATCCGTGTTCCATGAAGAAATGTGTGATGGGTTTTGTTAAGCATTCAAGAAGATATGTCCTGGTGTATCTCTTCCTCCTTCTCCTATACTTACTCGATGGGGTTCCTGATTGAAGGCCTGCATTTATTACTAGTACTGTAAATATTTCGACCAGGTCCAGAATGTTATTCAATCATTTGATGTGAAATATGTATTTGAAATACCAATAGCCCAACGTCTGTTGGTTGATTCAAGCATAAAACAACAATTGGAATACATTGAATCGAATTACGGGTTTATTCCTGATTGCATAACAGCTTCAGAAAAGTTGGTATAAAACTGGTTGATCGGTTTTTCCTATTGCGAAATATCTGGAAGAAAGTGACTCAAGTAGACGATAAAATTGCTAAAATATCTGCGAAAATAACAAATATGTTGAAAAAAATGGTGGATATTATAAACTTTGCAAGATTAGTGACAGTATTTCTGGAGATAAGGATTCCTTTGAAGAACTAACAGAAGTTCAAAAAAATGTTGTACAGGATTTTACGTATGCCCCAGTTGTTTCAACAGACGTAGAAAGAAGCTTCTCCACATATAAGGCCATGCTATCAGATAGACGATAATCGTTTTCTGCTAATAACTTACAAATGTCATTTGTTGTGCATTGTAACAATATTTGGAAGAAAAGTGATAACGTATAACATCTGCATTAATAACTCACACTCATTGTAAGGAAAAGAAAAAGACAAAAAATAATAGTTCAAGTTCTTTTGCGAATAGAATATCATGAACCCGTTACAAATAAACAGTGATTTTGTTTGCGTTCTGTATGAAATCTTACATCTAAAGTATATACAGTCGGACACTAAAGTCTACATACACCCTAAAAATAACACTTAAATTCAAAATTAATAAAGAAAATATTATGTATTCACTTTCTGTGACATAAACAGACATTTTAGGAAATGAAAAACAACATATATACTGCATTATTAATAACAATTCCATATAATAACATCTTAAGCACACAAAAGAAAAACCGTTCAGGTACAAAAGTCAACATACATTTTGATTATTTTTACTTTCAGGCACCATTTAATATTTTGTATTTCCACTTTTTGCTTCTATCACAGCTTCTAAGCGTCGAGGCATAGATTCCACCAATTTTTTTGTGTCCGCTGATGTAAATTTATTCCACTCTTTCACTAAGGCAGCTTTCAAATCCTTCTTGCCTTTTCTTTTGTTTTATTTCGCCCCAAAGATGTTCAATTGGGTTGATGTCTGGTGACTGGGGAGGCGAAAGCAATTGTTTTGGTACATTGTAAATTAGCCATTCTTTTACGACAATGGCCGTATGCTTGGGGTCATTGTCTTGCTGAAACACTCAGTCTGTTCCTAGCCCCAGTTTCTCAACAGATTGTTTCAAATTCTCCTTTAATATGGTGAAATACTTCCATTTATCCATAATATCCTCAATAAATACTAAATTCCCAACCCCAGCTCCAGACATGCAACCCCATACAAGAATATTTCCACCACCATGCTTCACTGATGGGACAAGATTTTTCTTTTTCAAACTTTCATTCCTTTTTCGCCAGAGCTTTTGCTTTCCATCATACTGAAAGATGTTGAATTTACTCTTATCCGTGAAGAACACTGTATTCCAGTTTGGATGCAGAGTTGCAAATTCTAGGCGCTTCTGTTCATTTACCATGCTTATGAATAGTTTTTTCCTTGCTGTTCTACTTTGGAACTCATGCTTTTTCAAAAGTCTTCGTACTGTGATGGGATGAACAATATTTCCACTAGTATTTGCGACATCTACCGCCAACTCCGTAGCTGTAATTTTGGGATCTGAATTCACTTTTCTAGTGATGTGTCGTTGCTCCCTGTTAGATAATTTTGTTGGTCTTCCACATTTAGCTTTGTTTTCTACACTACCTCGATATTGTTGTTTCTTATTACGGTTTGGACACTTGCACGGCTCCTTCTAACAATTTCCCCAATTTTACGCAGTGGAAAGGTATTTTTATTGAGTTCAATTATATTTTTTCTCACTTCCACTGGTATTTCAGTTCTTTTTGGATCCATGATACGCGATCAAATTATGTATTGTAATACACAGCTACTGTATCAACAAACTGCACCAATTTTACTGTGTTCATTGCAACGTCTCTCCTACAACTGACGAAAGAATCGAAGTGTATGTTGACTTCTGTACTTCAGTAAACACAAACAGTTGCATCTATCAAGCATGTAGTGCAAGATACTGGTCTGAATACCTTGGTTTTTGTTATTATGGAAGTGAACGCAGACATAGAGTTTCACGTTAACATCTGTGCATTCAGAGTTGTACAAGATATGCTAAAAATTGGGGTGTATGTAGACTTTAGTGTCCGACTGTATTATTTGTTTAGGATGAAATGGTTAATTAGTTTTGTAATTTTGAAATCTTACTAAAGTATCTGTAGGAAATTAATTGCAGAAACGTTAGGGAACTGTGTCATTTCTATTGTGTCGTCTGTACGTCAACACATCGTGTACATGTCCGTCGGTTGTACACAGAGAACACGCCGAGTAACGTCGGAACCCTTGCTATGATGCCATTCTGTCTGTCATGTGCTCCGTCTGCACCGCTCTACTTATCATATTTCAGTTTTGTTTCTAGTAATTCTAAATTTTTGCTTCCGTACAATAAGTACTATAAAATTAACAATCTTAAATAAACATTGTAATTGCACCTACATAAAATAGTTGACATGTGTGGCATTTATGTGTTGATTTGTAACAGTGTATATTTTCTTAGGTTCTGAAAACAATATTTGCTATTTTTAACTCGAACGTGGGAACACGACGGATGTTAGTGATGTGGAATTGGGTTCAATGAAACAGAACAAAAATGGAGGGAGGTCAGATCCGTTACGTGGCGTGGTTATCAGGATTCACATTCTGGTGGTAGCTGCGAGGGTACTTTCCGAACCAGCTGATTGTCTCCGGGCGAATGTATCCCGCCATAGTGACGTCATTTCCACCCTCTCTCACACTGCGAATGCTTCCAATCTTGACAGCCTTTCGGGCACACGTTGTTTTTATCTGTCAGATAAATCTGTGATCAATATATTATTGTGCTAGATTGAAATAACATATGCTGCATTAAGATACTGTATATTTATTTTTATATTTCGTTTTTTCCTCGTTTTAAATTGCGGCCGGTATTAGATGGTTTGAAAGATATAGGTAGATAATAAGTATCTATTCATGGACCAATAATTGTGAAACACGTGTAATTATATCGTTTCAATTAATTTTTATACATATTATGTGTAATCTTGACTTTAAATATTTCTATAACATGTAAGATTTGGATTAAGGTTAAATCCAGAGATATCGCAAGCTATCGTAATGGGACATAATCGTCTACGAAGTATTCTTGATAGTGGTACTATACCACATATAACATTGAATGGGATTATTGTTAAATGCAGTGGTACAGTACATCAGTTATTCATTGATTTCAAAAAGGCATATGACTCGGTTAAGAGGGAAGTACTATATGATATTCTTATTGAATTTGGTATTCCCAAGAAACTAGTTCGATTAATTAAAATGTGTCTCAGTGAAACATACAGCAGAGTCCGTATAGGTCAGTTTCTATCTGATGCTTTTCCAATTCACTGCGGGCTAAAGCAGGGAGATGTACTATCACCTTTACTTTTTAACTTCGCTCTAGAATATGCCTTTAGAAAAGTTCAGGAAAACAGGCAGGGTTTGGAATTGAGCGGGTTACATCAGCTTCTTGTCTATGCGGATGACGTGAATATGTTAGGAGAAAATACACTAACGATTAGGGAAAACACGGAAATTTTACTTGAAGCAAGTAAAGCGATCGGTTTGGAAGTAAATCCCGAAAAGACAAAGTATATGATTATGTCTCGTGACGGGTATATTGTACGAAATGGAAATATAAAAATTTTGGAAATTTATCCTTGGAATAGGTGGAAAAATTCAAATATCTTGGAGCAACAGTAACAAATATAAATGACACCCGGGAGGAAATTAAACGCAGAATAAATATGGGAAATGCGTGTTATTATTCGCTTGAGAAGCTCTTATCATCCAGTCTGCTGTCGAAAAATCTGAAAGTTAGAATTTATAAAACAGTTATATTACCGGTTCTTCTGTACGGTTGTGAAACTTGGACTCTCACTCTGAGAGAGGAACATAGGTTAAGGGTGTTTGAGAATAAGGTGCTTAGAAAAATATTTGGGGCTAAGCGGGATGAAGTTACAGGAGAATGGAGAAAGTTACACAACACAGAACTGCACGCATTGTATTCTTCACCTAACATAATTAGGAACTTAAAATCCAGACGTTTGAGATGGGCAGGGCATGTAGCAAGTAAGGGCGAATCCAGAAATGCATATAGAGTGTTAGTTGGGAGACCGGAGGGAAAAAGACCTTTAGGGATTCCGAGACGTAGATGAGAGGATAATATTAAAATGAATTTTAGGGAAGTGGGGTGTGATGGTAGAGACTGGATTAATCTTGCACAGGATAGGGACCGATGGCGGGCTTATGTGAGGGCGGCAATGAACCTTCGGGTTCCTTAAAAGCTATTTGTAAGTAAGTACAGTGAAACAGTTAAAAATCTTGGCATTTTTATGGATAGCGATCTAAATTGAAACACCCAAGTAACACACACTTGCAAAAAAATATTTTCTCAACTTCACTCTTTGTTTCATATGAAAGAATTTCTACCACTTAGTCTAAAAAAGAATCTTATTCAGACGCTTGTAATGCCCCATTTTGATTATTGCGATTCCTTACTAACTAATGTAAGTTCACTCTTAGCTGAGAGACTACAACGTGTTCATAATGTGTGCATACGATTCATCTGCAATACTCGTAAATTTGACCATATAACACCTTCCCTCCAGTTACTTCCATGGGTGCGTCTGAAGGAACGAAGAACAATACATTCACTTTCTCTTCTATTTAGAATCATGCATACTTCTACTCCGAATTATCTCTTATCGTGCTATCCCTCATCATAGAACGTCTCTATACTCATCCTCCTACACTGTAGAAATAGCTCGTCTCTGGAATTCGCTACCTAATGATGTCAGGGACTGCCGGACTTTATCACAATTCAAAATTAAATTGGAAAATTTTGTCTTGTTTAATGCTTTTTAGATATTGCTAGAAGTGTTGATTTGTGTTTTTTTACTCCAGATTAAAATCGCAAGTTTCTTGTTTATGTTAGTTAATTAGGATATAATTAATTATACTTAATCACTCATTTAAAGTTTGTGTGACTGCAACCTGTGTATATTTTTGTGTGACTTTACTTCGTTTATAGTGTTTTTTTTTCCCTTTTATTTCTGTTATTGTATTTGTATTCCTGGTGTTGTGGAAGAGAAGGCCTGATGGCCTTAACTACACCAGAATAAATAAATAAATAAATAAATAAATAAATAAATAAATAAATAAATAAATAAATAAATAAATAAATAAATAAATAAATAAATGAGACATATCTACTTATTTTGTCTTCTATAAAAAAGTTTGAAAGCATGGGCCAATATTTCATTTTCACTTGATATATTGATAACTAGAGCCCGGATTTTTATGCAAATCCATGTTTTTTAAACAAGCTTCTTGAAAATATTCATTTTATGACATCGATTCAAAATAACCGTACACTTTTACCGTGCATTTTTGCATGTTTCGGAATTTTTTTTGGTGTAAATACTCTTGATGAACTGGCTTCTGGACTCTCAGACAATGAACAGTGCCATCTACTGTGATATTCTGACTATACTGAAACGCAGAGTTCAACAGAGACTCAAAGGAAAATGGCCGATGAAAGTACTTCTATAGCACCACAACCCCAGAGCACATACCAGCAGACAAATATGTGACTTCTAGGATAACATTAGATGGTCTAGTGAGCTAGTAGACACAAACTAATACAAATAACTAGATCCCGGAATGGAGTTATATATTATTTCCACTCATTCTTCCACGTCTCAATAATCTGCGACTTCTCGTCTGCATCCACTGTATTTACACCTACTTAAATTTTATCAACAGTAATCTCACTAGACGTTTTGATTTATCTAGAGAAAATCAAAACTCGAGTGGGATTTAATTGACTATTACACGATTAGAAGAAAGTATATGAAGATTAGAAGTAACGAAGTACTCCAATACAATAAAATATTAATTGACTTACGAAAATACAACTGTCTTCAATGTATTATTGCACCATCTCAACATTACAAATATTACGCTGGATGCATGCTAGATGCCAGTAGTGAGCAATGCCTTCTCGTCGAGAAGTTCTCGATCTATTATACACGATGGCTATGTTACTAGTCAAGAACTCTTTGTTGATTCAGTTTCATTTTTATTAAAATGCAACATTCCACTTCAATTATCCGAATCCCAGTAATCAACGTCACTTGACAGATGATTTTCAATAAATCTTAATATTAAACAATCTCTGATACGTGACTATCCATAATATCATATAGCAGAAGCTATAACATAACCTAACTAATATAAACAAGTGTTTGAAAAGTTGTAATTAACGACGATGACATAAAAAATAAACACGAATAATTTTAAAAGGAATAATTATTGAATGTACAATTTTCAAATTTGAATGTGGTTGGTGGTTCAATTGATGTTATATTGGACGTGTGCGTAATAGAAGTGGAACTCGTTGATTTAGGCCTACATGGTGTATTCCTCAACTTATTCAGGATTTCCGAATGGTGCCCTTTATTTATTTGTAAATCGGATTTCAGAAGATGCATAGATATGATCGGTGATTTTTATTAATTCTTGTTCTTGAATGCCAATGCGAGTCATATTTGAAACTGCTGTGCATCGACTGGAGTGGTTTGTAATTTTCTGGTTTCTTTTTTTGACGTCCAGACCAGCGCAGTTTGAAATGTTGGCAAACAAAGGAACAAATGCTAGGGACGCGATAAAATTAAACAAATGCTAGGGACGCGATAAAATTGTGCGATAACCTGCCACGATTGGTTGAAATACGTCCTTTCGTACCGTTTTATTGGTCAAAAGTAGTATGACGCAGTAAGAGTGTAATAGTCAAGGAAAATATTCAATGTTTCCACACTTGTAGCAAACTGCACAGTTGATTGCTAAAACTGGAGGGAATAATATGAGGCTATAATAATAAAATTATAATAGTGGTACCAAGTCCCAATTTTATGACGTAAATGGCAGTGGCTGACCCGGTCCATTTTCCGCGAATGTCAAGCTCAAGGAATTTTAGAAAATGACACATTTTCCTAAAGGAAAAAAAAAACAATCTGGATTGCAATTCCTGCACGAACTGTCACAAATGTTTAGATTATGAGAGACAGAGTCCAATTTCAATTCGTCCACACTGAAATAAAGTCCAGATGATGGTAACGTCCTTAACTCTAAAAGGTCCAATAGACAAAATGTCCACTTCCAAAAGGTCCAATACACAAAATGTCCATTTTCCAAAAGGTCCAATACACAAAATATCCTCTTTCCAAAAGGTCCAAGGAAGTGAAAAATCCTTTTTTCGTAATGTCTATAAAACTGAGCCCCCTTCATTCAAAATGCCCAATTTCCAAATCTTAACCATGTAGCATCTCCAGTATTTTCTGTCTCCTCTCCGATTCTCAGAATGAAAATGGTAAAGATTATCACAATGTAACAACATGGTTTTCCTTTTCTGGCTATAAATTATTTCTGGCATTGCATTAACTTCACTTGTAAAATTTTATCTGATGCATTAGTGCTATAGCAACGAAACATTAGTTTTCTTCCCAACAAATTATTTCAGTTAGTAACTGATCTCTGTTGAACAAATTTGTATGTTGTACCTTCCGTATGATGGGCTTTATAATATGGTGAACCACATAGATGTTCGGCTTTTTCACTACATGGACAAATTGTATGTAGGACTTTAAATGTTAGACTATTTAATTTGTGGACCTTTTCTACTTGTGGACATTTTGTTATGGATGCTATAACATGGAAGCATTTTTTAAACAAAAAAGCAATAATTGAACAAGAAGTGCTTCAGATGTGTCTAACATGAGCCCAAAATTCACATATCTAAATCAACCCACTCTCGAGTAAGTACTTTGTTTATACAAAAACGTGTAATTTTTCAATAAGTATCTTGCATTTCCCTATTTCGACTATGCGGACATTTTACTGACTGACCTCTCCAGCGACAACAAAATGAAACTTCAACGTGCTCATAATTTGTGTGTACGTTTTGTAAGCAATGTTCGTAAATATGATCATATTACCCCATCCCTGGAAGCAATAGGTTGGCTTAAACTAGATAAGAAAAGAAATTTACATTCACTTCTCTTTCTCTTCTATTCCTTATCTTCTATTCCTTCTATTCCTTCGTACCTGTCGTCTCCCTTCACTTACCTTTCTTCCCACCACAATCTGAACACACGCTCTCGTCATGAAACAATACTAACAATACCATCCCATCGCACCTCCTCATACTCATCTTCTTTCACAATAGCCCTGCCAAGACTCTGGAATTCGCTACCTGCTAGCATCAGGGACTGTCGAAATAAAATTGAATTCAAACGAAAACTTACTAGACACTTGGTCAGTAATTGATTACTTGTAAATAGTTTCTTTAATCTATCACAAAATATTTCAATACTCAGTAATTTCATCACTATACAATTTTGTTATTCTAGATTTAATTTGTAATTCAGTAAATATAAAATATTCTTTGTTTCTCTATGATAAATTATCTAGCTTTAATTATTCAGGTAATCTTTTCGTACTTTGATTTTATTGTAATTGTAAATTTAATAATAATTGTAATATTATTTGTAATTGTAATTGTAAATTTAATACTAATTTAATTGTAATTTTATTGTTGATATTGTAGTTGGAATCTCCTGGTAGAGGGGCAGAGAAGGCCTGACGGCCTTATCTCTACCAGGTTAAATAAATAAATACTACTACTACTAATAAGAGGCAAATTGTTCTATAATCCACTGTTTGGAAGATAGACAGATTAGGTTTGCAGTAAAAGCTTTACTTTTCACAGGCATTTGGTTCCTGATTAACATCAGGAGTTTCACATACGTATAAGGACAAGAGTGAAACATCACTCGTGGAGGGGTGTGCTGAAACTTTTGGTAGAGGCTGTTTGTATGTAATGTGTGAATGTGACTGTATTTATGTGTGTGTATATATATGTATATATATACACGTGTATTTGTATATGTATGTATAGTTGGCGGTATTCACAAGTTTTTACGTCAGTCTTACATGGAAAATGTTACTGTACCTCAAAGGAAAATTCTATGTAGTTAACATAATCATTATACACGTAACAAAACTGTTACAAAGCAATTGTAAGCCATTTACATTATTTATAATGTTACGTTGTGAACCCCGTACTCAAGAATGTCGAAAGAAAATCAATCGCACACAACTTACTCCCAGCACATAGGTTGTAGTCTTCCCGTAGAAAGGTCAAATGCTGTTCTGGGTGACATTTGTGACCAACATATGGCATGATATTTCAATTTGACAGTGACAAGTAGGTCGGAAAATTTCTTTGTTGAAGATTCTTCCTGTTACTAAGGCTTTTAGTTGAAAAGAAAAATGTCTCCCTAACTAATTTTATTTATGGCGTCTTTTTCTTCTAAGTAGGATATATTGCAACCAAAATTTAATAGTTAAATGAGGATACCTGTTCTACGATTTCATGATTTAAAACTATTTTACATCTTCTGCGATCAACTCTTTTAAGAACCATTGTTTTTATTTTAGGACTCGAAATTTTAAGACTATATTTTTCCATTATTAATTGTAGTTAATAAGCTGCCATCTGTAAGTCATCCTCCGATTCTGCCATCATCATCTGATCGTCAGCAAATATCATGGACTTCAGTAATGTCGTGCCTATATTTATGTCGGATGTTGTTTTATTCTGCCATTCTTTCGTGGTTTTATATAGAATAATGTTGGAGATAATGGTCGGCATTCTTTAACATTCTGAGTTTATAGTTATTGTAGTACTTATCTCTTTCCCTATTCTTACTGATATTCTTGTCTCATATGAACTTTTAATAGATTTCACTTATTTCTCAAAATCTTATCAAAAGCTTTTTTCATAATCCACAAATATTATCTATGTTGGGAGATTAATTTCTCTTCTTCTCAGTATTACTTATTGCATCACAAACACACAATCGGCACAGGACCGTCGTTTCCTAAATCCACATGATCAAAACAAGTAAAGAATGTAATTGCTGATCCTTATTAGGAAAACAACTCTTCTTACAAAAAGCAGGTGTCAATCCGCGGAAGTTGATTTTGTGCACAAGGTGAAACAGAGAAAAACGTCATCTTCGAACAAATGTATCTAACCAAACCTGCTAAGATTTATTGCCAACAATTCAGTCGCCTGAGGTAGTAATTCACGAAACACGAGTGGAAGACTGTACGAAGTAATTTTTCAGCATAATATTGCCCATCGGCATACTGGTAACATTACAAAAGATGTTAGGCAAGAGTTTGGTTGGTAGGATATTCCACATTCACTTTATTCTCTCGATCTTGCTCCATGAGATTTTGATCTTTACCGCTTCATAACCCAACAATCATGGCGGAATATCATTTAAGAACTGAGCTGTTCTTCAAGATTGGCTTGACAAATTCTTCAACTCCGAACTACCGTAATTTTCTTTTGTCCTGAAATCTAAGAAAGATGGAAGGCAGTCACAAAGAATGCAGGCGAATTCTCCTGCTAATTGAATTAGCATGAACAATTGCTCCAGCTGTAATTCTAATTTTTATTGCACTATATTTCATATATGAAGAGTCCACTGCAAGAATGATGGATGTCACTTTCTTGTCGAAAATGAACCAAGACTGTCAATGCATAGCTTAAGACATATAGAATGTACATAGAGAGTAACATGGCATTAACACTGATAGTCATTGACCAGTAATGATCGGAAAATCACAGTTAAGCTTTGAGCGCTAAGCATTTCCAAGTTTCAATTACTTCTCCTGCAAAATGCATTCCAAATGACATCCATCATTCTTGCAGTGGAGTCTTCATATGGTTATGATATAAGATGTATGTGCAGAGACCCCAATTATAGTATAATATATCTGCATTTGTGTCCTAACTGTAACCTGCAGATTTTTTTCTGTATTCTCTCTCATTTTAGTGACTTTTTTTAAGCGTATAAATACAGAGTGGTCCAAAAATCACTACCAATTACTACTATATAATTTTAATTTCCCATGGATTTCAACTTCTCCAACTATGACGTTCAGCTGATAATTAGTGATTAATGTTAAAACTGGAGTACATTGCTAAATTATTATTATTTTGCTGGAAGATGTTTGTTTAGAGGTTTGTGTTTGTTACGTTCAGTTTTCATTGTTGTCGTTGATATGTTGTCGACAGAAGAAATGGTGTTTGCTATTAAAATATGGAACAAAGGTGGTTATCAGGATTATTCAAGAATGGAATGACCAATTGGACACTCTTCCACCAATATGTAAGGCGATCTTCAATTTATGGAAACGTTTTGAAGAAAACGGATCGGTGAAAGGATGTTGTTGAAAGAAAACTTAACCAATCTACTTTCACTGTATGGGATGGTATCTCTTGTCATGGAGTCTTGGGACCGTGAATTTTGATAGAATAGTAACAGCTGAAAAGTGCTTACAAATGTGGACTATCTACTTCGTTCCAGGGCTACAAATGAACTACGACAATTTCAACTCACTTTAATTTCAGCATGATTGTGCTCCACCACACTATGTTGTAGTTGTGCGAAACTACGTTGCTGAGGTATTTGGTGGGAGAGTTATTGAAAGACGAGGAACAATAGAAATGCCACTCAGATCACCAGACCTCACTCAAATGGATTTTTCTCTTTTGGGATTGGTTAAAGATACGATCTACGCTTTAGAACCAACTACAATAGAGGACTTGACATCAGCCATTAATACTACTTTTCAAGATATTGATTGCGATCCACAACTGTGTGAAAAAGAATGTTTAAGTGTTCAAGATCATCTTCAGAGATGTGTCGACGCAGAGGGAAAATGATTTTAAAAACTTTCTGTTAATAAATACTCATAAATAAAGTAAATTTCAAATGGAAAAATGGGTAGTGACTTTTGGACCACCCTGCATATTGAACTTTAAAAATGGAACAACAAATGTCTCAGGACTCAGAAGGATACAGTATTGATATCTTTATGTACCTTAAGTAAAGCAATAATATTTTATGTTTAATAAAAACGTTAAGAATGCATGCATCGACCTAATAGATCAGGAATGCCAAAACCCTGCACATAGTGCAGTCGCGCACATTGTGCAGTTGTGCAGTTCCTATTCCTCCACCTGGAGGTAGGGAATCGGCTTGGAGGGGAGCGCAACAGGGCTGTACAGTACCTGCAATATCAGATCAGCTTTTGTTTCTGTAACACAGGTTTAATATGGGTGCTCATTGAGCTGTAACTGTGAATACGTTATGAAAAATAAAGTGAGGAGTCCATAGATATAATGAAGAGTAATCACGAATCATATATCATAATTGTTATAATGTTTTCCTCAACCAGCAATAATTATTTTAAAATGAAAGGCTTTCATCATCTCATGTGGGCCTAATAGTGTTGTGAGAATTTAGATCAGATTAATAAAGTTCTCAAAATATGATGTTCGCCAGCGCTTATTTTTAAATCAGTAATCTCACGGCAAAACAAACGTGACAATAGCATTCTTTTGGAGTCTGTACTAACACAGCCATCAAAGGTTAGACGACTTACAACTTTTATTTGATAAGTAGATAAGTGATGAGAAATGCATGCAAGGATCTTAGGTTGTAAGGGAACGAAGAAAGCAGCTATTTTTAAGGCGGAAACATTTTATGGAAAAAAATATATAATGGCGAATTTTCCATCTCACGTTACTATATTATGTTAATATACTTACGTTAATAATTCTTTACCCTTGACATAAAGAAAATGTCCTCGCTTCACAGCTTCTGAACCACGCTTTAACCCATTTCAGTAACACTTCCAACTTTCAGATACTTGCTCTCAACGTTTTCCAAATAAAATATGTGTAAATTTAAATACAAGCTTAATTTATCCAATTTGTTAATAACAATGTGAATTTATATTAACATACAGGAAGGAAACTATTTCAGTGTAAAAACCTCACAATGTCCTACTGCATGTGATTGGGAGTAAAATATTTTCTTTTAACATTTGAGTACCAATGGTCCCAATAATGCTTGACGAACAATGAAAGAGTATTACTTTAAAATAATCAGCGCCTACTACGTAAGAGAGCCATCGGCGTGGCTCAGTCGGTTAAGGTGCTTGCGTGCCGATCTGAAGTTGCGCTCGGGCGCGGGTTCGATCCCCGCTTGGGCTGATTGCCTGGTTGGGTTTGTTTTGCGAGGTTTTCCCCAATCGTAAGGTGAATGCCAAGTAATCTATGGTGAATCCTCGGCTTCATCTCGCCAAATAACATCTCGCTATCCCCAATCTCATCGACGCTAAATAACCTCGTAGTTGATACAGCGTCGTTAAATTACCAACTAAAAAACTACGTAAGATGAAAATATACTGTGTTCGTTTATTGTTGTTTCGAAATTACTGCAATATTTATATATATATTATTTCAAATATTTTATATCAAGTGATGTTAATAAATTATGCTTTACAAACCATTGCTTTGTGAATTATAACTGAGTAAGCCTTTTGTTTCTTGTGTTACAATTGTCAAATATTTATTTATTTATTTATTTATTTATTTATTTATTTATTTATTTATTTATTTATTTATTTATTTATTTATTTATTCTGGTGTAGTTAAGGCCATCAGGCCTTCTCTTCCACACCACCAGAAATACAAATACAATAATATAAATAAAAAGAAAAAAAAATACACTATTAACAAAGTAAAGCCACACAAAAATATACACAGGTTGCAGTCACACAAACTTTAGATAAGTGATTAAGTATCATAATTAATTGTATCCTAACTAATTATGTAACATAAACAAGAAACTTGCTATTTTAATCTAGAATAAAAAATAACAAAAACAAAAACACAAATCAACACTTCTAGCAATACCTCCTTAAAGCATTAAATAAGACAAAATTTTCAAATTTAATTTTGAATTGTGATAAAGTTCGGCAGTCCCTGACGTCATTAGGTAACGAATTCCAGTTGCGAGGTATTTCTGCTGTGTAGGAGGATGAGTATAAAGACGTTCTATGATGAGGGATAGAAAGAAGTGCTTGATGCCGGTTTCGAAGAGTTGTAAGAAATTGAAAGCGCGATAACAGATAATTCGGAGTAGAAGTATGCAGGATTCTAAATAGAAGAGACAGTGAACGTATTGCTCTTCGTTCCTTCAGACGCACCCATGAGAGTAACTGGAGAGAAGGCGTTATATGGTCAAATTTACAAGTATTGCAGATGAATCGTATGCACACATTATGAACACGTTGTAGGCCCTCAGCTAAGAGTGAACTTACATTAGTTAGCAAGGAATCGCAATAATCAAAATGGGGCATAGACACTGACAGTAATTGTTTTTTTTTCCTTCTGCTAAGTGTGTTTATAATGTCCAAATGTCAATTTAATTGAACACTAGAAGCGCAGAATAGATTATTTTACATCCTTCCAGCTAAGAACTGGTAAGAACAACACGTGAATGACGCAATCTGCACAGACCGGCGTTCCGCGCACATACACTGCACATTCAGTGCCTCATTTCTGGTATGCCTGTAATAGATGATGGCCTATATGTGTTCATCTTTATTATGATTTTCTGAGTTGTTTTCGCATTATAGAAAGTACAGCTAAGATAATGTCATTACTATTTACGAATATATCTCTTTAGAAGTTATTTTATTGAGAAATTTATTCCTGAGATAATTGTAAGAGTAATATGATAGTATAACGTATTGTTTTCTTTAACTCTACTTAGAAAGTCTGCCGCTTATGTAAATTACGCAATTTCGTCTCCGAGCTGCTCTGACTTCGATACAAATTTCTTCTCTTTCCCCGGCACAAGGTTTTCCTCTTTTACTTGCATACGTCCTCTTCGCAACATCAGTAACTGCTACAGAGCCGAGCGACTTCTTTTACATGTTTAATGTATTTTTCATGTGGCGACCGTAATGGGCTCCACTACCGCCCAGTAGATTTTGAGACTCCGCTGTGTACTGGATCACCAGAGGGTTACACTCTGGTATAAAAGGAAGGATTTTCTACGTGAAATAACAGGAAATGTGCACTGGTTGTTACCGTAAAGCAAAACGGTCTCCTTCCAGCAGAACGTATTATTCTCAGTTGCAACCCTGGTCGTCATATATGAACTCCCCTGGGGTGTTGTTGCTTTATCATATATTCATGAAATAAACGCATTATCCGTTTCCATTGCGTTTCATATATGCATATGATCTTTTTGTATAGATACCAACAGGTTAGGACTGTGAAATCATACTGGTGGGTTATTAATTTTAAAATGTAGCATATTGTCTCGTACACATTGATTTGTAGACATAACAAGTTTTTCGCTCTTTTAATATGTCATGTAGATTTTACTCCAGGATTGTTAAATCTCCAGTAGCACGTTGGTAATACCCATTTTTCCTTCCTCTTTACACAGCATTAAATGTTTTGTTTCTGCCACTTGTACAGGGACATCATTTAATTTTTACTAACATTTTTAATATTAACCTGTCTATACCTTTAGAGAACCGGAAACACCGCTTGCTCCCCCCTCCAAGACTGGAGTTCTATGATACTGGAGTAAAACACAAATCACTCTACTAGGTATAGGATGGAAGAAAAGTAGTTCATCCATTTACGTAAACTAGGAAATATCGCGATTTTGAGTTTGATAATTTTCATTAGGTTTGTCTTTAATCAAAGTACAGTACTGTATTAACAATAAGTGTTTTTACTCACGAAGTGAGTTATCCATGTGAACGTATTCATTAAGCGGTGTATATTATACTGTCTACAGCACATTAGCGCACAATATAGAGAAAGAAGTTAAATTGAAAAATAATCATAATATGAATATTTAAACACAATTTTGAAAATGGTGGCCGTTCATTTCGATACAGGCTTCAGTTCTTTTGTGCATATTACCGCACTATAGACTATTGCATCTAATTCCAATTTCCAGTTTCGTCCTTCGTACTAGTAACTCATGTTGAAATAATTCTGTACCTACTCTACGTACTGTGAATTCAATCTTCACTTCTGCCCGACCCGAAAATATAAAATTACTCAGACATGCTATCTACTGTCCGTCCAAGTGGTTATGCCGAAGGATTGTAGAAAGGGAGGAAATCATGTGACAGTTAATTACTTAACGAGGCCCTTTTATTTAAGTTAAATTAAACAGCTGTATATTATTACGTAAACTTCCAATTCCTAAGATAAATTAATGTTTTCAGAAAGGAACTAAGACAGCCCAGCTTTTACAGAGGGGCGAGCAGAAGCAGGTGGGGGAAATCGGGATGCGACGTAGGCAAACGGACAGTACCCGTGCGAAAATATGATTCAATATTGAAAGCTCTTTCGTCACTGCAAAACGCGAACATATTTGTGGAACGTACTATACTCAGTAACCCAGTACTGCTTACTATCTGCGGTCTTGGTTCTGTGTGGAGTTGGAACTTCCTTACTAGAAGGGGTGGGAGTGAAGTACATTCAAAAACTCAGGTACAATAAAAATTGAAGTAAAAATAAAATTATGTCCCTGTACTTTCTCATTCCTTTATTTAGTTCTGAAAATATTGACGAAAGATATAATGATAATAATAATAATAATAATAATAATAATAATAATGATGATGATGATGATGACAATAATATAATATTTATTGCAACGATGATAATAATGGTACACTTTTGGTTTGCACTCCCGATGAAGCAAAAGCTTGTGGCCGGAAGTGGAGTTTACGTCGCATAATGAAAAAGTAATATTATAAGTTTAAGACAATACTAAAATAATTACTTAATTGTGTAATTTAAACAATCAAATATATGTAAGCAAAACAAAGTGATGAATATCAAAATAATAATACAAGAAAGAATAATATAAGAAATACAATGAAATTATATCAAATATATGTAAGCAAAAGAAAGTGATGAGTATCAAAATAATAATACAAGGAAGAATAATATAAGAAATACAATGAAATTATATCAAATATATGTAAGCAAAACAAAGTGATGAGTATCAAAATAATAATACAAGAGAGAATAATATAAGAAATACAATGAAATTATATCAAATATATGTAAGCAAAACAAAGTGATGAATATCAAAATAATAATACAAGAAAGAATAATATAAGAAATACAATCAAATTATATCAAATATATGTAAGCAAAAGAAAGTGTTGAGTATCAAAATAATAATACAAGGAAGAATAATATAAGAAATACAATGAAATTATATCAAATATATGTGAGCAAAACAAAGTGATGAGTATCAAAATAATAATACAACAGAGAATAATATAAGAAATACAATGAAATTATATCAAATATATGTAAGCAAAACAAAGTGATGAATATCAGAATAATAATACAAGAGAGAATAATATAAGAAATACAATGAAATTATATCAAATATACGTAAGCAAAACAAAGTGATGAATATCAAAATAATAATACAAGAAAGAATAATATAAGAAATACAATGAAATTATATCAAATATATGTAAGCAAAACAAAGTGATGAGTATCAAAATAATAATACAAGAAAGAATAATATAAGAAATACAATGAAATTATATCAAATATATGTAAGCAAAACAAAGTGATGAATATCAAAATAATAATACAAGAAAGAATAATATAAGAAATACAATGAAATTATATCAAATATATGTAAGCAAAAAAAGTGATGAATATCAAAATAATAATACAAGAAAGAATAATATAAGAAATACAATGAAATTATATCAAATATATGTGAGCAAAACAAAGTGATGAGTATCAAAATAATAATACAAGAAAGAATAATATAAGAAATACAATGAAATTATATCAAATATATGTAAGCAAAAGAAAGTGATGAGTATCAAAATAATAATACAAGATAGAATAATATAAGAAATACAATGAAATTATATCAAATATATGTCAGCAAAAGAAAGTGTTGAGTATCAAAATAATAATACAAGGAAGAATAATATAAGAAATACAATGAAATTATATCAAATATATGTGAGCAAAACAAAGTGATGAGTATCAAAATAATAATACAAGAGAGAATAATATAAGAAATACAATGAAATTATATCAAATATATGTAAGCAAAACAAAGTGATGAATATCAAAATAATAATACAAGAGAGAATAATATAGGCAGGGAACGGATTTATATGGACTAAAAATATATGAAATATGTAAATATATATGTAGTTATTTTTACCAAAATATGGAATTAAATATGGATTTTTACCAAAATATGGAATTAAATATGGACTTAAAATTATAAAAAAATGACTATGTACGTTAAATATTGGTACATTTTAATCAAACTAAACAAAAAATATAATGGACGTACCTTATCTTCCAATGTAGTTTCAACAAAACACAATTTTTATTGTCTGTTACCATAACAATAGGTTACAAACATTTCTTTCAAGTGCTGAAAAGTGAATCTTCTTCTATTGTCTCTGAGGATAGATTTATACTGACTAAAAGAGCGTTCGACGTCACAAGAAGTAACTGGTACATAATTCAATTTCACAATGTCTGCTGGGGATAAGTCCAAGTTAATCTTCACTGTTGATTCACCACTCATCACAGCAACAACCTTTTGTAGTTCTTCATATCCAGGGTTTTTTGAAAGTACAGTGTCCACCTTAGCTCTTACTGCATCTGCAACTTTACCTCTACCACGATTCAGTTGTTCCACAGTACTATTTATAATTTCAAAACTTTCAGATAGTGAAAGGTGCCTATTTTGGAGACTTTTGAGCGTTTTTATGATGCATGAAAATGTATGCTGAATGTGAGCTAAGTCATTCTTCACACTTATGTCACAGGTAACTGTTTTCGCAGTATCAATTGAGACTGCATCTTCAGAGTCCAATGCAAGGAGAACATTGTTAATAGAGTCTATATGTTCGGCATAATATTCAACTGCTTCTAGCCATGTACCCCATCTAGTTAAAATTGGCTTTGGTGGCAATGGAATTTCAGGGTACATTTCTTTCAACACGTTAACTCTACTGGGAGCTTTGAGAAATACTTTTTTCACTGATGAAATCAACAAATCTACTTTAGGGAAATTGTCTCTGACCACTTCTGCCACACGATGAAATGCATGCGCCACACAAGTAAAATGAGTCAATTTAGGATATACAACAGATAATGCTTGTCCAGCTTTGACCATATAAGGGGCAGCATCGCTAATAAAGAATAACACATTATCGTACATAATACCCTTTGGCCACAGGATACCCATAGCTTCGTTGAACAGTTTAACTATAGTTTTGTTATTGCACTTTTCTAGAACATCACAATGTAAAAGAATTCGTTCAGAATATTGTTCACTTAACAAACCGTTAACTACATTACCAACAAGTCTACCTTCTTTGTCGGGAGTCTCATCAATGGAAACCCAAATTGAACTATCTTTAATTTCATCTCTTATCTTCTGTATTGTCTCATCGTAGATGGATGGAGCATACGTCTTCCTAAGTGTTGACTCATCCGGGATTGTATGTTGAGTATATTTTTCAAGGAATTCCCTGAAGACCTTATTCTTTAGTTTGTAGAGAGGAATATCAGCAGAGATGAGAGAACGGCACAGGTCGATGTTAAACTCAGATCTTACATTCGATGTTGTTGGTTGTGTTAAAAACAATTGTCTCTGCTTGGAATTTAGTTGTTTGTTGGCCTGATGTTTACTAGTTGTAATGTGTTGTTGCACCAGGAACTTTTGTGTAGATGATACTGCACACTGACACAAATTACAAAATAATACTTTATTGTCAGTTGATAAACCATCTTCTTTAAATTCTGAAATGTAACTTGTTAGTTTTGATTTTAAATTGACTGAATGACGTACTTTTGGCATATTTACCGTCTTTATAGTATGATTTACAAAACTGAACCTATGTGTACTCTGACTGGCATTTAACTGTTGAGCTGCACAACTGAAGTCTGTTAAAAATTTTAAATTAAATTAATACAGTTTTGTAACTTACTTTCCCATTGTTGATAGGACTGCTAATTTTCAAATAACTCTGATGTTAAAGGGATTACTGAACATGTGTTTAAATCTCTATTGTTGAAATGTATTTTTAAAAGTTAATGGAATTTTGTTTTGTTTTATTGTTAAACCTAATATAATATGGACTGTTTTATATGAAATATGGAAAATATATGGAAATTAACGAAAATATGTACTAAACTCTAAAATATGGAAAAATATGGAAAATAAAAGTAGGATTTTTCAACCCTACACATTGTGAAACATAAAGATAATGCAAAATATAAATTATATTAGCTTTATAAGTAAATATGTATTTACATATAAATCCTTTCCCTGAATATAAGAAATACAATGAAATTATATCAAATATACGTAAGCAAAACAAAGTGATGAATATCAAAATAATAATACAAGAAAGAATAATATAAGAAATACAATGAAATTATATCAAATATATGTAAGCAAAACAAAGTGATGAGTATCAAAATAATAATAATACAAGAAAGAATAATATAAGAAATACAATGAAATTATATCAAATATATGTAAGCAAAGCAAAGTGATGAATATCAAAATAATAATACAAGAAAGAATAATATAAGAAATACAATGAAATTATATCAAATATATGTAAGCAAAACAAAGTGATGGATATCAAAATAATAATACAAGAAAGAATAATATAAGAAATACAATGAAATTATATCAAATATATGTAAGCAAAACAAAGTGATGAATATCAAAACAATAATACAAGAAAGAATAATATAAGAAATACAATGAAATTATATCAAATATATGTAAGCAAAACAAAGTGATGAGTATCAAAATAATAATACAAGAAATACAATGGAATTATATCAGTTAAAACATAGGAGATTCGATTAACTAGAAAGTGCAAATGAAATGAAAAATATTAAATAATGCAATTGTAAAATAAATGCAAAATATTATGCAGTAATATAAAGGGGTAATAATTATTATATACTTAAATGATACTTTAATTTTAATTGATTTATGGAATTTTGAATGATTGAAAGATTCCTAACTTAGAAATATATATATATATATATATATATATATATATATATATATATATATATATATATATTTTAATTTCATGTAAAGAAAAAATGAAAAATAACAAAAATAATTATATGATAGAATACTAATCAGTGTTTAAAATCAGTTGAAGTGCTTGCTTTGAAGTTGCTAATTTTAAATGTTTTAATGAAGTTATTGTACAATTTCGGGCGAAATTTGAGGCATGCCTTAGTCCTGCTTCAGAATTGCATTTGGGTTCAAACAAAAGACAAGATATAATTTTTTTCTTGTACTGTAACCATGGTCATGATAATTATTATTATTGTTTTTGTAGTAGATACACCTACAGCGTCAATCATTCTAACATATTGCTTTGTTCAAGTCAGGCTTTTCCTCCGCACAATACAACAGGCGTGTCCAAAACAAAAGGAAGCGCCGAATCACTTAAGAATGCAGCCCGTAACACTTAAGTCTACGTTTGAGTAGTGGGGATGGAGAGATATATGATACAAATCCCAAAGTGTGACAGTGGTGGATTTCTTCATTTATATGTTACCAATGGCTGTTTATTTATCGTATTATTAATATAAATAATGTATATTTACACAAAATTATTTCATGAAATGTTTCACTACAGTTATTTCTTTAAATACAGTATTATACAATCAATATTTTTTTGAAACTCAATGTAATGCATGTCGTTGATGATCGTGAAAATGTCATATGTCAAAAAATTGAAACAATTTTCTCTTCTCTAGGCATGCATTATTTTCGTGCTCAAATATTATTGCAAAATATCACAGGATGTCTTATTATGATAATATTTTAAGTTCCAAAGTAATTGATCTGAAACCAACAAAAATATTCAGTTTTTTCTCTTTACTGAAAAATTTATAATTTTAACATAGCCTACGACATTTTGAACGAACACCAACGATGTAATCCTTTTCAGTGAGGGAACGTATAATGCATCTTATATATAATTTAATATAGTAAAACACTGTTATTAACTGAATTATGTCGTTCCTATATCGATTCAATCAAAATTCACTGTAAAAAATCTTGGTTTATATAGGCAAATGTGTGTGATAAAAATTAATTTAATCATTATTGGTATTTAATCTTCATCGACTCGAGTCGGCCTCGGTAAAACAGTCGGTATAGCGCTGGCCTTCTGTGCTCCAGGTTGCGGGTTCAATCCCGTCCCAGGTCGATGGCATTTAAGTGTGTTTAAATGCGACAGGCTCATGTCAGTAGATTTACTGGCATGTAAAAGAACTCCTGCGGGACAAAATTTCGGCACACCTCGGTAGTTGCCAGCGTCGTTAAATAAACCATAGGCCTAATTAAAAATTTTTCATTCAATGAAGAAAAAATAACTTCAAAATCTGGCGTTATATCTCATACAGCCACAATTAATTAATTTGTCCGATATATCTATCCTGTATTTTGTATACAGTAGGTCTACTATACTATGATATATCATAATATTTGTATAATTTAAAATTATATATTACTAAATGTACTACGATAACTTATAATGCAATATAAATATCGAATAAATACTCTAATATATGTACCTGGGAAACATTTTCTTTAAGTTGTATTAATTTATGGTCATATATCTATCATATCATATCATATCATATCATATATCATATCATATCATATTATATAATATCATATCATATATCATATCATTATATTATATTATATTATATTATATTATATTATATTATATTATATTATATTATATTATATTATATTATATTATATTATATTATATTATATTATATTATATTATATATGAACAGGATAACAATAATGCACTTAGTAATCGGCTATGAGAATTAGCTACAAAATTTGCCACGAAATTGCAAAGGAATTGAGAAAATTCAACGAAGGTAACTTCATCAAGCTATGTTTAATTATATTGGCAGATGAACTCTGTCCACAGCAAGTAGGGGAAGTGGAAGCCATACGTCTGTCTCGTAGAACCGTGGTGAGCAGATTGCAGTATGTGCGTATGGGTTATGTAAATAAGCCTAATGATTTGTGTGTGTGCATAGAGCGAAGTTTATTCCATTAAATTAATAAGAGTGTTATAAATTGTGTAATGTACAATGGATTGATGTAATGTCCTTATAAACTATTATGTACTGACAGACTGAATGACTAGAACAACCGTGGCTCTTGTTATATTAATGCAGGGAAGGTAGCTGTAATGCGAGTCCGCCACTGCGTGAGCGTTCTGCTCCGGCTTGGAATTGAAGTGCCTTGCGGAGCGAGAGCAGCTCTGGCCGGCTAGACTGAGCCGCTCTCAAGCCCGGCCCTGTGCTAGACCGTCTTACTCGAGCGTTGTCGCGTTTCTCAGAGTATCTTACGTCGTTCCGTTTTCCTTCTTCCCTTCAACCAATAATTTAGTGCTGTGTTAAAATATTTATGCTTAAGAGGTGTGAAAAATTGAAAACTACGGCAGATACGAAAAGTGAACTGTAATGAAACAACCCAACAATAAACTACAGCATTTTGATGAAGTATATCTTTAATAATTTATATAATGTTCATATGTTTATACTGTAGTATAAAGCATAGAAATCTTAAAACGTAACCAAATTAATAAAAGCTGCAATACTGGAAAAATATTACAAGAACATTTGTTTTTAAATGTGCGAGTTTGACATCTGGAATGAGATGGAAAACAAATTGATTTAAAGAAGATAGAGAAATTTGTTAAGATTCATAGGTCATCGCCATAGCACAGTGATTTCCAAACTGTTTAAAGATGCAACCCACTTTCGGATGAGACATTTGTTTGCGTACCTCTCCTATTACCATACTAGTAATTAACCCATTTGAAAAATGCAAATAACTCTCAGATCGTGAACAGCGATAACTTTACTCAAACCCAGTATATACCATCCAACTTCTAATGTTTTGATACCTGGAAAAAATATCCCAATATTCTCATTCAGTGTAAGGGGGCAGTGTATTATGATAATAAATGATTGAAAGGATTTTAGTTTTGTCCTTTAAATGTGCAGAAATTTGAACCGAAATGTAATATTTTAAAATTTCTTCTCGGGACGAAAAGTTACATTTGTTCACATCAAATTTCTGCTCATTTAAAGGACTAAATGAAAATTATTTCAAACATTTATTATAATAATATACTGTGCTCTCAAATTGACTCAGAAATTGGAATTAAATCAATGACTACCCAAAACACTCTATGAAATTTTTAATAGGCAATACATATACAGGGTGTTTAAAAATTCGGGGCATAATTTCAGGTATGTATTTCCCACATGTAGACAATCAAAATAGTTCATTACAACATGTGTCCGGAAATACTTTATTTCCGAGTTATGGCCTTCTGAACATTGAAATTCACCGGAACGTTTTTCTTTCCGCAGGTCGTTGCCGTCAAAGGAGACATTAAGAGGGCACTCTGACACTTCATTCCGAGGCGAAGGTTACATTCAGTGTTGTGTAGGCGTTAGACTGTGCGACATGTATTCAAATCAAGAGCTGGCAGAGATACACTTCATGTACGGTAAGGCGGACAGCAATGCTGCGCTGGCTCGTCGTTTGTACCAGGAGAGGTACCCACAGCGACAATGTCCAGATCGGAAGACATTTGTACGTCTCCATTACCGTCTGTGCGAGTATGGAAAATTTAACTCTCCTGGTTTGGGAAGGGGACGACCAAGATCTACAACCAGAAGTACAGGAGGAGATTCTGGAGGCTGTGAACATGACTCCTTCTATCAGTACACGAAAGATAGCGTTGCAAGTCAATGTTCCTCATACGACTGCCTGGAGACTGTTGAAAGAGTATCAATTGTATCCTTATCACTTGCAACGTGTACAGGCCCTGTCACCAGCAGATTACCCTGCACGAGTTAGGTTCTGTCAGTGGTTCTTGCAGCAGTGTGGTGTAAATCCGAACTTTCCTGCCTTAGTATTATTTACAGATGAAGCACAGTTCACACGAGATGCCATAACAAATTTCCACAATCAGCATGTATGGGCGTATGAAAACCCACGTGCAGCTGTTCCATCTCATCACCAGGTGCGGTTCTCCCTCAACATGTGGGCCGGTAACATTGGTGATCGATTAGTTGGACCCCATGTACTTGTAAACAGACTTACGGGGCAGGCGTACACAAACTTCCGGAAAACACCATACCTCATGTTTTAGAAGACACTCCACTGATCAATCGTCAACTCACTCACTTCTTGCATGATGGCGCTCCTCCACACTTCAGTCGTACGGCTCGCCGGTACTTGGATCGAAGGTTTCCTGATCGATGGATAGGTAGAGATGGCCCAATTGCTTGGCCTCCATGCTCACTTGATCTGAACCCTCTCGATTTCTACTTGTGGGGCCATTTAAAATCATTGGTTTATTTGTCTCCGGTGCCTGATTTGGAATCCCTTCGGAATCGAATTGTGGCATGTTCTGAGGACATACGCAATACTCCTGGAGTTTGGGATCGTGTTCGCAGGTCAATGAGACATCGATGTGAGGTCTGTATTCAAGCAGGAGGTGGACATTTTGAACATCTTCTGTAATGACAACGACCTGCGGGAATAAAAACGTTCCGGTGAATTTCAATGTTGTGAAGGCCATAACTCGGAAATGAAGCATTTTCGGACACATGTTGTAATGAACTATTTTGATTGTCTACATGTGGGAAATAGATACCTGAAATTATGCTCCGTATTTTTGGAACACCCTGTATATATATATTTTTTTTTTTCGGAAAAGAAGCAACACCGAGCTAAATTGTATTATAACAGTTTGATTGAAATATCATAAAGAATCTGATTTGCAATTAAAAATATTACTTACAGTTCACCGTGTATATTAAACAATAAATTGTGAATAAAATGTTTTCCATTAAATGCATCAAAATGGCATATATTTTACTGAAATAATGCAATATGAGCCCTCGTATGATATATTTGTACAGGTAGAATCTTTCATTGATAATACTTTAAGAAATTCCTTCCTATACTTATCTGATTTTTGTGGGTTTTCATATTTTTAAAAAGCGAAGTGTGTACTAAAATTAACATGTTATAGTTGCTTTAAATACTAAATTAAAACAGTCTGAGTTATGATCTAAAGAACTCACGTATTGGATAAATGGCCTGTTAGCTTCAGAATACTAGGAAATTAAAGAAATGATACTTCTGAATAGTTCATTCTCTATTTGTAATATTCTTTCACCCTCAAAACTAAAGGAAGAGGGTATTTTACTAACTTTTTCAAATTGGTGTAACTGTGAACATATTGAGATTAGGATAAATGTTTATGTGACATTTTTCCTCAGAATGCCTTCAGAAATGAGCTCTGTAACTGGCGGTAAATTGTCGTGACTCACCCTGTATAGGTTAAGAAATTATTTAATTGACATCACAAATATTTTCGAAGTTAGTTTATGCTATAATATTATCGCAAGTTATTTAATAATAAATAATATACTTTCATACATTCAACAGAAAATAATAGAGGAAACCAGCGAAATACAGGGTGATTCATTATTACGTGTAAATATTTTGTGTGTGTAATGTAGATGTGAAAATAAGACAAGAACGTTCTATACAACTTTTTCTCAAAACCTTTAATTCCAGAGTTAACGCCATTTTGCGTGAAACTTGCGCTCCCAAACAAACAAAGGATAACACGCCAAATGTAAACTAATTGTCACCTTCGTACAGTGCATTTGGATTTCAATACAAAAACAACCAAAGTCACAAAACCCATATCCTCGGCAGTCCACTTATGCACGTTTTATGAACTAAAATAATGTAAAGAATTTCTTCTGGACTTTGCACATTTGCACAATTCTTAGTGTAATGCATGTTCACAGTGCTGTCCCTCAACTTGAAGACATACATGTGCTCGCCGCCTTAGTGATCTCTGAACGTTCAAAGCCCGTTGAACTAATTACGAACAATTCCATACTCATATTCAATTTGCTGTTATAGTACTCCTACGTTATGTACAGCAGAGGCATACACTAACGACTTCAGGTGGCCTAAAAGTTAGAAGTCCAGAGGGTTCATGTCCGGTGATCTGGCTGGCCAAGGAGTTGGCCCTGCGCGACCTATCCATTGACCTGGATACGCAGCATTGAGTTACGCCTTTACGTTGCGGCACTAATGCACAGGAGCACCATTGTGCATAAACCTTAAGTTCACTCGCGTTGGAAAAGGGATATCATGTAGCAGACCATGCAATTCGTATTCCAAGAATGCGCGGTAGATTTCCCCGGTCAACCGCAGAGGTGAACTCGAGGTCCGAGGAACTGACTCCTCACATTACCACACCAAATGTGTTGGAGAACAGTAATGCTTATGCAGTTACTATGACGTAGGTGCCATCTACTGGAACTCTGGAATTAAAGGTTTTGAGAAAAAGATGTATAGAACGTTTTAGTCTTAGTTTCACCTCTACAATACACACACACAAAGGGTGCTATTCAAAGACATTTCGCAGCACGCGCTACGAACGTACTAAGCTAGCCCCGGCTATCCACTCGTTACTTCTACAGAATTCAAATCATATCCTATCGCTTACACTGGTTTATGAATACGAAAAACGCTGATCATCCACCGGAAGCCCGCGCTAAAAATGTCTATGAATAAGGCCCAAAGTATTTATACGTAATAATGAATCACCCTGTATATAAATTCTGAGAATATCACACGAAATTTAATTTGTCTGCCCAAAAGTATCCTGGAATTTGTAAAATATAAACCTCTGTTCACTCAGTTTACTGAGCCATAGCTCGGTCAATTTATTAAGCAGTTCTTCTATGTCGTGTGCTATATACCAGACATTAAATTTAATGGAAATGCATTAAGTACTTTATGAGATTAACATTCAAACGAACGGACAAATGGTTTCATGTTTTATTAACAACACTTAATGGCCTTTTCTCACATGCAAACTACTCCGTAACAACTTCAGTTTGTTCTCAAACAAATTGATGGCATGGCTGACATAAAAGAGAATTCATAAACGTAAATTTAAACGTTCTCCAACATTTATTGTTAAAAAAGCTTAAAACTTTTTACGTGTGTTCTGCATATAACTCTTCCTCCCATTCCAACTAATTCTTCGTGAGAAGTACATGGAAGAGATTTGTTCGTTTTGAGATCGGAATCATCAAAGGAACCCGTTAACAACGACACAGGACTATCGTTTTGTTCTTATAGTGTAACAAAAGAAGTCTCGTTAGGGATTAACCTTAATTAAAACAAAGTAAAATGACAGCTATAATTAAACAAGATTATTTCTCACTCTTGTACTCTAGCTTTTACCATTCTGTTTTGAATGCAGTAGATGCTTGTTTTTAAGCCCTTAAGGGAACGGAAATAAAAGCGGAGGCGTTAGTAGAGCGCGTCTAGAAAGGGGATATTGCCTGTCAACTGGATTGTTGTACCAACCACGCTGCACCACTCTCCTTCATTAATATGTAGGGATTAAAAGCCCATATGTATATATTTCTGCGCTCTGTGCTCCAAATTCCCCAGTCTGTAGTGGTTTTCACAAACACGTTATTGGTTGTGTTACCAACGATACGCTGACCAGAAAGGTTGATCCCCTAAATCTCCTCCACCACAGTAAACACGAAAAGAGGAACAACGTGCTTGGAAGTCTGAGAGTTCTTGTAGTGTTTGAACCTCATTAAAATATTTTCCTCAAGAGTCTTCCAATAAGTACGTCCTAGAGCAGTGATGTCAAAGCAAGCGCATTTTTCTGACCATGACGACATGCGCGGGCATCAAGTGCTAAGTATGGAAAGAGGAAGGGTTGTGTGTATGGATAAGGAGCCTGTTGGATTAAGAAAACAGTGGTGCACAAACTGCAAGTGGAACGTGAAATTTTATGCCGTTATTTTTATATGTTTTCTTTCTGTTTGATATTATCTATATTTTCTGTAAAACAAAAATACTAATAGTAATTTCTTAATATTGCAGTTGTGTTTTAAATTATAATAACATAATAAAGAGTTAAGAAGGAATATTCACATAAATTCCATAGTAGTACGACTATACTGTACTAAGTGGATGAAACACACCATTCATAAAGAAAGTGATATCCCAAAAAAGAGATTGAGTATGACATGATAAGTTGGAATTGATATTGATGGTATCTTTAACCTTATAAAAGTAATCAATAAACTAATCAAAACAATATTACAGTACAAAGCAAAGTTACCTAGGTACTGTATCTGTTTTAAGTGTAACTAATATTACATAAGAAAACACTTAACGCATTATGCTTTTAAGGTGATATTGGTGAGCAACTTCCTACCATCAGAATAAATATATGCTCAAGCTATAAAGCTGACAATTTTGCAACACGAGCACATATCTTCTGTTTATGATGTAACAATATTTGCTTTGTTAATTCATTTCCTTACAAACAATTTCCATGCGAATATTTTCAAAATGTTCAATACACTATCTTCAGTAATACGTATTTACGGTACAGTATATTAGATTTACGAAAACATTCTGTAAGTCTACTAAATAAATAGGCCTATATATGAAAATTTCAGTTTTCTATAAAAAAAAAGGTGAGAAAATATTTCTTTTGAATAAAAAATTAAACTTGTGAAAATGAGCATTAAAATTAAAATTTACAATTTTATACTTTTCAGACAAATCTAAAATTTAACATTGATACAGTTTTAATAAGTTGTCTTCTCTTTATCTATTGAATCAGTGCTGGCCATCCCTGAATATAGCTCGACAAAGCGGCATATAATACTCTTTCATCTATCTCTTTCCTCCCGTTGTAAAGCGCTCAGGCTCTCCTGAGCTGTAAGCGCGCGATTGCTCCTATGGGCATCAATTGGCATGACTGTCCTAGAGAGAGAGAGAGAGAGAGAGAGAGAGAGAGAGAGAGAGAAATAACTCGTCCGGCCTTAATTAAGGATGACCACGTGGATCCGGAAATTCATAGCAAATAAAAGATTTTATTTATTATTAGCATATCCTTAATTAAGGCCTTCTGATTGGTATAAATGAAACTGTATTATCTGTAGGGAATCTTTAAGAATTTGCGAGATGATTTTTTGAATGTCAAAAGATGATATTGATAATTGTTTTAAAAATTATATGTAAATTTTGGTAAAGAACTCAGAGCACCAAAAAACAAACTTGTCACTGATCAATTGAACAGAGGGCTGTTATACTTGGCACTAAGGTAGGGAATACAAGGCTCATAAATGGCCCTTTTCTCCTGATCAACCTGATGAGCTTGATTTAGATCTCTCTCCATGAGTATAGTTGGATCTATGATAATAGCCTTTTGTTGTTGCCTGTTTATTGCTATTATATCCGCTCTTCTGTGACAGACGTCTTCAGAAATACAGTGGACCTCTTCATGAACTTCCCAACCCTTGTTCCGAAGAAGACAGGCGATAGCTCCACGGACTCTATGATGCCAGTTGTTACGCAATAACTCTCCTTTCCGACAAAAGTCCAACACATGGTCAAGAGTTTCTGTCTCGTTGCAGTCTGGTTGACGGCAACGGGTCGTGCTGAAAGCTCTGCCAGGAACGGAGAGCACTGCAGTAAGGTTGCAGGACATCGTGATTGCATTAATTAATATTGTCCGAAGACGACAAATTCTTTTTGGTGCTGACCCATGATTTGGCTCTTGGATATTCTTCATATATGACTACGTATTAAATGTAATTAGCATATAACAGCTGCAGTATTTATGAAGCTATACGAGTCACACCAGAGTCGTAATGAAAGTCATGAGCCACCCAGTGTTATAAATCTTAATTTTTATTTTTTAGGCAAACCAGGTACATCATCTTAATCCAGGGGTTCCCAACCGGTGTGTTGCGCAGCTCCATGGAGTGTGTCGCGAAATTTTGGATTTCAAAAATAAATTTTATGCCATCCGGAAATAGAGCTAAAATTTTTTAAAGTTATTTTCATCACAGGCCTTTGTAATTAATGCAATATAAACCAAGTTTTGAGTACAGTGCAAACATTATCAAAATAACTTGCTAGGCTATAAATTATAGTACTTCACAAACATCATAGTTATTCCTTGTGCACTGTAAAATTGAAATTTATGATCGTAATTATATATAACCAAATTGTTTCATCAACTTCCAATTATAACTGTAAAGTTTTTAATGTGGAAATACACACTTGAATGTGTATATAAATATAGTAACAACTATTTAGTGAATATGATTCAAATTAATCGTCATAGATAACAATACTATTTGGAGTAAGAAAAGATAAATTATCTGAATTGAGACGTTGATTATGATTCAATTGGGGACCTACATTGCTACTTTGTTGCTATGTGTCTTTCTCGGATGCCTATAGAGAACAAAATCATTTTTCGACAAAAAAATCTATTTTCCAATTTATTTTGAAAATGGTTCCGAATAATGTACATGTTTACAAAGTTTCAAGGGCCAAAGTAGTTTGAAACTCTTAGTAATGACGTCATAATTAAAGATCCGCCATATGATTTTTTTGTTTTTCTAAATGTTACACCTGTTAGGTATGAGTTTTAGATATCACCTCCTACGTTGTTGTTTTATTCAACGTGAAATGTGTATTTCTTGTGCGAATAAACAGTATAATTCGTGTTTTAGTTTTGAATTATGGATTTAGCTTTCTCAGCATGTAAATATTTGTGTAAATAAAATGTATGTGTACCGGTAGTTAAATTAGTGTAATATAGTCGGGTTGCATTTTTATAATATATATATAATAGTCCCGTAGCTCTTATTTCCGGCAGCCAATCACGTTGCAGGTCGGTTACATTTAAACGTGTGCGTCTTGTGATTCGCAGCTGATTACGGAATGCACTTCCTAAGGCTCGATAAATATTTAATATAATCGCCCGCCATTTTGGTTCTTTCGTTGGCGTTCACAGAAAGTACTCGAGGACGTTATTTGCCGCTCAGTTATGTGCTCAATTACAGTGCGTTTAATTTCTTATCATAGGAGCTACGTCATGATAATGTTTAACGGTGCGACAAATAGATTCCTCGTCTGGTAGCTCGGTAACGAAAGAACAAAAATGACGAACATACTACCTACCTAGACATTATAGAGCCTTCACTTCCTAAGGCGTAAGTAAAGAGGAGGAGTCACGCCGGAAATAACAGCGACGCGACTATAGTGTAAATTGTGTCAACATGCCGAGGAAGAAAGCGAGAAGAAAACATTGCGTAACTTTAAATAGCTAATAAAAGGTGGAAAAAGAATGATGCAAACAGTGATGTAGGCCTAAATAATTCCTGAAACCCTGAAGACGTAGGCCTAAATTCAAATTATTATCATAACCATGAAAACACTCCAATTAGGGATCTTAGGGAACATGATACAGAAGGTATGCATAATTATAAACCATGCCTACAAGGAAGGATCCATATATATGGTTGGTAACTTAACATAGGTTTTTATAACAGTTTGCATCTATCTTTTGCATGCCAAAGTTCCAAGTCTTTTCTCTGTTATATAAATTTCTGTATATACCTTCATTAGAAATGCTAAGAATTCTACAATTTTATAGCTATGAAGCTATAATTACTTTCTGTATATTCGCTATACCATGCTAAACAAAATTATGTTTCGAGTTTCCTTCTAAGTCTCTGGATTTTAACAGAAAAAAATATATGTATGGCATCAACAAAATAATTTAAAGAAATGTGACGGTTATGTTGCAAAATATTTTTTTTTCTCCTAAATGCGATGTTACCTTTAAATGTCGATTAATATTTCTCTTCTTACGGTCTTACTAATAAAAACTCTATATACAGACGTTTAACTGTCTTATACTTATACAATGAGTAGCTCGTGTAGAAGTCGTGTGTAAGTTCCTTACTAATAATCACTACATACGTCGTGTATAACGGTATAACTGTTACACAGCTACGTCATAGTTTCGTCATTACTTCATTACGAAAGGTAATAGAATATCTGAGGTTCTCTATTGAATCCATTAGAGCGCTCTAGTGTGCCGTGTTAAGTATCGATAATACAACTTGCTCTGATCGATTACCACACTATATTCTGGTCAAAGAGTATAAGCTACAGTAATATTATTCTAATTATTCGATGCTCTTTGATTTGTTCTTCTGTGGTTACAAGGCAACCATCATCATAAAATGACAGTGGATATAAATCGCTGTTAGAGGGGTGGCAATTTCTTCTCTGTATACAACGTTTAAACAAGGGGTTCGTGTATATAACTACTGCAAAGTAATTCCCATTGTATAGTTACAGACTGTTTATACAACCATCGCTTATGCATGGTTTATTAGTAACGTTTTCTGTCCCAACTCTCCATAAGTCTGGTATAAAAACTGTACACGTTTATTAGTAAGACCGTTAGTATAGAAGTGGTGCCATATAAAAATTTGTTAGAGTGAATTAAATTTGCATGAGAATTATAATTTTCAAAATTTACATTTATATTTTCTTAAAAATTGAATAACTCGAAAAATAAGGGCATGATTGAAATGAAACTTCGGCAGTTCTCTTACAATGTTATGATATATATGTATACCAAAAATGCAAGGTCTACCTTAAAAAATGGAGAAACGATCATATTCTCTATAGTCCCCATAAAGTAGAACAAAAACTTAAAATACTGCAGCCAATATCGTCTTCTTAAATACATAACCGTTCATATGTCATGAACACGTCCATTTATCTCTAACAAAATTTTTCACAAGGCGAAGCACTATACTGTAACACAAAACATATCAATCACAGAGGTACACCATACAAATACTAATAATGAAGATGCATTGTTTCCACTTTCAGACACCGTGTTTCGTGCCCCCACCTGAATAAAGCATTGTTCGTGTTAACAAAGGAGATCCAGGTACGGTATAATTTAAGTTAATTTGATAATGAAGTCACGAGATCACAGAGTTTGACTATATCACTGCCATGGAAGGGCATTTATATTTCAACTTGTAAAGTATAATTTTATTTCTGAGTTAATATTCTATAATATAAAGTGCTAAATAGTAGGCTATCACTTCTAGAACCAAAGTGCGCTGAAGTAACTACAAAGTATTTAGAATATTTTAATTTAAATAAGGAAAAAAAAAAGTCGCAAACCATTTATATTGTAAATTTTTATACTGAACAACAATGTAATTTTATTATCTCAACAATAATGATCACTATCTACAATTTAATTTCACTCCCGTCAACAATGGGATTTGCTCTCCGCACAGCAGCACAGCGTTCGTTATTGCACCCCACAAACGACAATGACAATTTGCTTGGACTATTACGAACAACAATGAACTGTTAATCTTAACTAATATTCACAAAGCACTATTTACAACACAGAACTGTCAGTTCTCAGTTCATAGCTCGTTTGTCTTAGCTAGTTCTTCTAGCACAGTCACTCGCGTTCACAGAATCTCGAACCCCAGATCTTCGGAGACGATCCGCTGAACTTCGAACTCAGGTCCCCCAACTGCGGTCCACTGCACTCGAACTCCGGGCTTCAGGCTCCACAGTTACGGACACAACTCAAGTCGCGCTCTGGTCTCGAAGCTGGCTTCACTGCTACACAAGACTAACTCGCTTACTGTCCAAATCTGCCTGTAACAACGCTGGCTTACTGACTGACTGACTGACGTTCACTTGCGTCTTCTCTTTTATAACCAAAGTATAGTTTCTGGAGAGTTCGCGAAAGATTCCACTCTCGAATAATCTGGATATTTCCAGTTCTCTGCCGCTGTCGCTCTTTCCCCACTCCACTCTACTCCCTAAGCCACAGCACATGCCACAGGAAGCAGATGCGCGCAACCTCCGCGCTGGCCGACCTTGCACTTCCTTCTGCTGGTCGTGAGATCGAACCTCACGTGGCCGTCACAATATATATAATTTGAAATGGTAATGGAAATTACGGGAAAACGGCTGAACGTGTTTTAATAAATGGCCCCTCATTTTGAAGCTTGGAACCCTACGTTTTTCGGAAAAATAGTAGTTTTCAGTGAAATGTCAATTTTCCTACATAATTTTCGTACTTTCCAAAATTCATCTGTCGTCAGTTTTGAGAACTAGCTAATTGCATTTCACAATAAAACAAAATACACACTACAGTTAACAATATTACACGAAGGCCATGATCTGCAAGAATGCTGACATATTTAGAGCTCAAATTAAATTGGTTATTAAAAACTTAACTTACTAAAAATAATTTACAGGTTCGATTCTGTGGTGTGTAATTTTCTGGGTGTAGCTGTGTATTGGATATTAAAAACTACAAAACTTGAGGCGATTTGATGATATTATTACTATTAGAAATTAAATATTATTGTAGCTAATGCCGTGATGTGACTATTTTTATTAATTATACATATTAATGCTATATTGATGATATGAAAGTGAAATGTTTTGAGGTTATATAAATAGATGTAGAGAATAACTTAAATTAGATTTTAATTTCTATATTTTACTGAGTGGCGGCTATATAGTATATGTTACTGAAAGCTATAAAACTTACGTAAGATAATATTATTAAAAATCAAATATTTTTATAGTTATTAATCAAGTGGGGTTGGGTCTTTTTCATATTTTTAATGGCGGTGTGGTGTAGATATTTATATGTGAGGTTCTCTTCAGTATTGGCTCGAGAGAGAGAGTATCTTTCATTATTATTGAAGCAAATAACTTTCAGAATGTCTGGTATTCTTCATTGAAAATAAATCTGAAAAATGTTTACTTGAATGTGTAATGAACTTCGTTTGCAGCATTTGCTGCACAAGCCACTAGTTTAAATATAATTGACAAGTGAATAGCCATATTCGGGCACGGTTTATGCGCAGTACCTCAATGTACGTTCCAAGAAGACTAGAACTGATTCCGGACCAATTCTGAACTCGCAGTTACCTGTTACAACATACTTTAAAACTAGTTCAGAACGATTATTTTATTTTATTGTATTGTATTTATTAATATTCCATAGTATTCGTACATTGCTTTACAGCTAGAATATGGAACAAGTCAAAAAACTTAATACTACTATAAAGGCTTAATTTATAGTCGCAGTCTAGTTTAAATATATATACAGAAGAGGTTTACAATATAGTCTACTAATACAACTTACTTACAAATCGCTTTTAAGGAACCCGCAGGTTCATTGCCTCCCTCAAATAAGCTCGCCATCGGACCCAGTAACTTCATCCCTCTTAGCCCCAAATATTTTCCTAAGCACCTTATTCTCAAACACCCTTAACCTATTTTCCTTTCTCAAAGTGTGAGTCCAAGTTTCACAACCATAAAGTACAACCGGTAATATACCTGTTTCTATAAATTCTAACCTTCAGATATTTTGACAGCAGATTGGATGATAAAATCTTCTCAAGCGAACAATAACAGGCATTTCCCATATTTATTCTTTGCTTAATTTCTTCATGAGTATAATTTATATTTGTTATTGTTCCTTCCAGGTATTTGAATTTTTCCACCTCTTCAAAGAATAAATTTCCAATTTTTATTTTCCATAAACAGAGAGATAAACATAATAAACCTAAAGAGATAAACATAATAATACAAAATAAACACGTTTTTTATTTTGGTCTAGACAGAATTGATTTTTATTTAAAATGTTTAGTAATGAGGTATTATTTATAATGCAAAGTTTCTTAAATTACATAATGAAATCTAACTAAACAAGTTAGAGTAGGCTAAGGCAATACTTATCATTGAAATATATATATAAAGAGAATTAAATTTTAATACCGATAGTCCTGGGAAAAATATCTGCTTAAAAACTGTAATTAATAATAAATAAGTTTTGGGAAGCCAGCGACATTACGTATTATTGAAATAAAAGAAGTATTTTAATAAGTTTGCTATATTAGAATACCACTCGGTAATATACCATTTTCCAGATAAGAATATGAATCAATATTATTAAATAGGGTGGCAGTATTTACAATGCACCTAAGCCGAAGGTGTAGATGAAAAGATTCATATTGCGAATCAAATTCTTGGTGGAAAAGAAGAAGAAGAGAAATCTCCTGCGATTAAAACAACTGAGGTACCTGTGATACTAGCACCACAGTCTAGTATATACAGTCACGTAGCTAAATACATAGTAAATATGCATCCATAGATAGTTGCTAACCACTATGATCGCAAATATCGCCTTATTACAGATAATGCGAAATAGTATCGGCACAGTCAATTGTTCCTAGCACCCTTACAACTCAAGCTTCGTGACTGTATATATTAGACTGTGGTAGCACAGTCTGAAATATACAGTCACGAAGCTCAATACGTAGGGAATATGCATCCATATATAGTTGCTAACCACTAGGATCGCTACTACCGCCTCATCACATACAAAGTGAAACAGTACCGGCACAGTCTATAGTTCCTAGTAACCTCGTCAACTCAAATTCCGTGACTGTATAAACTAGACTGTGATAGTAGACTGTAATTTGTTGGATTGTTATTCTGCGTCTTTTTCTGCTTGTTCTAGTTGTATTGTGTCCAATAATCTCAATAACTGTACAGTTCATAAAAATTATGGAGGTAAACCGGAATAATGTTATATGTTGTATAATAGACCCAGTTTGTTTGTTTTTAGTGTGTCTCTTCTGTTTTTATTTCTGATGTGTTGTGTTGAGATATCTGTTAATCTATTGTATTGAGACATTCTAGTGGGCTATTAACTGTGAGGAATATTGAATTTCAGTTGTGACATTCTTTTGTCTTTATTTTTAATGTGTTCTCTTTGTATCTAAACAAGAAATAACAGATATCCATTATCATTGTATTGAGGGATTATAGTAGACTATGAACTGTGAGGTAATAATATGCGTTACAAGAGCGGTATGTTGAAGTTTTCATGTTCGAGGAAAAGTTTGAAAAAGCGAAACGTAGTTGAGCTTTTTTAATTTCCGAGAATTGAAAGAAAACATACCGCTCTTATATCGTACATTATTTTGTGCGAAGATCGTTTAGTACATACCTGAAAGAGGAATTTATAATTAGCTGCAATGAAATCTCCATCTTGGTTTCTGTTCAATGACGGCAAATTTGCAAAACAAAAATATCTATCTTCAACACAGTTGCTTTAAAATGTTTTCTGTGTTTACTATACTCCAGCAGGCGGTGATATACGTCTGTCTTTTTTTCCCCCAGTCTATAAATGCGAACTTAAAACAAATGGTAAGGTTATGTAATGATTTATTTTTCATTTTAATATTTTAACAATATTATTTATATAACATATTGCAGTAATAACATCGGCAAGTTGATTTGTTGATTTTTTCACTGCTTCCATAATGTTACTTGCATCACGAATGCAGTAACTTTAGTGGAGTTGTAGAGTTTACTTAATTTTTGAAAATATTTAAAAACAATAATTAACAGTGCAATTTAGGTGAAATTGCAGTGATAAGTTTGCAATTTATTACTATATTGAACGTCTCTAAAAATAATAATATGTTACAAGCCTAAAGCAGTAAAATCAATATGTGACTTAAGCGGTAAGAAGAGGGAAATTGTTATGTGTGTTAGGTTGGGAATACTGAATGTGGAATTTTAGACTTTCCGTGGATTGGTTTTGTGCGGAAACCAAGCAAATACGCACGATCTCGCACAAAGTTGATTTTATTAAAGGAATGAAGTAATGTTGAATAAAAACCTTCTTTACAAACTCAAAAGTATTTAGTAAACGCATGTTTTTTGTTATGGTCAGGGTTAAAAAAATATATTGTCATGTGTGATAAAACTCTTAAATGGATACGCATTTAGTTCCAAAATATTATGACAGCGTTGTCGTTATTATAATGTGATTAATTTAGCTTGACATTTTAATTGTTATATATATTTTAAATATAGCGGTTTTTGTCACACTTTTTATATTGTATTTGTAGATTTGTGTGTATTCTCAGTGTAACAACACTGCGACATTAAAAACCTTTACATGTTTTCGTCATGGTTTAACACTCAGCTCTTTGATGACGCTGTATTTATGGTCCCTAATTGAGGCACATGTTTAACAGAGTTATCGCAGTTTTGCTTGGTAATTAATTGCTTAATTATTAACTCGGTCCGCCTCGATGCCTGCACTACAGGTTATATTTCCAAGTTCATAACGTTTTAATGAACTTTAGCCGGTGTCATTTATATACTCTTAATGATCACGAACTTCAGGAAAACTAGTTTCGGCTATAAATTTTAGGAAATTACGCTATTATTACGCAGCGAAGGTTTCGCCCATAATTGATATTCTTCGGTTTTATAAATTGTGTTGATATTCGAATTTACTTTATTAATATTTTCTTTAAATACAGTGCAAGTTTTCAGTAAGATATAATTTGAAGTTTTTATAAGACGACAGTCTTGCATCTTCTGTTAGGCCTGGGAGATCATTTTGAATCTAACCTTACCTGGGACACGCATATCAAACATACATGCAAGAAAGTATTTTCCACTCTTCACTTATTAAGAAGATTGTACCACTTCATTTTGAATCTAAACTTACCTGGGACACGCATATCAAACATACATGCAAGAAAGTATTTTCCACTCTTTACTCATTAAAAAGATTGTATCACTTCACTTTGAATCTAACCTTACCTGGGACACGCATATCAAATACACATGCAAGAAAGTATTTTCCACTCTTCACTCATTAAAAAGATTGTATCACTTCATTTTGAATCTAACCTTACCTGGGACACGCGTATCAAACACACATGCAAGAAAGTATTTTCCACTCTTCACTCATTAAAAAGATTGTATCACTTCACTTTGAATCTAACCTTACCTGGGACACGCATATCAAACACACATGCAAGAAAGTATTTTCCACTCTTCACTCATTAAAAAGATTGTATCACTTCACTTTGAATCTAACCTTACCTGGGACACGCATATCAAACACACATGCAAGAAAGTATTTTCCACTCTTCACTCATTAAAAAGATTGTATCACTTCATTTTGAATCTAACCTTACCTGGGACACGCATATGAAACACACATGCAAGAAAGTATTTTCCATTCTTCACTCATTAAAAAGATTGTACCACTTCATTTTGAATCTAACCTTACCTGGGAAACGCATATCAAACACACATGCAAGAAAGTATTTTCCACTATTCACTCATTAAAAAGATTGTACCACTTCATTTTGAATCTAACCTTACCTGGGACACGCATATCAAACACACATGGAAGAAAGTATTTTCCACTCTTCACTCATTAAAAAGATTGTACACTATCCAGCTAAATTAAAGCAGACGCTTGTACAGACTCTTGTATGCCCCATTTCGATTATTGTGACGCTTTATTCAGTGATCTCAGGGTGGATTTATCCCAGAAACTGCAACGTGTTCATAATGCGTGTGTTCGTTTTTCACTTGTAATGTCCTCTACTACGATCACATTTAGCCTTCTTCCGATAAATTATTCTGGCTCAGGTTAAATGAGAGGAGAAAGTTACATTCCCTTTCTCTCTTATACCGAATTTTGCACACCTCTACTCCCTCTTACTTATCTGTTCGATTCCACAGTCTTTCTCAGTATCATAACTTAAATACACGGTCACAATATAACACGCTAGAAATACCACTCCACACATCATCTCTTTATTCTTCATCTTTCACTGTTGCTACTTCTCGTCACTGGAAATCTCTGCCGCCTGAAGTCAAGGGCTGCCGAACTTTAATTTCCTTTAAATGTAAATTAGAAAAATATCTTATGATGCGTTGCCAAACCTAACGCGTTGCAAATATTTAATGGAATGTGTTCCACTGTATTTATTTATTTATTTTTTGTTTCTTATTTTTATTATCTAAATCGTGTTTATTTATCACTTAACGCCAATATGTAGCCCACTGCGTTGTTGTTTTTTATTATTAATTCATTTTATGTACATTTTATTCAATTGTCGGTTTCTGGTTTAATTATGTAAATCCTACTTAATTGTAATCTAATACTAATATGTATACTAATGTGTTTATTTTTATTGTTACTGTTTACATTTTTTTATTGAATTATCGGCTTCTGTTTTTATGTGATTCGTATTTGATTCTAACAACATTAATATGTACTTCACTTTGTTTATTTTTATTTCATGAGGTAAATTTTATGGAACTACCTCTTTTGATCTCATTATGTACCTAAATTGTATCAATATGTAATTACTTAATTCCGATCCAGTTTTATGTTCACCTGTGTAAGTTAGTTTTAATCCTGGTTGCGTGTAAGAAAAGGCCTTACGGCCTTAACTCTGCCAGGTTAAATAAAGCCATTATTATTATTATTATTATTATTATTATTATTATTATTATTATTATTATTATTATTATTATATGAGTAGCGTTGCTTAATCTACAGATTTGTCAGCAGATCTAATGAATTTTGTAAGCAACTACGGATACAACTACGGATACACGGATTTCTTAACTGAATTTACGGAATTTTTAGTAGTATCTTTTCAGCTAACTGTATATTATTTTATGCTAGGCGAAAATAACGACAACAACAATGAATATGTATTTCTAATGTGGAGAATTTAAAATGCGGAATCATTAATCTGATGCGATATTTAAGTCTGCCTCTTAATGGAATACAAAATCGAAAAAAGTCTTATTTCTGTCTCATCTCGTTGCTGAGAAATAGTGTTTCAAAATGTGTATACATCAATTTGGAAACTCTATATAAAATAAGTAAATATTTATTTAATTTCATTTATTTAATCTGACAGGATTAACGCCATAAGGCATTCTCTTCCATCCCACCAGATAGCACATATAAATACAAAAAAGAAATACAAACACTGATGAAAATGATACAAATTAAATTAAAGCCCTATAGAGGGTCAACAGGGACAAAAGAACACTATAGAGCTCTCATCGAGAAGAAAAACAGAGATAACAATGATGATAATGATACCTGATGATAATAATAATAATAATAATAATAATAATAATAACTACATTACATATTAAATGTCAATTTTACAACAACATCATTACAATATTTACCATGTGTCATGTGTCAAATCGAAGTTGCGCAACTTGACAGGTGTTGAACAAGCAATTCCATTAACCAGAATGTGATTTTGTAATTTAAATTTGAATTTTGATATTGTCCGACAGTCTCTGACGTGGTCAGGGAGAGAATTCCAGAGGCATGGAATAGATATGCTGAAAGATGATGAGTAGAAGGATGTTCAGTGCAGAGGAATAGAGAGAAGGTACATGTTCCTGGTTCGAGGTAGTGAAAGGTAAACGAAACGAGATGCTAGGTAAGAGGGTGTGGATGATTTTAAATAGTAATAAGAGAGAGTTGAAAAATCTACTTTCTTTAAGTGGATTCCAGGACAAAAATTCTAGTGACGGTGTTACATGATCGAATTTTCTAATGTTACAAACGAAACGAATGTAGATATTGTGAACACGCTGTAGTCTATGGACAAGATCGGTATTTAGATTCATGAATAGAGATTCGCAATAATCGAAGTGAGGCTTTACTAAAGTTTGGATCTGGTTCTTTTTAAGACTGAGAGGTAAAACGTTGGTTAAGTGTCTGAGGGAATGAATTATGGAAAAAGTTTTCTTGCATATGTAGGTCACTTGACTTTGAAAATTTAAATTTGAGTCTAAATATACTCCTAAATTTTTTACTGTCTTACTATATGTAATTAATTACTTACTGGCTTTTAAGGAACCCGGAGGTTCATTGCCGCCCTCACATAAGCCCGCCATTGGTCCCTATCCTGAGCAAGATTAATCCAGTCACTATCATCATATCTCACCTCCCTCAAATCCATTTTAACATTATCTTGCCATCTACGTCTCGGCCTCCCTAAAGGTCTTTTTCCCTCCACCCTCCCAACTAACACTCTATATGCATTTCTGGATTCGTCCGTACGTGCTACATGTTCTGCCCATCTCAAACGTCTGGATTTAATGTTCCAAATTATATCAGGTGAAGAATACAATGCGTGCAGTTCTGCGTTGTGTAACTTTCACCATTCTCCTGTAACTTCATCCCTCTTAACCCCAAATATTATCCTAAGAACCTTATTCTCAAACACCCTTAACCTATGTTCCTCTCTCAAAGTGAGAGTTCAAGTTTCACAACCATAAAGAACATCCGGTAATATAACTGTTTTATAAATTCTAACTTTCAGAATTTTTGACAGCAGACTGGATGATAAAAGTTTCTCAACCGAATAATAACAGGCATTTCCCATATTTATTCTGTGTTTAATTTCTTCCCGAGTAGCATTTACATTTGTTACTGTTGCTCCCAGATATTTGAATTTCTCCACTTCTTTAAAAGATAAATTTCCAATTTTTATATTTCCATTTCGTACAATATTCTGGTCACGAGACATAATCATATACTTTGTCTTTTCGGGATTTACTTCCAAATCTATCGCTTTACTTGCTTCAAGTAAAATTTCCGTGTTTTCCCTAATCGTTTGTGGATTTTCTCCTAACATATTCACGTCATCCGCATAGACAAGCAGCTGATGTAACCCGTTCAATTCCAAACCCTTTCTGTTATCTTGGACTTTCCTAATGGCATACTCTAGAGCAAGTTAAAAAGTAAAGGAGATGAGATACTGCATCTCCTTGCTGCAGCTCACAGTGAATTGGAAAAGCATCTGACAGAAACTGACCTGTACGAACTCTGCTGTACGTTTCACTGAGAAACATTTTAATTAATTGAACTAGTTTCTTGGGAACACCAAATTCCATAAGAATATCATATAAAACTTCTCTCTTAACCGAGTCATATGCCTTTTTGAAATCTATGAATAACTGATGCACTGAATTGTGGTATTATTTATTTTTGTATATGATACAGTGGCTAGATCTATTTTGTTTAATGTTCATTGGTGGCCCATTATTATGGCTTGTGATTTGTCTGGATTTAGTCTGAGTCCATTTTTTTTCGCCCATTGAGCTAAGATGCTAGATCTTCATTAATTATTAATACTGAGTCATTGATTGTACAAATTCGGGAATGAATGTAAAGTTGTATGTCATCATCGTATAGGTAGTGTTTAGAATATTTAAAGATCTTTGTTACATCATTTATATAAATACTTTGTTGCTAGAGAAACGTGGGCAGTTGATGAGCAATAATTTCAGCGTCGTTTATTTTGCCGCATACCCTAGTATAAACTCAATATGCGCCAGGAATGAAAAATAAAAACTCTTTAACTAATGAATAAATTGCTGATATCATCGATATAATTTCCACAAGGGACGGTGCCAATATTTTCGTCACAATTTTTTCTAGAGTGTTACGCAGAAAAACGTTCACGTTAAAATTTAAGGAATGTATCTAATGTCCTTTCTCTCTTATACCGAACTTTGCACACCTCTACTCCCTCTTACTTATCTGTCCGATTCCACAGTCTTTCTCAGTATCATAACTTAAATACTCGGTCACAATATGATAACACGCTAGAAATACCACCCGTCACTGGAATTCTCTGCCGCCTGAAATCAAGGACTGCCAAACTTTAATTTCCTTTAAATGTAAATTAGAAAAATATCTTATGATGAGTTGCCAGACCTAGCGCGTTGAAAATATTTAATGGAATGTGTTCCACTGTTAATTATTTTTATTTTATTTTTATTTTATTTTTTTTTGTTTCTTATTTTTATTGTGTAATCATGTAAATCGTGTTTATTTATCACTTAACGCCAATATGTATCCCACTGTGTTGTTTTTTATTATTAATCTATTTTTTTGTGTACATTTTATTCAATCGTCGGTTTCTGGTTTAATTATGTGAATCCTACTTAATTTTAATCTAATACTAATATGTATATTTTTATTTCTACTGTGTACATTTTTTATTGAATTATCGGCTTCTGTTTTTATGTGATTCGTATTTGATTCTAGCAACATTAATATGTATTCCACTATGTTTATTTTTATTTTATGAGGCAAATTTTTATGTAACTACCTCTTTTGATCTCATTATGTACCTAAATTGTGTCAGTATGTAATAACTTAATTCTGATCCAGTTTTATGTTCAACTATGTTGAGTGTAAGAGAAGGCCTTACGGCTTTAACTCTGCCAGGTTAAATAAAGCCATTATTATTATTATTATTATTATTATTATTATTATTATTATTATTATCATTATTATCATTAGTAAATATATATGTAAGACTTTCTATTTGTTATAATCATTCAGAAATTATTAAAATAAAAGTTGTAATATTAAATATATTATTTATGCAACCATAGTATTATAAACAGCTTTTCATAATTAAAAAATTGTACATGATGGGTTCTTTAAGTACGCTAGCTATAAAAATTATCCAGCAACGCAGAAACGATGAAGGTAGTGTACAAGAACATTATAGCCGCTTATAAAATAAATGAAAATTGCTTTGGAAACGAAAACAACTACGACCCTTAAAAAGTCATGACGTTAGCACATGAGATAGACGCGTACTCAAAAATTTAAAGTCACTTTGCACTTTGTTACAAATTTATAATGCTAGTATTGCATGAAAAGTTATATTCAACTCGTGTATAATCTTGATTATGACACTTGTGAGAATTAACGCACTAGAGTACTCATATCGCCAAGATTACACCCTTGTTGCACATATAACTATTACATTTTCACTTATAATTGTATTTTCCAAAGTAAAAGATTTACTTGTAATATACAACACCATACCTTTGTGGAATAGACCACAGGAGTTAAACTTTGATACAAAGAATATCACAAGTATACCAAATATAGTGCACAAAAATTGAGAGAGATAATCATAATGTATGTTGTTAAAAGGGTATTTAATATTTGCTATGTCCTAAACTATGAATTGCAGAGTGCTGCATTGGAGTTAAATCGCTCGCTTGAACTCGGTCAAGTGTCGCACCCTCGAGTCAGATACGATCGGTCGTGATACGCTCGTAATAAATAGAAGCACAGTACGAGGTCATCTCACCGACATGTCTTATCTTGTGCGATAGTTTTGTAAAAATATAGGTTATATATTTCTTTTCCTTCCTTTTCCCTTTTTGTTCTCTTTATCAGCTATTGAATTTATTATCATTGCCTTTTATTGTGAATTTTATTTAATTTCTTTTTTTTTCTTTTTTATTATTATTTTATTACATTATATTTTGTTATATTCTTCCTTACGTTTTCCATATTAACCATTTGTACTAAATTAGTTGCTTTTGCTATATTCCAATGTATTTTACTTTCTTTTTTCTCTTATGGTATTATTTCCACGTTGTTTATTGTCGATTTTATTATGCTATTATTATTTTTTTTGTAATATGTTAGTATTCTGTTCTGTAACTTTTTGTTAAATTTTAACTGCTTGTAAACTTTGTGACCTGGTAGAGTGCAAGAGAAGGCCCTATGGCCTTAACTCTGCCAGTATAAATAAAGAATTATTATTATTGTTATTATTATATAAGTATTATTATTATTATTATTAGGAATTTTTTCGTTTTGTTTTCATGTGTGTTAATTGTTTTTAAGTCTGTTACTTAACGATGCTGTATTATTTATAAGTGTTCAGTAACATCTATGAAATTCTTGATAGTGTAATGGAATTTGGCGGAATGAGACCAAGGAAAACTCCGAAATCTGACCTAACAGGTAATCAGTCGAAGCAGGAATCGAAACTAAATTCGAGCACAACTGCGATTCAGCAGAAGGAGGTGTGTCCATTTTTATTGATTAAATGCGTTACAGTTATTGTATGGACTAGTATATCGTTACCTGCTCTTAAGGGTTCTGATATTTGTATAAATTTGCCCTTCTTCGAAATATGTCGAACTGTCAGATGATTAGATGTAATTGTACTCACGTTACAAAATGTTAGAACCTAAGAAAAATGGATTAGATTAAAATTACTTGTACTATAATAATGTGTTTACATTAACTTTTTGGTAATTCTTAGCTACTTTCCCAGAATTAATTTTTATTCCACTTAATGTTTTTAAATTGTATTAAAGACCTTTATATTTATAATATTGTGTACTGGTATAAAATAGTTGCTTCTTAATTGCTTTCCAAGGTACAATTTCTATTTAATTTCAAGCTTTATGTCTGCAACTAAAGTTCATATCTATACTAATGAATACAGTATTATATTTATAAATGAAGCGTGCATTTCCAGAACGTTGTAAGTGCCAATTTGTAAAGTTTACAGTAGGAGCAAAAATAGTTTAATACAATACATACAACGTTGTGACTTGCACAACCTGAAAGTGCACTAATTTATTACTTGGAGCAGCACTTTCTTCATAACCTTTCGTAATACTGTCAAACAGGACACCTACAACAGATATATGTGAAAAAATAGACTCTCCCGGTTTCGGCACTTACAACGTTATGGAAATGCACGCTTCAAATATTAATACTGTATAATCTGAATATTGAAGTCCTGAGTACATACGTTATTCTATACACATTCTTTACGCCTCTGAAGACTTCAAATTGTTAACTGAACGAAATTTTTACAAGTTGAGAGGATGCGAAAGCATTTCTTTCCCTCTCTACTTGCCCTGAGTTTGTCGATAACAGCTGTAGCTTTTACCTAATATACCTGCAACCCCCCCCCCCCCAAGTTGTACTCACAAGGAAATAAAATATTAAATAAAGTACATAAGTGGATATAAAATACAGTGACACAGATGTTTGACAATTACATGTTTTGTGTCGTTCTTACAATATTTTCAACTAATATTATAGTAAGGAGTGTTAGTTTGTGTTTTAAAGTCAGAGGGGAGCGACACAGTACAAATTGTCCCATTGTGTGTGTTGTAGATTAGCAACTAGCGGTGGAGAAAACATTTATCTTCTGCTCTCAGTAGCTTTTTAATGTGCCAGTTGATATAAAAAGCAGTAAATGAAATATAAACGCTTAGTATAGACTTTCGAAATATAGATTATCAGTAAACATTTACAATAACATAACTTTTTACTATGTTGAAAGTCAATTAGCCTAACGTTAGTAAGATGGATAGTAGCATCTTCCTCTTCACTGATGGTTGAGAGTGTGAGTAGAGGGGAAGGTCTATCAACCAAACTGAAATAGAGATTAAGTTGCTCGAATTCCTCAAGTTTGAACTGCAATATGGATGTTTTAAGAACATTCGTGGCAGTAATAGAATGGTGTGTATGTCCCCGACAGCTTCACTTCGGTGACCGCTAATGTTTAACAGGATTGCTGATAAAATCTGGTAGCATGAAGTGATAGATAGATAGATAGATAGATAGATAGATAGATAGATAGATAGATAGATAGATAGATAGATAGATAGATAGATAGATAGATAGATAGATAGATAGATAGATAGATAGATAGATAGATAGATAGATAGATAGATAGATAGATAGATAGATAGATAGATAGATAGATAGATAGATAGATAGATAGATAGATAGATAGATAGATAGATAGATAGATAGATAGATAGATAGATAGATAGATAGATAGATAGATAGATAGATAGATAGATAGATAGATAGATAGATAGATAGATAGATAGATAGATAGATAGATAGATAGATAGATAGATAGATAGATAGATAGATAGATAGATAGATAGATAGATAGATAGATAGATAGATAGATAGATAGATAGATAGATAGATAGATAGATAGATAGATAGATAGATAGATAGATAGATAGATAGATAGATAGATAGATAGATAGATAGATAGATAGATAGATAGATAGATAGATAGATAGATAGATAGATAGATAGATAGATAGATAGATAGATAGATAGATAGATAGATAGATAGATAGATAGATAGATAGATAGATAGATAGATAGATAGATAGATAGATAGATAGATAGATAGATAGATAGATAGATAGATAGATAGATAGATAGATAGATAGATAGATAGATAGATAGATAGATAGATAGATAGATAGATAGATAGATAGATAGATAGATAGATAGATAGATAGATAGATAGATAGATAGATAGATAGATAGATAGATAGATAGATAGATAGATAGATAGATAGATAGATAGATAGATAGATAGATAGATAGATAGATAGATAGATAGATAGATAGATAGATAGATAGATAGATAGATAGATAGATAGATAGATAGATAGATAGATAGATAGATAGATAGATAGATAGATAGATAGATAGATAGATAGATAGATAGATAGATAGATAGATAGATAGATAGATAGATAGATAGATAGATAGATAGATAGATAGATAGATAGATAGATAGATAGATAGATAGATAGATAGATAGATAGATAGATAGATAGATAGATAGATAGATAGATAGATAGATAGATAGATAGATAGATAGATAGATAGATAGATAGATAGATAGATAGATAGATAGATAGATAGATAGATAGATAGATAGATAGATAGATAGATAGATAGATAGATAGATAGATAGATAGATAGATAGATAGATAGATAGATAGATAGATAGATAGATAGATAGATAGATAGATAGATAGATAGATAGATAGATAGATAGATAGATAGATAGATAGATAGATAGATAGATAGATAGATAGATAGATAGATAGATAGATAGATAGATAGATAGATAGATAGATAGATAGATAGATAGATAGATAGATAGATAGATAGATAGATAGATAGATAGATAGATAGATAGATAGATAGATAGATAGATAGATAGATAGATAGATAGATAGATAGATAGATAGATAGATAGATAGATAGATAGATAGATAGATAGATAGATAGATAGATAGATAGATAGATAGATACAGAAACAGAGACAGAGACAGACAGACAGACATGTAGAGATATGTAGATATAGATATAGATATAGATATAGATATAGATATAGATATAGATATAGATATAGATATAGATATAGATAGACGGACGGATGGATGGATGGATAAATTTATTGATATTATTTGACAAAAGTACAAAACTTAATAATTAAAAAAATGATCTACTGTATATACAAAAGTAGTTACACATAATAAATGTACAATTTCCTACACTAATTAATTTATTGCAAATCTCAATAATTTATTGGTTGAAACTTGCACTTACGTCTGGTTTTAGTGCATGTTTAAACCAATCGTAATAACCATTAAGGGCCGTATTCATAGACATTCTTAGCGCGGGCTTCCAGTGGATGATCAGCGAACTAACGTTTTTCGTATTCATAAACCAGTGTTAGCGATATGATATGATATGAATCCCGTACAAGTAACAAGTTGATAGCCGGGGCTAGTTTAGCAAGCTCGTAGCGCGGGCTAGCGAAATGTTTATGAATAATATAATTAGACTTTAAACCTTATTTATCTGCTCCTTTCCAAAATGACTACCATAAATATCTTTAAATCAATTTTTCTTTCTGTTTTTTTACTTTAAACGTATATATTTATTATATAACTTTCGTATTTATGCTTAATTATAGGTTCACTTATGCCTATTAACTAATTCTTCCATGTCATCACACCGCATCCAGGTTAGCAGTTGTTGACATATAGCCATCACACTGCAATAGCTGAATCGGTATTTCTCAGTGAGTACAGTAGGTCAGTCTAAATTCCTGCTACATGCTTGTCAGCAAGTTAGGTAGCATGACGTGATGACCTTGACACAAAGTGGCCAACGGTAATATTTCGAAACTGTGCTCACTCATAGAGTAACTATTTTATGTCTTACATTTTTCTTCCAGAATAAGGCAATATTAATAACTTACAGGGAGTATAACGTGTATATATCTATATATATAAGATGATTAAAGTTTAATATTTAATAACTAAAGGACGTGTTCCTTCGCTCATTATTTCAGATAATTTAGCTCAACTTTCCTAAACGCAATTTTCCATCCCAGAGAAGCTGCTTATATACAATAAGTTTGATATTATGAGGCTACCTTGTAATTAAGTAACACACAAAAGCGTATGAGATATTCCATAGGACGTAACCGTGTTAAATCCTGGTCATTAGTGTTACCTGATCATCTCCAACGGGTTTTACAAACGTTCAGGAGATACATTATGTTCAAATAGGTATTGCAAGTTAATTACTTGTCACTCTCTACATAATACCTGTTACACTTTCCCTAAGACAGAAACTGACAAACTTTGTGAACACAATATTCATTCATGTATTGATCTTTGATATACTGTAAGTATAAAAGTTTAAGTGAAATTAAAATTCTACCAACTAACAAGCAAACATTCTGATGGGAGCAGATAAGAAAGTAATTTTCTTTTCTTTCACCATGTTAATGTCAAAAGAAATGCTTATACAAATTTTGGTCACTCGACCGCAATTACTAGTGACGTAAGAAATAAGTTCGCCGAGAGCCGTAAGCAGAAAGAAAACACAATTTCATTAGAAGAATTTATTGGGACAGACACAGCAATTGTTGAGCTATTTTTCAACATATTCCTCATCGGAATTGAAACATTTGTCATATCACGAGACAGACATAGAGATGCCAACGGCTGTCAAACGCTGGTTTCGATCCCAGGCGACTGACTTCTAAGACTTAAGGATACAAAAATTGATTCAGTGGTATGAGAAATGTCTCAATTTCACTGGAGGATATGTATGTATGTACTTATTCACACTGCAGTGGGTATATACCCGGTGGCAGTGGTAACTAATTACACTCAATAATGGCAATAAGAAACTTATTAATTAAAATACAATTAATAATAATACTAATAATTAATACTAACAATAATTAATAATAATAACAACAACAACAACAACAGGGAATATACTAAATTAAATAAAACGATCACTTAAAATAACATTTGAAATAAATCTAATTTGTATCTTAAAATCCACGAGTATGATATGTTCATATCTGCACAAGCACCTTTCAAATTACATTCATTTCGCTGTCAACTCACTCAGTGCACTGGAACTACGACACATTTCACTGATTATATCCCGATTTCACTAACACTTCAAAAACGTTACACTGTTCAAATACTATGCACTGCCACTATAAACTATAAAGCTTCACTGACAGGAACACGTTTCACTTACACAGCACACTTCACTGACACGACATAATTCTTCACTGATACAACACTTCAATAACAACATACCATTTACACCCTTTAAAGACTGTGTATAATTACCGTCTATTAGTAAGGTCCTTAAGCCTGTTTTTAAATACATTTTTGGTTGTTGGTAAATCCTTTAGTAAGTCTGCAGGTAAAGCATTCCAGTCCCTGATAGTACGATTGAGAAAAGAAAACTTTCCAGTGTCCGTCCTCTGCCTTCTTTCCCTCAATTTATATGAGTGGTCGTTCCTTGAAGAGTAATTTGGCGGCTGCAACCTATTTTTTATTTCTCTCCAGGCAGGCTCACCTATGTATGTTTTGAACAGTGCGCATAATCGAATTCGCGTTCTCCTGTCCGTGAGTGTGTCCCATTTTAATGGTGAATTTTTCCGACAACACTTAAGAGCCCGTTTTTGAATCTTTTCCAGTGTCTTAATATGTTCTAATCTGTAAGGATCCCAACATGCAGCACCATATTCCATTACTGGACGTACTAGTGATTTATATGTAATCTCTTTGGATTTATCAGAACCATTTCTTAGTACCCTCAGCACAAAGTGTAACGCTCTCCATGCTTTTCCCGCTGTGTCTGTAACGTGTTCCCCCCAGCCAAGATCGCTGCTAAATGTTATTCCGAGGTATTTACATTTGTTAGCTTCCGGAATGGTTTCACCCCCTAACGTATACGATACCACTATTTTATTTATTTTCCTTGTAAAACTGATGGCTTTGCTCTTTAGAGAATATGGTGACAAATAGCGCAACAATTTCTCTGTTTCAATAAATATTTCCATACGACAATGTTTTTTTTTTTTCGGTAAAAGGCTCCAGGGAAAATCACTTTCTGGACAACCTCGTAATTGCTGTCGAGTGGCAAAAATTTATATCAACACTTCTTTTGACATTATTAACACAGTGGAAGGAAAGAAATTTACTTATTTTATCTGTCCTCATCAGAACGTTTGCTTGTAAGATAAATAAGAAATAAAAATATTTATAGAAACAATATTAATTTATTCGTGAATCTTTAGTACCAACACAGAACTTGAAGTTAAATAGAAATTTAACCACAGAAACGCAACTAAGAAGCAACAATTTTTATTCAAGATATTCATTCATGTACCGATTTTTAGTACAAGTATGAAATTTGAAGGGAAATAGAAATTTTACATTGAAAGGCAACTAAGAAGCAATATTTCTTATATACGATATTCATTTATGTATGAATCTTCGGTAGAAGCATAGAATTTGAAATAAAATAGATATTTTACATATGAAGGCAACTAAGAAACATATTTTACATATGACGGCAACTAAGAAACAATAATTTCATACACGATATTCATTCATGTATGGGTCTTTGATACAAGCATGATACAGAACTTGAAGTGAAATAGAAATTTAACCACAGAAACGCAACTAAGAAGCAACAATTTTTATTCAAGATATTCATTCATGTACCGATTTTTAGTACAAGTATGAAATTTGAAGGGAAATAGAAATTTTACATTGAAAGGCAACTAAGAAGCAATATTTCTTATATACGATATTCATTTATGTATGAATCTTCGGTAGAAGCATAGAATTTGAAATAAAATAGATATTTTACATATGAAGGCAACTAAGAAACATATTTTACATATGACGGCAACTAAGAAACAATAATTTCATACACGATATTCATTCATGTATGGGTCTTTGATACAAGCATGATACAGAACTTGAAGTGAAATAGAAATTTAACCACAGAAACGCAACTAAGAAGCAACAATTTTTATTAAGATATTCATTCATGTACCGATTTTTAGTACAAGTTTAGAATTTAAAGTGAAATAGAAATTTTACATTGGAAGGCAACTAAGAAGCAACAATTTTTATACACGACATTCATTTATGTATGAATCTTCGGTAGAAGCATAGAATTTGAAGTAAAATAGATATTTTACATATGAAGGCAACTAAGAAGCAATAATTTTCAAACACTATATTCATTCATGTATGGGTCCTTGGTACAAGCATGGTACAGAACATGAAGTGAAATAGAAATTTTACATAGGAAGCCAAATGAGAAGCAATAATTTTATATACGATATTAATTCATGTACAAGCATAGAACTTGAATGGAAATATTAATTTAACATAGGAAGGCATCTAAGAGGGAACACTTATAATAAACGATATGTTTTTATTTAAGGATCTTTGGTACAAGCATGATACTTGAAGTGAAACATACATTTTACATAGAAAGGAAACTTAGAAGTAATAATTTTTATACACGGTATTAAGGGGACACTCAAGTTAGAAATTGGAGAAAAAGTGTCATAGAAATGAAAAATTAAATTTCTGCACTAATTTACGTGACAGAACTAAATCAATCCGCAGAATTCTTTCCCTATTCATTGAAAAGTCACAGTCAAATGCACAAAGCCAGAAAATAAAAAATGATAATTAAAACTGATATTTCAATTAATGATTGATTAAAAATTGAAATATTTTTTATTTTGAAAAGTATTGGATCTAATGAGCTGAGATTTAAACTTTTTCTCCAAATTTGAAAAAGATTGGTCAAATAGGAAAAAAGTTCCAAAATATAGTTTAGAGTCCCCTTAATTCATGTACAATAAAACCTGTATTAAACGACCACTGTTGGTTCCATGAAAAACTGGACTTTCAGAGGGGTGGTCTCTCATTAGGGGGAGTTGTTTTACACAAATAATGATTTAGAAACGTTTCTATGTTAATAAAATAAAAACGTGCAAAATATTGCTAATAATAAAATAGTTTGAAATCAAAACTTTGTTTCTTATTTTACGTTATTTTTCCAATTTTCTCCTTCGATTCCCCTTCACAAAATCATAAATTGAACTCTGCTTAACTTTTTTACATTTTGTTTTTACAATCTTGTTTTCAAAACTATTCTTTAACATATTAAGAAGTTAATTTATATGTTATCTTTCAGCGGTACCGATTATTGAATTAACTCAATATTACACAAGGCTTGTTCTAGTCATATTCTTTCGGATTGAAATTCTCTCTTGACTTCATCCTCGTTATAGGTGACTTGATCACCGGGATTTTTCTAATAGGTAGGAGGAAGAAAAAATTAATTATTGCAATGTAATTTACAAGGAACGATTTAATTTTTAATGTACAAAACGAAAAGTAAAACCGTCATACGGTATGAGAAATTTTACCTTTCAAGAAAATTTTAAATAGCGGTGCAAATAACCCTTTGTCATACCTTGGAGGCCGTTCCAAACGGTCATTGTACCTTTTTCGTAGCAATCCGAAACATCCTTGAAGGCAGGCCTGCAGAACTGTAGTTCTTGAGGGCGACTGCTTTACTGCTTTCCCCCCCTTTTACCCCACCCACCTTTTCTACCTGTGCGGTCACGGCGTTCTAGTTACGGTCGGCTGCATCAACATTTATTCTCGAGGCGGAAGTCGATCATCCCCAATAGAAGTGGAGTGAGGCTGATTTCATAGTTCCCCTACTTTGCGAGTTCTGCAGGCCTGCCTTAAGGGATTAAGGACGGAAATCGGCATTCAACGTGAATACGGTATCACTTAACATTGCCAAACATCATTTTAAGTTCTAGTGCTGTACGAATTTCTAGGAATTTATTTAGGCTATAGTAGGCTAATACGGACTGGAAGGTCCGGAGTTCGATCCCAGGTAGTGACAGGATTTTTTCTTGTTATACTTTCAGAACGGCCCCGAGGTTCACTCAGCCTCCTATAAAATTGAGTACCGGGTCTTTCCCGGAGGTAAAAGGCGGTCAGAGCGTGGTGCCCACCACACCACCTCATTCTAGTGCCGAGGTCATGGAAAGCATGGGGCTCTACCTCCATACCCCCCAAGTGCCTTCATGGCATGTTACGGGGATACCTTTACCTTTTTACCTTTTACAGTAGGCTAATTGTAATAAAACACTAAATTGTAAATTTTTAAAATACAGTATGGGGTAAATTAAGTAAATGGCTATTCAATCACTGGTCCGTGGTCGTGGAGAGAGGTGGTATCTTAAAAAGGGTGTGATTTACAGTGGTTTTTGGATTTTTAATTCGGTTCTTTAAAAAACTCAGTCTTTAGGAGGTGTGGTCTCTCAATAGGGGTGGTCTTTCAGACAGGTTTTACTGTATAGATCTTTTGCACAAGCATAGAATATGAAGTAAATAGAAATTTTACGTAGGAAGGCAACTAAGAAGCCACTATTTTTATACACAATATTAATTGATATATGAATCTTTCTTAAAATTGAATTTTTTGCAATGATATAATCCTTAGCCACACTTTTAACGAAAATATTTATAGTGCGAGTTCATTTCTTACACATGTGGAGAAGCTACTAGTAAAAGACAAAATTTACTAAAAGATAAGAGAAGTATACGCTGAAGAGACTATCATATGCACCTAATAGCAAAGTACTTTAAACTTTTAATATGCTCTCCTGTGTAACTTTGTCTGAGTAGCTGGTTGCCGGCAAATGCTATTTTTATTAAAAGTGTGACTAAGGACTTCTATCATTCCCACTACTTCATTTTTAACAAAGCTTCATATATCTACGAATACTTACTTATTTACTAACTTTTAAGGAAAGCGGAGGTTCATTTCCGCCCTCACATAAGCCCGCCATTGGTCCCTATCCTGAGCAATATTAATCCAGTCTCTATCATCATATCCCACCTCCCTCAAATCCATTTTAATTTTATATACCCATCTACGTATCGGCCTCCCCAAAGGCCTTTTTCCCTCCGGCCTCCCAGCTAACACTCTATATGCATTTCTGGATTCGCCCATACGTGCTACATGCCCTGCCCATCTCAAACGTCTGGATTTAATGTCCCTAATTATGTCAGGTGAAGAATACAATGCGTGCAGTTCTATGTTGTGTAACTATCTCCATTCTCCTGTAACTTCATCCCTCTTAGCCCCAAACATTTCCTAAGCACCTTATTGTCACACACCCTTAACCTATGTTCCTCTTTCAAAGTGAGAGTCCAAGTTTCACAACCTTAAAGAACAACCGTTAACATAACTGTTTTATAAACTCTAACTTTCAAATATTTTGACAGCAGACTAGATGGTAAAAGCTTCTCAACGGAATAATAACAGGAATTTCCCATATTTATTCTGTGTTTAATTTCCTCCCTGGTATCATTTATATTTGTTACTGTTGCTCCCAGATATTTGAATTTTCCCACCTCTTCAAAAAATAAATTTACAATTTTCATGTTTCCATTTCGTACAATATTCTCGTCACGAGACATAATCATATACTTTGTCTTTTCGGGATTTACTTCCAAACCTATCTCTTTACTTGCTTCAAGTAAATTTCCTGTGTTTTCCCTAATCGTTTGTGGATTTTTTCCTAACATATTCACGTCATCCGCATTAGACAAGAAGCTGATGTAACCCGTTCAATATCAAACCCTGTCTGTTATCCTGGACTTTCCTAATGGCATACTCTAGAGCAAAGTTAAAAAGTAAAAGTGATACTGCATCTCCTTGCTTTAGCCTACAGTGAATTGGAAACGCATCTGACAGAAACTGACCTAAACGGACTCTGCTGTACGTCTCATGTCAACGAATATCCTGTAAAAAAATTGTAGCTTCTTAGTTGCCTTCCTACCATAAAATCTCTATTTCATTTCATGTTATATGCGTGTACCAAAGATCCATACATTAGGATCATTAAATCCAGACGTTGCAGGAGATCTGCAGGGCATGTAGTACTTATGGGAGAATCCAGAAATTTATATAGAGTGTTAGTTGGAGGCCGGAGGGAAAAATACCTTAGGGGAGACCGACACGTAGATGGGAGGATAATATTAATATGGATTTGAGGGACGTGGCATATAATGGTAGAGACTGGATTAAGCTAATATTAAATGTAAAATACAGGATGATCCGTTTGGGTATGAATAAAATAAAAACACTGTTAAACATTTACTACTGAACGTGTTGAAGCATTGAAAGATGGGGGGGTTTCTCAGATCTCTACAAGATCTCCATTACGGATTCTGCACAACTCATAACGGCGAAGCAATTCAGTCCACGTCCGTTGTAACATTAGAGGGGTGATTTGTTGAAAAGGTTGAGTAATTGTTACCTTTAGAATGCTCATGTTGTCTTTCTAAAGTTGTAGCAACAGAAACAACTGCAACATATCCCAGTAAGATCCATAGCGTGTTGTCTTTTCTGCAAGGAAATTGGTGTATACACTTTATTGCGGGTCACTCCACACCATACGTTAACTTTTGAATTTGATCTTTAAAGCTCATAGGAGATATGTGGATTTTCAATCAAGAAAGAACTTCAGAAAGGTCTCATGAAAATGTGTGTGTTTACTTTTTAAGAGAAAAAGCAAGTTAATAATGGTAGACGGAATGGACTGCTTCTCATATTGAGTTTCGCCTGCGACTTCTTGCATGTTTTTTTTTAAACAAAGAACCTGTTTCTACAAAAGATTTCGATACCAAGCCATTATGGAATCGTAGGACTATTTAGGTACACTGTGCTCACCATACTCGCGTCGAAATTATCTTTGAACTCGTTTCATTCATTCATTCATTCATTCATTCATTCATTCATTCATTCATTCATTCATTCATTCATTCAGTCCACACCTGTGGAGTAACGGTTAGCGCGTCTGGCCGCGAAACCAGATAGCCCGGTTTCGATTCCCGATCGGGGCAAGTTACCTGGTTGAGGTACTTTCCGGGGTTTTACCTCAACCTAATATAAGCAAATGCTGGGTAACTTTTGGTGCTGAACCCCGGACTCATTTCACCGGGGTTGATGAAGCTAACCTAGATAACCTAGATGTTGATGAAGCGTCGTAAAATAACGTACTAAAATAAATTCACTCATTCCTGTCGATCTCTGTAGCGAAATCGGTATAGCGTTGGCCTACTGTGCTCGATGTTGCGAGTTCGATCTCGGCCCAGGTCGATGCCATTTAAGTGTGTTCAAATGCCACAGGCTCATGTCAGTAGATTGACTGATATGTAAAAGAACTGCGGGACAAAATTCCGACACACCGGCAACGCTGATATAACCTCTGCAGTTGTGAGCGTCGTTAAATATACCATATTTTTTTATTTTTCATTCATTCATTCATTCATTCATTCATTCATGTCGGCCTCGGAAGCCTAGTCGGTAAAGCATTGGTCTTCTATGCTCCATGTTGCGGGTTCGATCCCGGCCCAGATCGATGGAATTTAAGTGTATTTTAAAGGGACAGGCTCATGTCAGTAGATTTACTGTCATGTAAAAGAACTCCTGCGGGACAAAATTCTTGCACATCGGCGACGCTGATATAACTTCTGCAGTTGTGAGCGTCGTTAAATAAACCATAATTTTTTATTTGTCATTCATTCATTCATTCATTCAGTCATTCATTCATTCATTTATTCATTCATTCATTCATTCAATGTTCTGTCTAAGGGCATATCTTTCACTGCAAACCCAGCATTCTCCATGTCATTTAACACACTCAAATTTAGCATAACTACTAAAGAACACATTGTAACAATTTAAATAATTTACTGTTTTCATTTCACATTATGCAATGTTGATTTTCATTCTTACCATGGAAACTCCCATCTTTTAAGCATTATATTAAGAGCAAGAAATGTCTCATACTATCATAATTGACTATTACACTTTCACTATGTCATATTACTTTTGACCAATAAAACGGTACGAATGGAGGTATTTCAACCAATCATGGCTGCTTATCGCACAATTTTATAGCGTCCCTAGCATTTGTTTCTTTGTTTGCCAACATTTCAAACTGCGCTGGTGTGGACGTCCAAAAAAAAAAAGACAAAAAAACAGAAAAATATAAACCACTCCAGTCGATGCACTGCAGTTCCAAATATGACTCGCATTGGCATTCAAGAACAAGAATTAATAAAGATCACTGGTCATAGCTATGCATCTTCCCTGAAACCCTATTTACAAATAAATGAAGAGCACCATTCGGAAATCCTGAATAATTTGAGGAATAAACCATGTACATGAACGAGTTCCACTTCTTTTAAGCACACGTCTAATATAAAACACTAATACCAAGCACCAAAACATTCAAATTTGAAATTTTGTACTTTCAATAATTGTTTCTTTTAAAATTATTCATGTTTATTTTTTATGTCATCATCGTTGATTAAAACGTTTCTTGTTTATTTCATCATCCCTAACTAAAACTTTTCTAACACTTGTTTATATTATTTAGGTTATGTTATAGCTTTTGATATATGATATTATGGATAGTCACGTATCAGAGAATATTTAATACTAAGATTTATTGAAAATCATCTGTAAAGTGACGTTGATTACTGGGATCCGGATGATTGAAGTGAAATGCAACTGTTTTAATAAAAATTAAACTGAATCAACAAAGCCTTCTTGACCAGTAACCGTCTACAGAGTTCAATGAAGATTCTATAGTTGGCACAACTGATAAGAAAAACAGCTATTCGTAACACACTACTGCCATCTATTAGAGTAATATTTATTATGTTGAGATGATAAAAATTTGAAGACAGTTATGTATTTTCGTAAGTCAATTAATATTTTAATGTATTGGAGTACTTCGTTACTTCTAATCGCTATATACTTTCTTCTAATATTGTAATAGTCAATTAAATCCCACTCGAATTTTGATTTTCTCTAGATAATCAAAACCTCTAGTGAGATTACTGTTGATAAATTAATATTATCCATACTCAAACGGATCAGCCTGTACAGTTTTGTGCAAATATGATGCGTAATGTATCATTTTTGATGCAGTTCTGGGTTGAGAACACAAAATACATAAAAAAGAGCCTTCCCTAGTTTTTTTCATCGCAGGTCTGTGTAATGAAAAGACGATATCTGTAATCCATATAATATTAATTGATTTTTACAGATATTTTTACGCTATTATTGCATTAGTATTGGTTAATTTCAAAATAGACTTGTGCAATTTGATGCCTTAGTTGACGCTGAGTCATGGCCAAAAAAGATTTAAAGTGTATTAAAGTCTTTCTTCTTACATTCCTATATGAATCATTGTTACGGTACATAATCTGTCACATTGTGATGACACAGGTTGTCAGTTTCTAGCCCCGTGAGGGCGTGACAAGTATTAGGAAGGTAGTAAAGTGTGATATCTATTTGGACGCTTACAATAACGTGTCCCCTAACATTTCTGTAATAAAATTCGCTGCAGCAGACGATCAAGTAACGTTAATGGTCGGGATTTAATTTCACAACGCTCTGTGTGTTCGGATCATTACACATCCCAGATAATCGTTGACCTCCTGAAATTGAAACACTGTTTGTGTTTACTGTTTCGGCCGGACAAGAACCACCCTCCCTTCCCCTCGCCGCCCCTCTTGCATTGTGTTCCTGGTTATTGAAGAGACTCACAAAACACATATCGATAAATCAACACGATTTTCAAGTGCCATCATGTGGACACGCGCACATGCATCATATCCCGTCGGTACTTCACCCTGACGTCAACAATATGACTCGCTGAGTTCGACAGGGTGTTTCTAAACCCTGGTCCAGGTAATTTATATCACCCCCTTCATGTCATATCACATAAATCATCAGCTTCAAGTGAGCTTCTTTCTGACTCTCCCTCTCTCTTTTTTATGCCTACCTTTCATTTTTCCTTCCATTTTTTTCTTTCTGTTCTCCTTTTCCTTCTATCTTACTTCCATTCCATTTTTCTTTCCTTCTCCTTCGTTCTTTCCTTCCTCGTTTCTTCCTTTACTTTCTTCTTTATTTCTTCCCTTCCTCGTTTCTTTCTTTCCTTATTCCTTCCTCATTATCTCCTTCCTTCCTCCTTTCTCTCTTTCTCTCCTTCCTCCTTTCTCTCTTTCTCTCCTTCCTCCTTTTTTCTTTCATTCTATCTTCCTTTCCTTGCTCCTGTCTTTCTTACCTTCTTTCTTATTTGTTTCCTTTTTCTCCTTTATTTCTTTTTTCATCCGTTTTCCTTTCTCCTTTTTCTTTTCTTTCTTTCTTCCTTTCCTTTCTCCTTTCGTTCCTTCCTTTCTCCATTATTTCATTTTCCTCCTTTATTTTTCACATTCTTTCTTTCTTTTTTATTTTTCCTTCCTTTTTTCCTTTTTTCCTGCATTTATCTTCTTTCTTTCTTTCCTTCCTTATTTCTTTCTTTCCTTCTTTCATTCTTTCCTTTTTCTTTCTTTCCTTTCTTTCCTTATTTCTTTTTATCTTATTTCTTTCTTTTTTCCTTTTTCCTTTCCCTCTTTTTTTTCTTTTCCTTTTTTCTTTCTTAATTTCCTCCTTTTCTTTCTTTCCTACCTTCTCTCATTCTTTCCCTCTTTCTTTTCTTTCTTTCTCGCCTTTCTTTCATCCTTTTTCTTTCTTTTTTCTTTTTTCCTTTTCCTTTATTTTCTTAATTCCCCCTTATTTCCTCCTTTATTATCTTAATTCACTCCTCATTTCCTCCTTTATCTCCTTTGTCCTTTCCTCCTTCCTTTCCTTCCTCCTTTCTTTCTTTCCTTCCTTCCTCTTTCTTTCTTTCCTTCCTCTATTCTTTCGTTCCTTCCTCTTTTTTCTTTTCTTTTTTCTTTCTTTCCTTCCTCTTTCCTTTCTTTCATTCCTCTTCTCTTTCTTTCTTCCTTTCCTCCTTTCTTTCTTTCCTTCCTCTTTTCTTTCTTTCTTTCTTTCTTTCTTTCCCCTTTTCTTTCTTTCCTTCCTTTTTTTTCTTTCTTCCCTTCCTCTTTTCTTTCTTTCTTTCCTTCATCTTTTCTTTCTCTCTTTCCTTCATCTTTTCTCTCTTCCCTTCCTCTTTTCTTTCTTTCCTTCCTCTTTTCTTTGTTTCTCTTTTCCTTCCTCTTTTTTCTTTCTTTCCTCTTTTCTTTCTTTTCTTCGTCTTTTCTTTCTTTCCCTCCTCTTTTCTCTCTTCCTTCCTCTTTTCTTTCTTTTCTTCCTCTTTTCTTTTTTTCTTTTTCTTTCTTTTCTTCCACTTTTCTTTCTTTCCTTCCTCTTTTCTTTCTTTCTTTCCTTCCTCTTTTCTTTCTTTCTTTCCTTCCTCTTTTCTTTCTTTCCTTTCTTTTTCCTTTCTTTCTTTCCTCTTTTCTTTCCTTCCTCTTTTCTTTCTTTCCTTTCTTTTTTCCTTTCTTTCTTTCCTCTTTTCTTTCTTTCCTTCCTTTTTTCTTTCTTTCCTTCCTCCCTCCTTTCTTTTTCTTATTTCTTTCTGAGAGATAATTAATCACTTGGTGTTTCAAGACGGAGCTCATCCCGTCGGATCCCGGCCACCTAGTTACTCGTAATTAGTGCACGTCTGCACATAGTGTGTTGTACATTGTGCCACTGTCACATATTCTGTGACACGGTGCATGAGGATAGGCCACCAAAGACGAACAGAGAGCTAGAACTTAAACTGAGAGGATTCAATCCGGCATCGGAACTGGAATTCGGTGTGGATAAAGCGTCAGCACGTAGAGCTGAAAGCTCGGGTTCGAGTCCCGGTGCCGGAGAGAATTTTTCTCCGCTCCACCCATTCTTCAGCATATGGTAACGCAGAATTCCTGTACGGGAATATACGTACTTCGGTACATCTCAATAATATTAGTAGGGGTCCACACCTGTGGAGTAACGGTCAGCGCGTCTGGCCGCGAAACCAGGTGGCCCGGGTTCGAATCCCGGTCGGGGCAAGTTATCTGGTTGAGGTTTTTTCCGGGGTTTTCCCTCAACCCAATATGAGCAAATGCTGGGTAACTTTCGGTGCTGGACCCCGGACTCATTTTACCGGCATTATCACCTTCATTTCATTCAGACGCTAAATAACCTAGATGTTGATACAGCGTCGTAAAATAACCCAATAAAATAAAAAAAATATTAGAAGGGAATTTTGTATTTAATGCATAATATCACGATAAAAATACAATGGAAGAATTCTGTAGAGTGTAGACTGTCAAACATCCGAATAATTGAGGAAAGATTATTAATTTTATGTCTTGAGTTGTAGAGACAGTTTTTTTCTTAAATAAGGGTAGTATTCATTGAATACATATATTAAAATATTTACGTAATAAAGTAAGAAATACATTTATTTAGCCTATATCTGATGAACATAATGTAATCAATTTCAATTTACCCACCGGTATAGCTCTGCCGCATATGGCGCTCACTTCCAAATCATAAGTTGCTCTCGGGCGCGAGTTTTATTCCTGCTTATAATGATTACATGATTCAATTTTTTCCGAGGTTTTCCCCAACTTTAAGAAAAATGTCAGGTAATCTATGGCGAATCCTCTTCTTCATCTCGTTAAATATCACCTCGATATCACCTATTTAATCGACGCTAAATCACCTCGTAGGTTGATACAGCGTCGTTAAATAACCAAGAAAAATATTTTTTAATTTTAGCTTCTTATGATCCCATGTAATGCGTTTCCAATTCACTTTGGGCTAAAGCAAGGAGATGCACTATAACTTTTACTTTTTAACTTTGCTCTAGAGTATGCCATTAGGAAAGTCCAGGATAACAGAGAGGGTTTGGAATTGAACGGGTTACATCAGCTGCTTGTCTATGCGATGACGTGAATATGTTAGGAGAAAATCCACAAACGATTAGGGAAAACACGGGAATTTTACGGGAAGCAAGTAAAGAGATAGGTTTGGAAGTAAATCCCGAAAAGACAAAGTATATGATTATGTCTCGTGAAGAGAATATTGTACGAAATGAAAATATAAAAATTGGAAATTTATCTTTTGAAGAGGTGGAGAAGTTCAAATATCTTGGAGCAACAGTAGCAAATATCAATGATACTCTGGAGGAAGTTAAACACAGAATAAATATGGGAAATGTCTCTTATTATTCGGTTGAGAAGCTTCTATCATCCAATCTGCTGTCACAAAATCTGACAATTAAAATTTATAAAACAGTTATATTACCGGTTGTTCTTTATGGTTGTGAAACTTGGACTCTCACTTTGAGAGAGGAACATAGGTTAAGGGTGTTTGAAAATAAGGTGCTTAGGAAAATATTTGGGGCTAAGAGGGATGAAGTTACAGGAGAATGGAGAAAGCTACACAACACAGAACTGCACGCATTGTATTCTTCACCTGACATAATTAGGAACATTAAATCCAGATGTTTGAGATGGGCAGGGCATCTAGCACGTATGGGCGAATCCAGAAATGTATATGGAGTGTTAGTTGGGAGGCCGGAGGGAAAAAGACCTTTAGGAATACCGAGAGGGAGATGGGAAGATAATATTAAAATGGATTTGAGGGAAGTGGGATATGATGATAGAGAATGGATTAATCTTGCTCTAGATAGGGACCAATGGCGGGCTTATGTGAGGGCGGCAATGAACCTCCGGGTTCCTTAAAAGCCAGTAAGTAAATAAGTATGATCCCATGTAAAGGGTTGCTTTATGTATTGTATGTTGACTACATAATGAATGTTGACATTCCAGATGAATTCGCTATAATATAAGCTTCTTGCTTTCAGATGTATGCCACGCAAAAATATGCCGCTATACTAATGGATGGGAATGATAATGAATTTGTAATGGTTTCAAAACAAACACTGCAGGAGAAATAGGCTACAAGTTCCGCAGGACGTCATTTATAACCACGATAGAGGGTTAAAAACAACATCAGAACGCTAGAAACGAATTATGTAATGTGTTATACTTTCAAATTAAATTCGCAAGAGTTGTTTGCCTACGATAGTCCGGTTCGAATGTGCTTCCACTATTGTGGATTAAGTTACCGTATTCATGTTTATACAGAATTACAATCATTTGCAGAATAATTACTTCACTTCTTTTAAATACTGCTTGGTCAAAGTGGTTCTTATTTTGAAGATACAGTATGATCCACAAGAAGTTTCAAGGACTGCGATAAGTAAAGCTCAGATTAAAACGAAAGAGTGATGGAACGGAGAAAAATTCTCTCCGGCGCCGGATTTTGAACCCGGGTTTTCAGCTCTACGTGCTGATGCTTTATCCACTAAGCCACGCCGCATACAACCCCAACGCCGGTTAGAACCGTTCAGATTAAGCTCCATCTCTTGGGTTCCCTCTAGTGGCCGCCCTCTGCACTACGTCATAGATGTCTATGAACGCAGGACCGAAGTCCATACATGTGTTGAGGTGTACTCGAATGAGTGACTGATTGGCCGGGATCCGACGGTATATGCGCCGTCTTAAATCACAAAGTGATTTATTACGCATATCATATATATTTTGATGTACCGAAGTACATATGATATTTCCATGCAGATATTCTGCGTCATCCTATGATGAAAGAGTGATGGAACGGAGAAAAATTCTCTCCGGCGCCGGGATTTGAACCCGGGTTTTCAGCTCTACGTGCTGAAGCTTAACCCAAGAGATGGAGCTTAATCTCAGACGATTCTAACCGGCGTCGGGGTTGTATCCGGCGTGGCTTAGTGGATAAAGCATCAGCACGTAGAGCTGAAAACCCGGGTTCAAATCCCGGCGCCGGAGAGAATTTTTCTCCGTTCCATCACTCTTTCATCATAGGATGACGCAGAATATGTGCATGGAAATATCATATGTACTTCGGTACATCAAAATATATATGATATGCGTAATAAATCACTTTGTGATTTAAGACGGCGCATATACCGACGGATCCCGGCCAATCAGTCACTCATTCGAGTGCACCACAACACATGTATGGACTTCGGTCCTGCGTTCATAGACATCTATGACGTAGTGCAGAGGGCGGCCGCTAGAGGGAACCCAAGAGATGGAGCTTAATCTGATACGGTTCTAACCGGCGTCGGGGTTGTATCCGGCGTCGGGGTTGTATCCGGCGTGGCTTAGTGGATAAAGCATCAGCACGTAGAGCTGAAAACCCGGGTTCAAATCCCGGCGCCGGAGAGAATTTTTCTCTGTTCCATCACTCTTTCATCATAGGATGAGCAGAATATCTGCATGGAAATATCATATGTACTTCGGTACATCAAAATATATATCAGATTAAAATGTTCTCGTACACGCCATTGAATTACACGAAGTGTGTGAAGGTTGAGATCTATAGGGACATCATTTTATTTTTACTTCAATATTTAATGTACCTGAGTTTTTGAATGTACTTCACTCCCACCCCTTCTACTAGTGAACTTCCAACCGTTCACGACACAAAGCCGAGGGCGCGTAAGCAGAACTGAGTGAGTACAGTACGTTCCAGAAATATTTTCGCGTTTTCCAGTGACGAAAGAACTTTCAATATTGAATCATATTTTCGCACAGGTACTGTCGTCCGTTTGCCTACGTCGCATCCCGGTTTCCCCCACCTGCTTCTGTTCGCTCCTCTGTAAAGTCTAGTAGCTGGGCTATCTTAGATCTTTTCTGAAAACATTAATTTCTGTTAGGAATTGGACGTCGACGTAATATTACACAGGTGTTTAAAATAACTTAAATAAAAGGGCCTCCTTAAGTAATTAACTGTCACGTGATTCCCCCTCCCCTCTTTCTACGACTAGAGTAGGTACAGAATTATTTCAACATGAGTTACTCGTACGAAGGACGAAACTGGTAGTTGTAATTAGGTACAATAGTCTATAGTGTGATAATATGCACAAAAGAACTGAAGCCTGTATCGAAATGAACGGCCACCATTTTAAAAAATGTGTTTAAATATCCATATTATGATAATTTTCAATTTAACTTCATTCTCTGTATTGCATGCTAATGTGCTGTAACAGTACAATTTACAATGCATAATTAATACGTCTGAATGGATAGCTCAATTCGTGAGTAAAAACACTAAGTGTTAATACAGTACTATATTTTGATTAAACAAAAACCTAATGAAAATTATCAAACTCAAAATTGCGATATATTCTAGTTTACATAAATGGATGAACTACTTTTCTTCCCTCCTATACCTACTCCAATCGTGGAAGGGATAGCAAACGGTGTTTCCTGTTTCAATCGTTAATAGAAAGGTATAGCCAGATTAATATTAAAAATGTTAGTAAATGAAATGATGTCCCTGTAGTTCTTTCTTTATTTCTGCGGTAGAAGACTATAGTAGGTTTGCATCACACTGCAGTCTCGTATTACCCACAAGAAATAGGCTACATAACACTCACTTTTAGGGTCCCTTCAGACGAGGCAACTTTTAGAAGCCCTGCTAACGCGCTGACGGTCCTGAATAATGTATTTTAGAGGTGGGAAAAAAATAACGTAACGGTTATTTTGGAACCGTTCCTTGTTTGGAACTGTTCCAAAAAGTAACAGCACCTTGGAATACTACGTTCCAAAATAACAGTGTTGCTCTGAGCTAGTACGAAATACTTGCGGTTACAAATACTCGTTTCATTTTGGAAGTACATTATGACAACGTCCGTTACACAGAATGGAACATGTTTGGTAATATTGAAAGCAGTGACGCCAACTTTTGGAAAACAGTGGGTGGGCTCAAACATTTGACGTACTTAAGTTAAATAAATCTCACAACACGATAAATTATTGGATGGGCTCGGATCCCATGAGCCCTTATAAGTTGGCGCCACTGTTTGAAAGCAGAATTGGGAATCCTTTCATCGTACTGAAATAAATGTTGGAAACTGAAGTAAATGATGATAATAATAATAATAATAATAATAATAATAATAATAATAATAATAATAATAATTCTTTATTTATACTGGCAGAGTTAAGGCCATAGGGCCTTCTCTTACACTCTACAAAGGTCACAAAGTATACAAGCAGTTAAAATTTAACAAAAAGTTAAAGAACAGAGTACTAACATATTACAAAAAAATAACAATAATAATAATAATAATAATAATAATAATAATAGCATAATAAAATCGAAACTAAACAACATGAAAATAATTTCAAAGGAAAAATTGTTCCGGGGCCGGGTATCGATCCCGGGACCTCTGGTTGAACGCACCAGCGCTCTACCACTGAGCTACCCGGGAACTCCACCCGACACCGTCTCAACTTTTCCCTTTATATCCACACAACTCGCGTGGGCTGACGAAACGCCAGAGACCCACAACGAGTGCACACAATCTGTGTGACTTGGAATTGTGGTTTTCTGTTAACGTGCACAGTAACGTATATATTATATATAACGTATATATTACGTATATATTCTGGCGTTTCGTCAGCCCACGCGTGTTGTGTGGATATAAAGAGGGAAGTTGGGACGGTGTCGGGTGGAGTTCCCGGGTAGCTCAGTGGTAGAGCGCTGGTACGTTCAACCAGAGGTCCCGGGATCGATACTCGGCCCCGGAACAATTTTTCCCTTGAAATTATTCAAATCTGCTTTACAGGGAGCTTCACCTGAAAGATTAGATTTGCATAACATGAAAATAATGCCATAATAAAAAAAGAAAGTAAAATACATTGGAATATAGTGAAAGCAACTCATTTAGTACAAAGGGTTAATATGGAAAAACGTAAGGAAGAATATATAAAAATGGAATGTAATAAAATAATAATAAAAATAAAATAAATACGAAAATTAAATAAAATTCACGATAAAAAGGCTATGATAATAAATTCATCGGCTGATAAAGAGAACAAAAAGGGGAAAAGAAGGATAAATAAATATATAGCCTATACATTTACAAAAACTATGGCAGAGAAAAGGACTTATAACTGAAAGGAATCTAATTCAAAAAGTTCAGTTGTAATTTATTTTTGAAACTAGACAATGTCCGACAGTCTCTGACATGTTGTGGTAGAGAGTTCCAGAGATGAGCTGCAGAGATCGTGAAAGATGAAGAGTAGAAAGATGTTCTGTGTTTAGGAATGGAGTGTGATATGTTGTGAGCGAGTATCTATTTCGTGATAAATAGTAAAGATACGAAGATCGTCTTTAAAAAAGTACACATTATCTTGAAACTGATGTTAATTGAGTACAGGATTATATCAAATAACATAATGCCTGTATTATAGTAACTACATTGTGAATTTTATCAAGAGAGATGAAAATATATAGGTTATGTTTTATTTACAAATATTTTACAGTTTTAGTTTCAGTACCAATTATTGAAATTAAACTAATGTCTGTTGAAACATGACTGTATCATTCAAGTTCTTTTGTTTAAAAAAAGTACAACGGTAAATTTTCATATTTCATTGCAATGAGATTATTATTCTTCATGACGGTACATTATTAATATGAGTTTTAGCACGGCCGAAATGATTATAGCTTTTATTTACTATTTTTTTGAGAAATTGAACACTATTGTGACCTTCAGCTAAGCAGAAGAGGAAGAATCGGTTAGGTTTTATTTACCACAGGGATTCATTTCGATTTCGTGATCAATTTACAAATAATTTAAAATTACATTACATTTCCTGCTTCGAACAAACCTGATCTACGAATTCAATTTAGCATTAGAAAAGATTTCATTTCCAGAAATTCACATCTCGACTCGTTATGACATCGTACTGCATCACCTGGCATACAGGGAAGTATGTGATCATTTGGCGTCCTAAACACCACTTTTTGACTACTTTTTGAAATCTTTGAATAACTGATGTACTGTACCCTTATACTCACATTTTTTTTTCTCAATATCTGTCGAATACAAAAAATCTGATCAATAGTCGATCTATTACGCCTAAAACCACACTGATGATCCCCAATAATTTCATCTCTATGTGGAGTTAATCTTCTCAAAAGAATATTGGACAAAATTTTGTACGACGTGAACAAAAGTGATATTTCTCGAAAGTTACTGCATTAGTTATTATTATTATTATTATTACTACTATTATTATTATTGTTATTGCTATTATTAGTGTTATTATTATGATTGTTATTATTATTATTGTAATTCTTATTAGTGTTATCATGATTATTATTATTGTTATTATTATTATTATCATCATTATCATTATTATTATTGCTATTATTATTATTATTAGTGTTATTATTATGATGATGATTATTATTATTATTAATGTTATTGTTATTATTATTGTAATTCTTATTAGTGTTATTATGATTATTATTATTATTATTATTATTATTATTTTGATTATTATTGTTATTGTTATTATTATTAATATTATGATTGTTATTATTATTATTATTATTATTGTAATTCTTATTAGTGTTATTATGGTGATGATGCTTATTATTATTATGATTATTATTATTGTTATTATTATTATTATTATTATTAATATTGTTATTACTATTATTGTTATTATTCTAATTCTTATTAGTGTTATTATTATGATTATTATTATTATTTTGATTATTATTGTTATTGATATTATTATTATTATTAATATTATGATTGTTATTATTATTATTATTGTAATTCTTATTAGTGTTATTATTATGATTATTATTATTATTATTATTGTTATTATTATTATTTTTAATATTATGATTGTTATTGTTGTTATTATTATTAATGTAATTCTCATTAGTGTTTTTATAATATGATGCTTATTATTATTATTATTATTATTATTATTGTTATTATTCTTATTATTATTATTATTGTTGTTATTATTATTATTATTATTATTATTATTATTATTATTATTATTATTATTATTATTGTAATTCTTATTATTATTATTATTATTATTATTATTATTATTAGTAGTAGTAGTAGTAGTAGTAGTAGTAGTATGGATGTTAAATTTTCAATCTAAATGTTCTAAATTAGATCTGATATCCTTCTATAGTTTCTCATATTTATTAAAAAAAATTCCCTGCCTATCTACAAGTTATACTAGCTTAAGAGGTACTTGAATGTCTTATTGTAAATTTTTAACAATCTTGAATTATTTAAATGATGTTCTATATATGAGACACTTTTTCTCAAGCAAATATGTACAGAAAGAAATATTCGCTGATTGATAAGTAAAAAGAAAAATCTTTGTAACGAGTGGCATTTGGTCCCGTCTGTAGTTTGAACTCCACAAAGATGTTTAAGTTTTCTGACTTCCTATATAATTCATCAATTAGTACTTGAACCTTCTTCAACGAAACCGTGTGAACGTGTTACCTCATGATGTAGCAGCATTCAATAGAAATGGGGAGGAAGCGATGTTGAATTACCCTCTTTAGATTCCGTTGCCAAAGCGGGGTGCTGATTAATCACTTATTCAAGTAACCGGCGACACACGACCTTCGCACGCACCGCAGAGCTACAGGGTGCACCTCAAGCCACGTTCTTCTCCAAGTCAGACGTTAAGAAATATGGGACCGCCTTACTCAGGCCTGGAGAATTCGTAAGGAGGGGAAATATGACGTCAGCCTCACTCGACTTCTATTGGAGATGATCGACTTCCGCGTAGAGTTATTTACCTTCTCTTGTCGTCAAAGGCCCATCAGTGGCGGCATGTAATTTTCAAAAAGGATTGTAATAAATTTATTGTTTTTATAATGCGTTATCTCGTTTCAAGTTTTACAATTATGCTAGATTTCCTGTCGGTAGTTTCTTTGCACCTAACCTGTTTTAGATTTTCGAAAACTTTCCTCCTTTCATCACCTACGGAAACATAAATTTATAGCATTTAAGTAATGAACCTTGAAAGTCACTGTTAATTTGAATTCAAAATGAACACAACGAGTGACGTCCTTAATTTTACAGTATATAAATAAAATAATCAATATATAGTTCGTAATAATGAACTTACCCGAAAGTTTGTGCTTTCCATAATTCTTAATATGGACTTTGTTGAAATGTACTTTAATATTTAAATGACGAGTGGAAATAAATTGGATGGGACACAGTAAACAAGCAATTCTTTCGTCTTCAACAACAAAATAATCATATTACAGAGTGATTTATATAGAACTGACATATTTCTTTCATTAATTGTTTCAAAACGAATTTTGCTAGCGATAACTTATTATACCTACAATGTAGAGGAATTATGGGAGATTATTTACCTCTATAGCAAATGTTGAAAATGTCCTCCATCCTGCATAAGGCACAGCTCAACCCGTCGTTCCATGTTACTGGCCACTCGTTGGAGGACTCTGTTGTCAATAGCTTGAATCTCCTGTGTGATGTTGTGCTTCAGATCGTGCAATGTCTGGGGACATGTGGCGTAAACCCTGTCTTTTAAGTAACCCCATAGAAAGACGTCCGGCGTTGTCAAATCCGGAGATCTCGGTGGCCACAGGTTCCTGGAAATTATTCCGTCGTCAAAGAAACTTGCAATTAGTTCCATGGATTCATTTGATGTATGACATGTAGCGCCATCTTGCTGAAAATATCCTAGATTCAGCTCTACATCGTCCAGTTGCTCAACAAACTCCATGAAAATCAGTCGGTACTCTGCAGTGTTCACAGTCTGGTCAACAACAACCGTGGGAAGCCTAGATGAACGACTCACTCACCAGAGATCCAGTTGTTTCCAATTTGTTTACCAGTCCCAGTATTGTGTTTCTTTTGGGAGGATTGCGAACACCAAATTCTCTCTGGTATGCCCTTTGAGTGGCTGTAATTAAATTCGTAATCCAGTATTGCTTCACAAGGAAGAGTCGTTGATTTAATGTGTACTGCATTTTCACGTTGACACAAAATGTCGAAAACAGATGCCAAGAATAGGAATAAAATATAAACATCTGCGCTTCTAGTGCTGCCAACAATAGGAATAAAACATAAACATCTGCGCATCTAGTGACAAGGAATCGAAACTCCAGAACATTCTGCTTAATTTGGTGCTAAAATTGTGTCATTGAATGAATTTCCAGCGGAATAATAAAAGAAAGAAATGTGTCAGTTCTATATAAATCACTCTGTACTATTTCCTTTGGAAGTAGTATTCCTTCACTAGTTTAGGTTTTGCCATGTTCCAGTTCTCTTTAAACTGCAGTGCGCGTGTTATTTGTTTGTTTGTTTACTTATTTACTTACCTATTTTCTTATTTACTTATTTAGACCTACTTATTTACTTAATTACTTATTTATTTATCTATTTATTTACTTATTTATTTTCTTATATATTTATTTACTTCTTTACTTATTTATTTATTTATTTATTTATTTATTTATTTATTTATTTATTTATTTATTTATTTATTTATTTATTTACGTATTTATTTAATTTCTTACTTTCTTATTTACTTCTTTACTTATGTATTTATTTATTTATTTATATTTGCTTATTTATATATTTATTTGGCTGGAGTGCGTTACAATGTTGAATGACAGCATTGACATCCGGTCATATAGCTATCACTTACTTATCAACGTACAATTTATTTATCGTCCTATTATTATTAAAACCAATTAAGACCAGTAATACAAGTTTTGTAAAAACAGGAATTAAAACTTTATTAATGCACGAAAAATTATAATAAATTCTTCAAATAAAGTAATTGGTTTGTTGCCTGCATGCAAAATTTCGGACTTATTTCATTTTGGTAGAATACAGAGCACGGAAAGACATGTCAGGGACTGTACTTAACTTATTTTACACAAAAAGTGGATTTAATCGGCTTTACTAGTAATAGGACTATACACATAGATAGACCTTCTTACATTATTAGCACACATAACATGTTAAAATTTATTTTTCATGTCTTTTAATTTACTTATTTCCCTCATTCATTTTTCTCTTACTTTCTAAATGTATGTTCCTAAGGATTTTATTATCTGTTCATTTGTAATTCTTGATAGCGTATTGTATACCTGCCGCCGCGAATGAATGTTAATGCAGCCGAGCGTAACTAGAACGTCATGACCGCGCTGTTAGAAAAGGTGGGTGGGGTAATAAAGGGGAGTATAGCAGTGCTCTCAGGAGCTACAATTCTGCAGGCCTTACTGAAAGCATATCAGAATAGAAGACCGCGACCAGGAAACGTGATCTTTTAATAAAAACCTACATAATTGAAAAGTTTAAAGAGTAAACACCATCAAACAAAAGCAAAAGTTGGCAGTTGGAAATGATGATGGTGATGATGATGATAATAATAATAATAATAATAATAATAATAATTATTATTATTATTATTATTATTATTATATTGGCAGAGTTAAGGCCATAGGGCCTTCTCTTACACTTTACCAGGTCACAAATTATGCAAGCAGTTAAAATTTAACAAAAAGTTGAAGAACTTAATACTAACGTATTACAAAAAAATAATAAAAATAGCATAATAAGATCGACACTAATCAATATGAAAATAATACCATAATAGAAAAAAGAAAGTAAAATACATTGGAATATAATAAAAGCAACGCATTTGGTACAAATGGTTAATATGGAAAACGTAACAAAATGGAATATAATAAAATAATAATAAAAAATAAAAGAAATACGAATATTAAATAAAATTCACAATTAAAAGGCTATGATAATAAATTCATCGGCTGATAAAGAGAACAAAAAGGGGAAAGGAAGAAAAGAAATATACAGTGTATGTTTTTACAAAACTATCGCAGAGAAAAGGGCTTATAACTGAAAGGAATCTGAATTGAAAAAGTGCAATTTTAATTTATTTTGGAAACTACTGGGTGTTCATTTCAAAGTGTGTCATGACGTCACTGTTGTTGGGTCACCGATTTGAAGCTAGTTTCAGCTTATATGTTAGAGAAGTTGTCTATTATTTAAGGCGCTCATCAATCTGAACTTGAGAACGTGTACGGTATAACTTGAACGTCGTAGCAACAGATGGCGGTCTGTACGGTCTGTGTGCTACCATAACCTCTTTCGAACTGTGTTTTACGCCGGCAAGTCGTACGCAGGGTATTTGTTATCATCGGTTGCGTACTGTAAAATTCCACAACACAAATCAAATGTTCCATGTCCATGTTGACCGTCGAAGTTAATGTCAACAAATGCGTAAGTAATCGTCTTAACCCTCTCCCCCATATCCCGACAGTAAGAAAAAAAACTCACTTCAGTACGTATTTCCAAACAGTTCACATTCTTGCCACTACTGGCGTTACCGTACGTATCGGTAAGTAATCTTCAGGATGAACGCCGTACTTGCTAGGCAACTTCTCTCGCATTTAGGTAATACGCCTTTGCGGAAGTGTAGGAAGATTGAATTCTCTAGGCTCATCGGATAGCCACATGACGACATACAGCGAGCCATGACACATTTTGAACTGAACACTCAGTATACAATGTGCGACAGTCTCTGACATGTTTGGTAGAGAGTTCCAGAGATGAGCTGCAGAGACGGTGAAAGATGAAGTGTAGAAAGATGTTCTGTGTTTAGGAATGGAGAGTGTGATATGGTGTTGTGAGCGAGTATCTATTCCGTGATATGAGAACAAATGTTGAAAAGGAGAAGCTAAGTAGCTAGGGTTAGAGGTTCCAATAGGAGAAATGTAGCGAGCAATTCATTAGGAAGGAAAAAAAACTCACCAAAGCTTGGAGAAGGATGGGTGGAATGGAGAAAAATTCTCTCCGGCACTGGGACTCGAACCCGGGTTTTCAGTTCTACGTGCTGACGCTTTATCCACTAAGCCACACCGGATTCCAGTTCCGATGCCGGATTGAATTCTCTGTTTAAGTTGCAATTCTTAGTTTCCCTTAGTTACATCTGTACATCACAATAATTATGATATGCGTAAATAATCACGGCACTCACTCCGTCGGATCCCGGCCACTTAGTCACTCGTAATGAGTGCACCTCTGCACATAGTGTGCTGGACATTGTGCCTCTCTCACACATCTGTGACATAGTGCCACTAAAGGGAAACTAAGAGGTGGAACTTAAACTGAGAGGATTCAATCCGGCATCGGAACTGGAATCCGGTGTGACTCAATGAATAAAGCGTCAGCACACAGAGCTGAAAACCCGGGTTCGAGTCCCGGTGCCGAAGAGAATTTTTCTCCGCTCCACCCATCCTTCATCATATAATAACGCAGAATTCCTCCACGGAAATATCATACGTACTTCGGTACATCACAATAATATTACTAAAGCTTGTTAATTTTGAGTCATGATTAAAGTCAAGGCTTACCGTACAACACTTGGTGATAAAATGTAGATAAAAATTGAAATAATAAATAAAAAAATGTTATATTGTGTAATTATCTTCAATAGTGATGTAGTGTAAGTGACGTATTGAATTTGAAGAAAGAGATGAAAGTTGATTAGAGAGCTTTACTAAATGTGTGAATCGGGTTTCTTTTTTACGATTCGTTTTGGAAAGTAGGTTCATTAATGTCACAGCTTCTTTACTGTTTTAGTTAGGTAGATTCACTGTTTGTATGCTTACTGGGAACAACTGGATAATACCCACGGCAGAGCAATGTCGATAGTCGACGTTGCTTGCTGGCCACTAGTCACCGGGCCGTACCAAACAAAAGACAATCGAAATGATTAGCCGGCCCGGATGGCTCAAGCGGTAGGAGCACGGCATGTCTCTATCGCTTGGTCCGAAGGGTTGTGGGTTCGAATCCCGTCTCGGGCATGAGTGTTGTGTTTGTGTTAGTGTAAGTAAAACAAAGGAAACAAATGAAAACGAAAACAGAAAGCAAAGATAACTTTGGTAAACGGCCTCTGGCCGGTCAAAATTAAAAAAAAAAAAATGGTGGTAGTAAAATTCGCGACTATATTCTTAAATAATTCACTCCCTTAGTCAAGTGCAAGGTTTATGTAGTACAACGGCGGTGTTTTGAACGCATTAAAATAAAATGCAGATGATGTAAGATCTTAAAGTAGGTTATCACAAGAAAACGAACAGGAAAAAAAGGCGTGTTTCACGGAATATCATTAAAATGACGGAAAGTAAATTTCCGCTTAATGTTCGCCACAGCGTTAAGTACGTAATTATAACTACTACCTGGACGACAGAAATCAAATTCTATGTTAAAATTAAAAAAATTCGTCATATACATGAAAATGATAACATTTATATTACATAATATCTAATGAACTTCATGTTAAAATCTCCTGTCACTTCCCTATTCCTAACCTAACCTAACCCAACCCAACCTTACCTAACCTAACCTAACCTAATCCAACCTAACCCAACCCAACCTAACCTAACCTTCTGCCATTCTTCGATCTCATATCACTTATCACAAGCGGCTCGCGACAGGGTCATATTGTCTGTCTGCGCATGCGCGGACTAGGCTAATAAAAACCTAAACAAACCGAACCTAACCTTCGTATATGCAAGGTGTGTAACCGGAACAAGAAGGGATCTCAATCATTTAATCTGCAATGTACACGCGAAAATAAATTCAAGTAAGGATCACGCTGCCACTGCATGAGATGTCAGCGCATGCGCTACAGCAAAACTGTTTCTGTCGCGAGCCTCTCATCTAAGCCAGTCGTCATAATTTACTCGCAATATTTACGCAAATACACATTGTCGCTAACAGTAGTGCTATCTCTCAATAATGTTCAGAACGAAGGAGGTAGACAGAGAGAAAGAATAGAAATATGGCAAAACTGTTTTGTCTCGAGACTCTCATCTAAGTCACGTAATCTTCTTGCAATATATTTGCGCAAATACACTTTGTACCTAACAGTGGTGCTATCTCTCACTAATGTTCAGAACTAAGGAGGTAGACAGAGAGAAAGAATAGAAATATAGAAAACTGTTTTTTCTCGAGACTCTCATCTAAGTCACGTAATCTACTTGCAATATATTTGCGCAAATACACCTTGTAGCTAACAGTGGTGCTATCTCTCACTAATGTTCAGAACTAAGGAGGTAGACAGAGAGAAAGAAAAGAAATATAGCAAATCTGTTTTGTCTCGAGACTCTCATCTAAGTCACGTAATCTACTTGGAATATATTTGCGCAAATACACCTTGTAGCTAACAGTGGTGCTATCTCTCACTAATGTTCAGAACTAAGGAGGTAGACAGAGAGAAAGAAAAGAAATATAGCAAAACTGTTTTGTCTCGAGACTCTCATCTAAGTCACGTAATCTACTTGCAATATATTTGCGCAAATAAACCTTGTAGCTTACAGTGGTGCTATCTCTCAGTAATGTTCAGATCGAAGGAGGTAGACAGAGAGAAAGAAAAGAAATATAGCAAAATTGTTTTGTCTCGAGACTCTAATCTAAGTCACGTAATCTACTTGCAATATATTTGCGCAAATACACCTTGTAGCTAACAGTGGTGCTATCTCTCAATAATGTTCAGAACGAAGGAGGTAGATAGAGAGAAAGAAAAGAAATATAGTAAAACTGTTTTGTCTCGAGACTCTCATCTAAGTCACGTAATCTACTTGCAATATATTTGCGCAAATACACCTTGTAGCTTACAGTGGTGCTATCTCTCAATAAAGTTCAGAACGAAGGAGGTAGACAGAGAGAAAGAAAAGAAATATAGTAAAACTGTTTTGTCTCGAGACTCTCATCTAAGTCACGTAATCTACTTGCAATATATTTGCGCAAATACACCTTGTAGCTAACAGTGGTGCCATCTCTCAATAATGTTCAGAACGAAGGAGGTAGACAGAGAGAAAGAAAAGAAATATAGTAAAACTGTTTTGTCTCGAGGCTCTCATCTAAGTCACGTAATCTACTTGCAATATATTTGCGCAAATACACCTTGTAGCTAACAGTGGTGCTATCTCTCAATAATGTTCAGAACGAAGGAGGTAGACAGAGAGAAAGAAAAGAAATATAGTAAAACTGTTTTGTCTCGACACTCTCATCTAAGTCACGCAATCTACTTGCAATATATTTGTGCAAATACACGTTGTAGCTAACAGTGGTGTTATCTCTCAATAAAGTTCAGAACGAAGGATGTAGACAGATAGAAAGAAAAGAAATATAGTAAAACTGTTTTGTCTCGAGGATCTCATCTAAGTCACGTAATCTACTTGCAATATATTTGCGCAAATAAACCTTGTAGCTTACAGTGGTGCTATCTCTCAATAAAGTTCAGAACGAAGGAAGTAGACAGATAGAAAGAAAAGAAATATAGTAAAACTGTTTTGTCTCGAGGCTCTCATCTAAGTCACGCAATCTACTTGCAATATATTTGCGTAAATAAACCTTGTAGCTTACAGTGGTGCTATCTCTCAGTAATATTTAGAACCAAGGAGGCAGAGAGAGAGAAAAGAAACAAATTTCTCCTTCCAACGACGCCACACACCAACGTCGTGTTCTTATGTTGGCGACATTGTGTATTTGGTTAAATTTGGTGGTAAACGTAACGGTACGGTTCAAAGCTACCGTGGTAATTCTCCAGTTTAGCGAATTATTCAATTGTTTATTGAAAACTCTGAATCCATATTACATAAGATAATGTATAGTTTTGGTCTGTGTAGGCCAGGATCCGTCCGATACTTTTTCAATTCACTGATGGCTAAAGCAAAGAGATGCACTGTCACCTTTAATTTTTAACTTCGCTCCCGTATGTTTTATGCTTTTCTGTCCATAATATTCCTCGACTTTTATGTAACTTACTACCTAAACTTGATGGTTGTCGATTGCAGGAGACTTGCTCCACGTATTATTTCTGACTCAAGTCAGTATTATCTTAAAGACTGAGAATGGATATGAGAGACATTTCTCCATGTATGAAAATCGAAGAAGAAAAATTAAATTTAGGAAAATAGGGTTTTAAATACTATTTGAAAAATCTATAATGCAAATACGGTATATTTTATAATAGACTGTTAACACACTGGTGACGTATTTCTTAATAATATGTTTGGTTGGATCGGTACTTACGTACTGTAACTCAGATTTTGAACTCCGCCTGTGCAATCAGACAAGAAGATTGAGGACGCAGACATAGAGAAAGGACGCTTCTCAGGAACAACAACCTATTCGTACCTCAGAAGCCTGCCTGTAGATTCTTCACTTCAATTCAGCTATACACTATTGTAGTAGGAACAACAACGTCAACAAATGAAGGGACCCTTTCAATCTCTACTCGTACCCTATCGATTAGAACTCTGAGTATTTCAAGTCTGCCGTACGTTAAACCAAAGTATTAAGGCCTCCCCAAACAGACGCGATACGGAATGCGTTACGATAGCGTTACGATTTCGCGATAACGCAATATCGCACTATCGCGAAGAGGTTCCCAAACTGGCGCGTCCGCGATATACGATATTCTAACGTCCCCAGCCAATCAGATTATCGTAATGGGTGACCACATATGCGGATTTTAGTTTTCCAGCCACAGCGCAAATACCAGTTACCTTCAGCAGGTGTATATCACTTGTGCTCACAGATTGCGATTTCGGATTACTTGTAAACGAACGTGGAATTTTTTATTGAGTTCGTAAAGGAAAATCCGTGGCATGGAAAAGGAGAAGAAATGGAAGGATATAGCTACAGAGTTAGATGTAAACAATAAGTGCAATTATTTATTTATAATTTGATGTCATACTGACTTGTAGACTTACGCGGGGTTTAAGCTAGAAAATAAATAACTGTCGCAAAAATGCACAAATGAAAAAAATGTATTTGTGCAAATTGCGAAATGCTTGTACAATATTATTAATAATTGTGCAGAAATATAAAATTAATAAAGTATGTGGAAACAAAAAGTTATGTAATTTGTTTGTCGGAGTTTTATTACTTTCAATATCTTACCATACTCTAGATATAAGTTACTTATATAAGTAAATCATTAGACGTAGGTATGTTTAGAATAAATTACTACTGAATTTACTTCACATTAAAATTCGTTATTTTATGGGTACTCTAAACATTGAAATTCTTTACTAGTAAGCTCTTCAAGGTTAGCAGAGTGCTAAGGTCAGTTGTTGAGCTAAGGTATAAAGTTAATCTTTTTCTTCCCTTGTGGCATTTAACTCGTGAATCCACAACCTCCTGCAACAAAAAGAGCAAATTAAAAAAAAAGTTTATAATCGGGTAGGCGTACTTGTTATTTATTTCACGTTCTTGGCAAAGAAAAGCTAAATCATCACTTTATACCTTTTTATATTGTTTATCTTAACCATACATGACTACCATGGACTTACCTACACCTGCTTTGCCTGCGACGATCCTCATCCAAGAAAGAGAAGTTCCTCTTCCTTTGAAGATGAATCCATAAATGACACACTTCAACCCAGCATCAAAATAAACGCGTGGCGTTCTCGCGATCTACATCTCCGGGAGAATAGATCGCAAAATCGTCGCGTTCTACTTGCTGCGATAATAACGCATATTGCGATAATCGCGTGTGTGTGAGTGAGCACAATCATTGAACGCAATGAAAACATTTATCGCAAAATCGTAACGCTATCGTAACGCATTCCGTATCGCGTCTGTTTGGGGGAGCCTTTAAGGGAACCAGGTAGTGATTAGGGGTCAAAAATCCGATTTTTTATTTTGTTTTTGAAAATAAATTACAAAACTGGTCTTTAAAACAATATAAATATTGTAAAGGACATTTCTGCAGATAAGCCTTTTAAATGACCTCTTTAAATTTGTCGGTGCATGTGATTCATACATTCTTTTTTTTATACTCTTTTCCTTAAGTTGACATTTTCAAGCTTAAGTGCATTTTTCTCCGAAATTACTGAATCAATTTACATGAAATTTTTACAGTGTTTTCTGCAGCCTGTGTTCTACATTATAGACCTACGGTTTTAAGAATGTCACACACATAACACAAGAAAAACATGTATATGCACTGAAAAAATTGTAAAAAATTTTAAACAAAATTCAATATTTTCTTCTGTTTCACTAGGGGTGAAATATTTAACTAAATTTTGCTTTGGAATTTACAATACACAATACTGGATAACTTAAAAAAATACAAGGTATATGAGGGAAGGTAGTAGCAAGTAATGTGCACCTGAAGAATGAGGTACACCTAGCAAAGTTGGAAAACAGGTTATCAGTTAGGGCCTTTCTTTTGCACTTGGATACGAAACTAATTAGTTGTCTTTTATACTACTGAATTCAGAATGATTGATTGCATAAGTCTGGAAATTTTTATTCCTTTCTGAGCACTAGAAGCCTAGAAATATTCAACCAAACTTTTGTATTGAAATTTTTTAATCGCACAGTATCACTACCCAGTTCCCTTAACCGAGAGGCTAACAGGAATTCAAATTGTTGCTAGGTTTGTTTCTGCAGAGAGTTTCCGATGGTTTGACAATTGTTAGAAAACTGTTGTAACCTCAGCAATGAGGTTCAAATTAATTTCAAACCAATCCTGCACGAACACACATATACTGTAAAATAATTTACTAATCTCCTCTATTGAAGATGTAATTAAATTTCACAGTATATTTTAATAACGAAATTTAGATAAGCATGGAAATATAAAAGATTAATGCAAAACATATGTGTGTATCAGTCCAGTGGAAAAAATTAAAGCACAAATTTCTTAATGCGCATGCGTCATTATGATTTGACATTTATTTGCTCTTGATCTGCAAATTTTTCTGACCGTCAGGAAATAGTCTGGTGACAGTTTGATATGCTCCAAGAAACCTGAGAAGCTGGTAAAATTGGGTCCTAAAAGCACTTGTACAATCAATGACTCTGTGATCAGAATTAATGAAGATCTAGCATCTGTAGCTCAAAGGGCGCAAAAATTTGGACTCAGAATAAATCCAGACAAATCACAAGCTATAATAATGGGCCACCAACGAGCATTAAACAAAATAGATCTAGCCACTGGATCTAATACAAAAATAAATAATACCACAATTACATATAGTAAGACAGTAAAAAATTTAGGGGTATATTTAGATTAAAATTTAAATTTTCAAATTGAAGTGACCTACATATGTAAGAAAACTTCTTCCATAATTCATTTCCTCAGATACTTAACCAACGTTTTACCTCTGAGTCTTAAAAAGAACCTGATCCAAACTTTAGTGATGCCCCACTTCGATTATTGCGATTTACGAATCTAAATACTGATCTTGCCCATAGACTACAGGTTGTTCACAATATCTGCGTTCGTTTCGTTCGTAACATTAGAAAATTCGATCATGTAACACCGTAACTAGAATTGTTGTCTTGGAGTCCACTTAAAGAAAAAAGATTCTTCAACTCTCTCTTATTACTATTTAAAATCATCCACACCTCCACACCCTCTTACCTAGCATCTCGTATTGTTTACCTTTCACTACCTCGAACCCGGAACATGTACCTTCTATCTATTCCTCCGCACAGAACATCCTTCTACTCATCATCTTTCAGCATATCTATTCCACGCCTCTGGAACTCTCTCTCTCTCCCTGACCATGTCAGAGACTGTCGGATAATATCAAAATTCAAATTTAAATTAAAAAATCACATTCTAGTTCATGGAATTGCTTGTTGAACACCTGTCAGGTTGCGCAACTTCGGCTTAACCCATGACATATAGTAAATATTGTAACTATGCTGTTGTAAAATTCACAATTAATATGTAATGCATTTATTATTATTATTATTATTATTATTATTATTATTATTATTATTATTATTATTATCAGTTATCACTATCATCATTTCTATCTCTGTTTTCTTTCTTTTCGTTGTATTAGCTCGATGAGAGCACTATAATGTACTTTTGACTCTGTTGACCCTCTATAGGGCTTTAACTTAATTTGTACCATTTTCATCAGTGTTTGTATTTCTTTTTTATATTTTTATGTGCTATCTGATAGGGTGGAAGAGAAGGCCTTATGGCCTTAATCCTGTCAGAGTAAATAAATAAATAAATAAATAAATAAATAAATAAATAAATAAATAAATAAATAAATAAATAAATAAATAAATAAATAAATAAATAAATAAATAAATAAATAAATAAATAAATATTATTTTGCCATGGATTTTTTTTTTGTGGAGATGTAATATAAGTGCAAGTGTTTTCAGTATTTGTATATTATTTAAGAGAAGAACAAGAACATTGCAAACAACATGCAAACAATCCTGTCTTAACAGCATTTGAGCTTTCTTATTATCATATTATGACACAAAAATGTCCATATATAACCAAAAGAAGTGCCTTAAGAATATTTTGAATTTTCAATGAAATTCAGCCCTAGTCGCTCTCCATTGTGTCACTAGCCTCATCTGAATAAGTCACATTTCTCTCTGCTGCGACATCTGTGTTTCTGTAATGAAGTGCATCTGTAGGCCTCCTACCGCGAGTATTCCTTGAACTTCCTCGTTAATGCCCTCTTCCATGCACTCCACGTCCACGTCTTGCAGTACTTATAAGTCCTTCCTAATGCCTCAGGTCATCAAAGAAAGAGTGGTGTATGGGTGGGATGAATTTCTTTAGCTCTTGCAAGTTGCTCCACTTAACAAAAGTTATCCTTATTGAATCACTGTATAGTTGGTCCAGCTCAATGTATACACACCTTCACGAAGAAGTTTCGAAAAGTTAGCGGTGTGATATATTATCTCTCTCCATTATGGCAAATGAATTAGTAAAAAACGGAAGAAGCCCAACACCACTATATAAACAACACACTTGCATTAGTTTGTCTCTCAGTCAAAACTCTGTATGTATTGTAAACAAGAGTTAGGCCAACAGGGAGCAGCACTGACTGGAACTGCACTTATATTACATGCAGGGCATGTAGCACATATGGGCGAATCCAGAAATGCATATAGAGTGTTAGTTGGGAGGCCGGAGGGAAAAAGACCTTTGGGGAGGCCGAGACGTAGATGGGAAGATAATATTAAAATGGATTTGAGGGGGGTGGAATATGATGATAGAGACTGGATTAATCTTGCTCAGGATAGGGACCAGTGGCGGACTTATGTGAGGGCGGCAATGAACATCCGTGTTCTTTAAAAGCCAGTAAGTAAGTAACCAATAACAACAGTTGGCTTTGAATCAAGCAATATCAAATGAACCTAATATTTAATTTCAATTAAAATTATTTTCACAGAGATATTACTTGCATATTAATAGTGGGAAAAAATATTTTATGTAACACGAGGCATAATAGATTTTATTTACTCGTGGAAATTATCTTCTTCAGCTTTTCCTCAGGAGATAAACTTTCCACTCGTAAATAAAATCTTACTTAAGTCTCTTGTCACATAAATTGCTATTATAATTCGGTAAAGTTTCACTTAAGCACTTTAAATACGAGTACAAAAGAGCTATAAGAGCCCTCTAACTACACAGTGCCTTTAAACAATCACAGAGGAGAAGATATCTTTATTACCAAGCGCAAGTAGAAAACCTCGTGAGAAGGTACCACTACTTCAAGAGAGAGATTAACAACCCTGTCTTTTTAAAAGCCATTTCACACCGTCTGAAACTGCTTTATGACGAGAGCAAAGACATTGCCCTTTGCCTATTTCATTCCTATGCATATAATTTGGAAAACTGTATGTAGAAAATGTAACTGAAGAAATCAGAAAATATCAGGAAGATTGGCTACAGCACCTCTCAAAGATGCCAGGCACTAGATTATTCGAAATTGCTTTCAATTTCAGACCTCGCGGCCAACGAGACATAGGAAGGCCTATACAATGTTGAACCTAACAAGCTCATCTAGAATTTAATGGGAAATTTGAATTTTGAACCGTGGTTCTAATAAGAGAGGGTTTAAAATCACGGGCATTGAATTTAATGATAAACATCGTAATTTTTCGGGAAACATGTATTTGTAATTATTTCATAGATTATCTGTACATGAGTTACTGTATGTAATAGGGGAAAGTAGGGTAAGATACGCACCCTCCGAATATCTTATTGTAGTTTCGATGTTGGCAAAACTGATTGTCCATATGTTGTGTGAGTGAAAAGAGACAAGTTGGATGTGGTGTAAATCGCTCCGAGTTTCGTATAGTTCTTATAAATGTAAGAGATCTGTTTTTGCCCTCTACTATCTTTTATCTGAATGTTATTAATTTTCATCTTACAATGATAATAGGTGAATAGTTATCAGCAGACAGTGTATGCGGGATGACTTAAGGAAAAGTGATTTTTTTTATTTTATTGGGTTATTTTACGACGCTGTATCAACATCTAGGTTATTTAGCGTCTGAATGAAATGAAGGTGATAATGCCGGTGAAATAAGTCCGGGGTCCAGCACCGAAAGTTATCCAGCATTTGCTCGTATTGGATTGAGGGAAAACCCCAGAAAAACCTCAACCAGATAACTTGCCCCGATCGGGATTCGAACCCGGGCCACCTGGTTTCGCGGCCAGATCCGCTGACCGTTACTCCACAGGTGTGGACAGGAAAAAGTGAAGTTGTTTCGTATCGGAGTATATGGCACGTGCCGCGCCGTCCGTCTTTTGTGTACCTGGCGAGTACAGCAGCGTACAAAATGAAGGAACCCCGGTCCGTTCATAACGCAATGTGTGCAGTTGTGTTATCCTGCTCAAGTATTTAGTACGAGTAGAATAGTGTAGTGCTGATCCATTCATAATGTCGAAGTCAAAACGTTAAATTCGCTTAGAGATACGAAATGCAATTAAGAAGTATGAGAGTGACATTTTATGTATTAACGAAGACAATATCGTGTGTAATGTATGTAAAATTGAAATAAAAAACCAGAACAACTCAGGCTATAGAGAAACATTGCAACAGTACATCGCACAGGTAATGCGTTGAAATGAAATCTGAGGAACCATCATCATCATCATTATCATCATTTAGTTGTGCGGATCGAAACGATATGTGCAACATGATGCTCAGTGCAAATATTCCTCTAAAGAAATTGAGTGATCCCCATTTTAGAGGTTTTCTTCAGAAATTCTCTCGATACAAAAACTGTTTAAGCGATAGGCGAAGACGATTCAGCTTCGACAACTTACGAGAATATATCGTCGTTTACTGCAACGCTGGTAATTGCATCAATAATGACGAGGACTGAACTTGCAATGTATGGACTACAGTACGTTATTTTTCTCTTCCTTCTGACTGTACGGAGATACAGTAGCATGTTGACGTTGTCTATTTACGTTTAAAACCTGTTGAGCCAATGGTCTGAATGAAAAAAATGTAACATATAGTAAATGTGCACCTACATTCAACGATAAGTCATCCCGCATCCACTGTCTAGTTATCAGTTTCATCATATAGTAAAATACGGCTGGGTTCTGTTGTTAATAAAGCATGAACTACCAATCTAAGATTTAAGGAGCCACGAATCAGTACTGTCAATTGTAAAATATTACGCTAGTGGCTAAGAGTACGCTCCCAAGAGTTCGCATGCGCACTCAGATTCCAAGGCATTTACATTACGACTCAGTTTTATAGACATAATATTTTAACTTACGTTTGTTTATTTTATATTAGTTAAATTTATTACGGTATTTTAATATTTTATTTAATCATGTCCTATATATTCGAATCCTACATGTTTTTTATGTAATTGCAGTGGAATTGCAAGAATTAGGAGAAAATGAGGGAATATAAAAGGAAATCGGATAGAAATTTGGTTTTTACGGAAGTAATGACGGAGCAGACAAAGGAAAGACTAGCTAGAGGTGAGAGCAAAAGATCCATTGCACAGGTTTTTAATATAAACGAGGCGGACATCATTGCTTGTTCTCTGTGTTCTGAAGAGTATACGGAACCTCTTGTTCGTGAATGGATAAAATGTGACCAATGTAATAATTGGTGGCATGAACACTGCACAAGTTACAGTGGACGTGGATTATTTGTTTGTGATGAGTAAGAATAAATTTCATTTATTAAGGGTATATGTACGTGAACGACCACAAATGTTATCAGAAAATGCAGGCTCTAAATTTCTAAAATTTTATAGGGAAATCAACTCACAATTGGACAAAAATTACAAGGTACCACAACAAGACTTATTAGAGCTTAAATATCTTATAAAAGCATAAAAAAATGTTACTAATAATATTTTTTCAAATTCAATTTTTACTTCAAATTAAATTTTCCGAAATTTGAAAATTTTCACACATATTGTTTCATAACTCCACAACCATTAGAGATAGAATTCTGAAATTTTATACACTGATTTAACATTAATTTATACAAAAGGTAGATTACAATAATGCATATTTCTTTGAAAGTAGAAAAATTAGGTAACAAAAATTATATAAATTTTAATATATTTTATATAGGACAAATAAAAAATTAATTGTATTAAAATAAACAACTCTACATGTCTGAGAGTAGTCTACTTTCAGAAATAAATGTCTATAACATGCAGGAAAAATAGTAAAGACGTTAGAGAGACCATAACAATGTCATGGTTACCAAATGATGTAACTGCAGATTTTTTTTTCTATACTTTGATAAAACTGGTTTGAAAAATATTATTAGTAAACTAGAGTATGCGCCTGTAATTTGGTCACCTCAGTTCCAGTCCCATCAGATGCAAATAGAAAGGATACAGAAAAGATTTTTACGTTATTTATATTTAACAAAAAACATCACGCGTCGTCTTATGATAAGCAAATTTCATATAATTAGTGACTCTTTTAATTCAATTATAAAACTTTAACACCTCGACGATTAATGAATCGTCAAATTTTACTCTATAAGACTGTTAACGGTATATTGAATAACTGTGATTTTCTTAAATTCCTTCAGTTCAATGTAAGAAAAACAGAATTACGTCATAGGCAACCTTTTGTTATTCCCATTCCTAGAACTGTTTTCTTCAAGAACTCTCCATTGTTTGTTATGTGTAATACTTACAACTCTCTGTCTTTAAACTGTGATTCCCAATTAGATTTCATTTTAACAGTTGACAAATTTCAGATAATATTAAAAAGATTTGTATATCCTTAGATATTTAAATTATGAAGAAGTGTATTGTAATGTTTTCTCTCTAGTTTTTAAATAATTCTGCATCATTATATTGACATTTGGCACTATATTATCTGCAATATTTTATTCCAGCATCTATTGCCGGTATGTAATTTCTTTCTTTCGTTTGTTTTGTTTTGTTTTGTTGTTTTTTCTCTTATTATGTATTTTGTGTATGTATGGGCGTAAGCCACCTGTAATTGGAAGTCTGCTTCTGTTGGTGGTGGATTTAAATAAATAAATATTAAATATAGTATATGACTACTCTTGAACTTTACTACTCCGTGCTCTTAGACCATATGTCGTTTAAGATTTCGCATTTTCAGTACCTAATGTAATTAATTAATTGAAGAAGCATACTCTTACCCTACTTTCCCCTATGATATCTATATTTAGTTTATTCTCATGTAACAATTTGCGTTCGTACAGTTCTTTCATCAAGCCGGTTTCTGATAGATGGCGTGTGCACAGCGAAAGAGTGATAGGTCACATAATACAGACTCACTCTGCCATGACATCATACAGAAGCCTTATCTTTGATGGCTCGATAATAAAGCCTCTTCAGCTTTATCCCTCCCGAATGCGACACTCTTTCAGCGACGAACGACACTAAAAGGTTATCCTCCCTATCTCTCATCCCTTTCTCTTTATAATCTGCAAATTAACTATCACTTGATCGTTTATTTCAATTTAACTTCGGCTAAGATTACAAAGCGTTTTTCACACTCTTCTTCGGTGATAAAGAATTAACAGGCGTGACAAGATGCCAGCTCGTAAAATTTGTGTCTACCGGTGTTCATTATACTTCTGTCTTTTATTAATTGAACAGATGTTCTCGCTCGCGGTTTGTAATGTGTTCAATTTTATCTGATTTACAGAAATGTATGTATGTATGTATGTGTGTATGTATGTATGTATGTATGTATGTATGTATGTATGTATGTATTAACACTACAATTGGGTATACACCCGATGCCAGTGATATACAATATACAATAAAACAATTACAATAATACAATAAGTACAGCAATAATAAAAAATGAAATAAAATAAACGTAAATTTATTTCGCACTATAAATAAATAGATGCAATAAATCTAGGACTATAAATAATAGTACATTATGCAACGAGCCTATAATGATAGCAATTAAGACGCGAGGATGTTTATGAAACGAGCGCAAGCTCGTTTCATAATTTTCATACGAGCTTCTTAATTACCATTATAGGCAAGTTTCATACGACTTTTTATGCTCGACCATATTTCTAACTTTAAATTATTCATAAGTTTTCATGTTATTCTTATGTGACCGGGGAGCGAACTGACCTTGTGCAATCTCGTAAATTGTGAGATGTCCGCAGACGCGAAAGTATTGATTTTTTCCGGGCAACGAATGTCGACGACCTTGAATTGAAAAACGAGATGACAAATTGAGTTTATTTGAATATTATTTACAATTAACGCTAATTATTATAGTAACAGAACATAACCTTCTGCGTGCGTGACGTTTTGCTAGTTGCCTTTCGATTGCATATCCGAGAATAATCGAAAACCTGAACTTTAATGAATAGGTGTACTTTAATGACATGCATTAAAGAACTGCTACATTTCGGCATGGTCGAGCACAAAAACTATTCTATAATGTCTACAGTAAGCAAAAATAAATCTAACTTATAAGTACTTCTGTTTCACCCAACTATTACCAATTTAAGTAATTACATATCACCTTAATTAATTACATATCAACTTAATTACATATTATCTTAATTAATTACATATCAACTTAATTAATTACATGACACAACTTAAATAATTACACTGCACCTCCAATTACATTTTCAGTCTAATCTTCTCAACCTTTCCTTAAATGTATTGATTTTAAGAGGACCACCCTGAAAGATTGCCGCAGGTAAGCTGTTCCAGTCTACTATTGTGAGGTTAAAAAAGGAAAATTTTGCCACGTCCGTTCTTTGTTTTCTACATTTAAACTTCCTAATATGATCAGCCCTTCCTAAGTATGATGGTGTTGCTAATCTAGCATTGATGTCGGTCCATGCTTTGTGTCCCATTTTTGTCATAAACAATGCGGTGAGTCTGGTTTTTCGTCGCCTTGATTTGAGAGATTCCCACCCTAAGTCTTTTACTATCTCTTCACCATGTCCTTTCCCATTTTGACATATTTTGCTGCCTTGCGTTGGACCTTTTCTATTGAATCGATTTGGTTTTGTCTCTACGGACCCCAACCTACTGCTCCATATTCCATAATTGGGCGAACAAGGGTTTTGTACGCTAATTCTTTTGATTTTCGGTTAGATTTCTTCAGAATACGTATAGAGAAATGTAGTGCTTTCCAGGCTTTCCTTGTGGTATTAGTGACTTGTTTCTCCTAACCCAGTTTGTTACATAAATATATATCTTGGTATTTACAAGTGTTCACTTGTGGCAGCGATGTACCATGATCATAATGATCACAATTCTATAGCCTCAAATACGATGGTGAATCCCTATCTTCTTTTCTTTGTGAGGGAATTTTCTTTCATATTACGTCGTGCAACGTGCATTTACTGTAGTTGGTTATTTAACGACGCTCATCAACTTATAAGTTATTTAGCATCGATGGAATTAGTGATATTGAAATTGTATTTAGCGATATTGAAGTAGGCTATCATAACATAGGCTATTTTTACAGCTATATACTTTAGTCGGCGGGAAAAGCACATACGAACTATTTTCTTTCATAGATGTTAATTTTCAAAATTTAGCGTTGGCATCACTGGTCGAGCGACTGCTGCTATTCAAAAGGCGGGTAGTCAATAGAATTGAAAAGAAGACATCTCCTGGCATCTGCTAGCTATTTCAAAAACTTAAAAGTCAGAGACCAAAACTCTATAGCAGAAAATTTATCACGGGATTAGGGGTATCACGGAATTAGGCACCTTTACCTTTAGGCATTACCTAGTAATGCCGCACTTCGATTATTGTGACGTTTTGTTAAGTGACCTAAGTTCTGAACTGTCAGTCAAGTTACAGCGAGCTCAGAATATGTGCGTCAGATACGTGTGCAACATCCGACGATATGATCACATATCACCGTCCTTCGCAAGTCTCTCGTGGCTCCGACTTAAAGAACGCAGAACTTTATACTCTTCGTCTTTACTCTTTCGAATTCTGCACACCTCAACACCAAATTACCTTTCGACTCGTTTCTCTTATCTATACTCTAACCACGACGTAAATACCAGATCACTTATCTGTGGCACGCTAAGTATACCTCGTCATAGAACATCTTGTTATTCATCATATTTTACAGTATCCACCTAGCGTCAATGGAATTCCTTGTCACAAAGTATTAGGGGCTGCAAGACAATAAACACCTTTAAGAACAGCTTAAAAGGTAACCTTATTAGCATTTCACTCCAATCTTACTGATTTAAACTATCACTGACTGCATTGTTACTTCTTTCTTTTAGACATCATCCTGAATGTGCTGTATTTTCAAAATTGTCTCATAATAATCTCTTTCTATTATCTAATATTATTTGAAATACATTAACATTCTATGTATTTTAGCTTAATTCTGCTACACAGTTTATATCAGTGTTTAATTAATTGTTCATAGTATTGTGTTGTTTAATTCGTAAATAACTCTTGTATACATGTAACTCTCACCTAAATCAAATTGTTGAATTCTTTGTAAGTTTATGCATATGTATATACTCTTTTTGCTGGTTGAGTGGAAGAGAAGGCCTTACGGCCTTAACTCCGCCAGCTAAAATAAATTATTATTATTATTATTATTATTATTATTATTATTATTATTATTATTATTATTATTATTATTATTACCTACATTTGACTCACCCGGTATATCACTCAATTATAGTACTGCAGAAGGATTTCCATATTTAAATAACTATATTCTGGAATTCTTTGCATTATCTGATATTGGAAGAAAGAACGAACTGTGCCGTGTGTAGGATATCAAATATCCTCTGTGTACGAGAAAGAACTAGCCATCCACTTTTGTCTCCGGGAATCGATTTCATGTTCCCTGGACTTGTAATAGGATACGCTACTATATGAAGCTCACAGAATTAAAACCAAAATAAAACATTCAAAAGAGATGTAATTTTGTAAGGATTTCATAAAATTCATACAAAGGAGACAACTTTTTCCTCTTCACTCACTTATCACTTCTTTGCATTTTCATTATTGCTTTACTGGTTTTCTTGTCTCGCTCGCCATTGTAATTTGCAGTAGCTACCAGTAGAATTACACAATTCTGCTCTTCTCGTCCGGTTTCAAATAAGCACAATCTCATTTTTTCCCCATCACATTCCGCCGTCATACCTTCTGTGTCTCTCTCCATATCGCTCTCACACTATTTTGAACCCCTCTTTTTCGTTCCGACACCGTGAAATAAAAATTATTCGTTTGGGAATAGGGACGATGAAAATTCTCAACACGTGCAATAATGCGATCATAAAATTTTCCTGTCCTTGCTTTTTCTATCTCTATTTTCCTGCTATCTTTTTACTAGTCTCACTCAACAATATTAGCGCGTATTCAAAGCATTCCTCCCATTCTGTAACATATTCAGTAAAAGAAAGAGCACGGAACAAAAAATGTACAGCCCTATAGGGAAATGATGCAAAATGAAGCTTGCGAAAAGTATGCTAGTTACAATGTCATATGAGAACACGAATCTCATATTCTAATACGAAGGTTTTCGAGACATAGATGAAAGAGAGAAAAAAAACACGAATTGAAAAGTGAAGGAATTCTTAAACAGAAGTCCAATCCGCCTAATTAATCTGCAGCATCTATTCAAGCATTCAACAGTCTCTATTCTCCTATTTCCTTCTATATATTTTACCCCTCTTATAACATGTTTCGTGCTTACAATTTTTGTTTCTCTCTTCGTTATTTATTTGTCTGTTGCTTTATAACTTTTTTATTTTCTAACATTTCCTTTATATATTTATTCGCCCCTTCTTTTCTCTATTCTTTTTGTGTTCTTTTCACGTCTCTTTATCACCTTCATTTTTACCATGTACAGTATATTCATACGTAGTTTCTTTCCGTTGATCTCTCTTTACTAATTCCTTTCTTTCATTGGTAATTTTTTATTACTGCATTATTTATTTTTTAATACTTTTTATGCTCGACCATGCCGAAATATTCTAATTATACACCTGGTACCAGTCATTTAATGCATGTCATTAAAGTACACCTATTCATTAAAGTTCAGGTTTTCGATTATTCTCGGATAGGCAATCGTAAGACAACTAGCAAAACGTCACGCAGGCTGGAAATCCAATACTGTCGCAGAAGGTTATGTTCTGTTGCTATAATAATTAGCGTTAATTGTAAATAGGCCTAATATGCAAATAAATTCAATTTGTCATCTCGTTTTTCAATGTCGAATTCAATTTCAAGGTTATATCAAGTTTAACGTTTATCTTACCTTCCAGATTATACCGAGGTCGTCGTCATTCGTTGCCCGGAAAAAATCAATACTTTCGTGTCTGCGCACATCTCACAATTTACGAGATTGCACAAGGTCAGTTCGCTTCCCAGTCATATAAGAATAACATGAATACTTGTGAATAATTTCAAGTTAGAAATATGGTCGAGCATAAAAAGTCGTATGAAACTTGCTTGCGCTCGTTTCATAAACATCCTCGCGTCTTAATTACTATCATTATAGGCTCGTTGCATAATGTACTATTAATTTATACATGGACGAAATCATACGAATATGGCTGAATGAAATATCATTAGATTTTAAATTAAATGACATAAATTGTACTACAATTTTATTTGCTGATGATCAAGTGGTCATTAACGAGAGAGAAAATGCTTTACAGCAGGCAATCTTCAAATTAGATCGAATTGCATCAAGTTTTAAAATGAAAATATCGACTAATAAAACAAAAGCGATGGCATTTATTGGACCTCAACCAATAAGAGTGAAATTGGTTATAGAGGACAAAATAATAGAACAAATCAACACTTTTACATATTTAGGTTGTTCAATAACATATGGCAAAAAATGTGAAATCGAGGAAAAATTAAATAAATTCAATTATTTCTGTAGAACATTACTTAGAACACTGCGAAAGAAAGTGAGAAAGAAAACATTAATAAAATATTACAAAGTAATGGCAATACCGTCCCTTCTACACGGCTGCGAATCTTGGGTTCTGAAGAAAAACGAAGAAAGAAGAATTGAAGCAGGTGAAATGAAATTTCCTAGATATGTTGCGGGTTATACACTATTGGATAAAAAAAGAAATGAAGATATTAGAAAAGAATTAAAAATAGATAGTATAATTCAACTTATTAAAGAATATCAACATAATTGGAAAGAAGATGTAAATAGAATGCCAACAACAAGTAGGCTATATCAGGAAGGAATCATTAGGAAGACCAGTAAAACGTTGGCGAGATCAATTTTAACGGAAGTGGAACAGGCCGAAAGGCCTAAACCTTGAAAAAGATGATGATGATACTTTTATTTCTAGTTTTAATTGTTTAATTCATTTTTACTTCCTCTAAAATATAATTGGATTGAGTTGATTTACCCGATTCATCTAGTACTGTCTCACTGATTTAATGATTGTCTATTGACAGTCTTATTGATATAATGTCTGAGTTAACTAGTTTACTGCCTTACTCAACTACTGATGCCTGATTGATCTACTGACTTCCTAACTGACTTATTGATTGTTTCATTAGCCTATTTGTGGTCTGATGGAGCTATTCAATGCCTGATTAGATTACTGACTGTCTGATTGGCTTCTTGACTGAATAATTCCTTTACTGACTACTCTTTCATCGACTATTGTCTTATAACGTACTGACTGATATACTATATACACACCTACTCATGGATTGACTTAGGTACTTATTGACAGATCGAATTAGTAACCTGACGGAGAGACAGATTGATCCAGTCGGTGACCAATTGATGTATGGATCGTTTATTTCTAAAACCCCACAAGTGACAAAAGCAAAACTTTTTGGAAATCAGTAAAAACTGTTTAGTTTCATTACTTTCGTATTTATTATCAAAATGTATTTAACAAGTGATATTAGTTGCTAAATATGAGGTCTATTCACCATTAGTTGTGCTTTATAATATATATAAAGTCCCCCAAAAATTAAATTAATTAGGATGTTATGGTGTTTTTCCTACAAACGAACTAAAATGAAGCAAAGTATTGCCTTTTCCAAGTATCAGAGTGAATGAAAGTAAGTATAAACAAATTTTATAATCTATGTAAAAACTACAGTATAAAATCACAAAAAATTGAAGTTTTTTTCTGTTGCAACATACATTTTTCTTATCAGGACATTATTTTTCTAGTCTCCGATTTCACTGTCATTACTATTTTTGTTGCTGGTAGGTCATGTGTACTGTTCTGAGTAGAAACCTTTCACTTCATCCGGTATGTACTGCAAAATCTTCTTAAGGTCCTCCATTTTTTCAACATTCTTTGGTAGCCTCGAGTTGTTATAAGCAAGGTCTGTTGGGAGCTCAAACGGTAAATTTTCAGCACAGATACCTTTCTCAGGAATTCGAATGGTGAATACTTCTGCCGGTACAATGCTGTCAATGAACTCTTTACAACGAACTTTACCTTTTTGTTCATTGCAGTGAAAAAACTCATTCACCATCAAAATTTTAAAATGTACCTTTGTATTCTTTGGTATACCACGGCCATAAGATGAATCAGACATGCTAAATAGCATATAAAATTTTCACCACCAAGCTTTGAAGTTAACCACATCATTAGCTGTGACTCGTTTTACCTTGAACTTAGGCGAGTTCTCAATAATCCTCATTAGCAACATTTTCATCACTTGAACTAACCATTTTGTAACAAAATAATCAAAACAGATAATCAGCAATAGACAGAACAAAACACTGATCCGGCTGTGACTGAAATCAGCTGTTGGGTGCGACAGTGCTGCTGTCAGCTAGTGTGGCGGACTAATTTATTTGAAAAACACCATTTGTGGTGTTAGTTGTGGGGTTTTTACAATAAATGCATATTTCTTGTCCAATTTTTTACATGTTACACTCATGCTAGATATAAGATTTATATATCAAAAGATAGATTGATGCATTAACTGACAGATTGACGTATTGACAAACGGACTGGTGTACTGGCTGGTTATTTGATATACTTACTGGCGCATTGACATACTGACTGGTGCATTGGCCCAATGAATGACGAATTTTCTAACTTTCTATTAAATTGACTTACAGTCCGAATGACGGATTTCCTTACAGACTGTAGGAATGACATCTAGCAAGAAGAATATCCTTACTGTCTATTGGATTGAAATACCGTGTCACGAATTTCCTTACTGGCTATTGAAATGAACCACTGTCTGACGGATTTTCTTACTGATTATTGAATTGATCAACTATCTGGCGGATTTCCTTACTGACTGTCGAATTCACCTGCTGTCTGACGTATTTTGTTACTGACTATTGGATTGAACCACCGCCTCACGAATTTCCTTACTACACTATTGAAATGAACCACTATCTGACGGATTCCCTTACTGATTATGATTTGAACAACTATCTGGCGGATTTTCTTACTGACTGTCGAATTGACCTGCTGGCCGACGAATTTCATTACTGACTATTAGATTGACATACTGTCTAACTGATTTCCTATCTAAGTACTGGATTGAACTACTGTGTGACGGATTTCCTTACTAACTGTTCGATTGAACTACTGTCTCACGGATTTCGTGACTGACTGTTGTATTAAGCTACTGTCTGACGGATTTCATGACTGACTGTTGGATTGAACTACTGTGTGACGGATTTCCTTAGTGACTGTTGGATTGAACTACTGTATGACGGATTTTCTGACTGGTTGTTGGGTTGAACTACTGTCTGGCGGATTTCCTTACTGACTGTTGGATTGAACTACTGTGTGACGCATTTCCTGACTGACCGTTGGATGAACTACTGTTTGACGAATTTCCTGACTGACCGCTGTATTGAACTACTGTGTGATATATTTCCTGACTGACTGTTGGATTGAACTACTTTGTGACGATTTCCTGACTGACTGTTGGATTGAACTACCATCTGACTGATTTCCTTCCTGACCATTGAAGTGAACTACTGTCTGACGGATTTTCTTACTGACTGTTGGATTGACGTAATATTTGATGAGTTCCTTGCTCTAATTTCCGGCAGCCAAACACGTTGCAGGTCGGCTACATTTGAACGTGTGCGTCTTGTGATTCGCTCATGAAGACGTTATTCATTTCTTAAGGCTCGATAAATACTTAATATAATCGCCCGCCATTTTGGCTCTTTTCGTTGGCGTTCGCAGAAAGCACACGAAGACTTTATTTGCCGCTCAATTATTTACTGAATTACAGTGCGTTTGATATATTATCATAGGAGCTACGACATGATAATGTTTAACGGTGTGGCAAATAGATTCCTCGTATGATAGCTCGGCAACGAAAGAACAAAAATGGCGAACGATACTATCTACCTAAACTTTATAGAGCCTTCACTTCCTAAGACGTAAGCAAAGAGTAGGAGTCACGCCGGAAATAACAGCGTCGCGACTATAAATTAAAATACTGCCCGAGGATTTCCTAACTCGCTATGAGATTGACTTAGTGTCTGACGGAATTCCTTACTGATTCTAGGATTGACCTACTGCCTGGAGAATTTCCTTACTGACTATTGAATGTATATTGTTGCTCAAGGATTTCCTTACTTACTATTAGATTCAACTTTTCTTTTTAAGTAGGTTATTCTACGACGCTTTGTCAACATCTTAGGTTTTTTAGCGTCTGAATGAGATGAAGGTGATAATGCCGGTGAAATGAGTACGGGGTCCAGCACCGAAAGTTACCCAGCATTTGCTCATATTGGCTTAAGGGAAAACCACGGAATAGACCTCAACCAGGTAACTTTCCCCGACCGGGAATAGAACCCGGGCCACCTGGTTTCGCGGCCAGACGTACTCCACAGGTGTGGACTTGCTGATGGAATTCCTTATTCAGTACTGGATCGAAGGACTGTCTGGTGGATTTCCGAATCGACTAAGTGCTTGACTCACTGTCTTGACAGATTTCCTCACTGACTGTCGGATTGACCTACTGTGATGGATTTTCTTATTTAATGTCGCATTGATATTCTTTCTCACGGATATCATTGTGGATTGTCGGATGTAACTGCTGTTTAAAGAAGAATTGTCGTAATAACTGTCGGATTGACGTATCGTATCACAGATATCCTTGCTGACTATTGGATTGACCTGCTGTCTGAAGTAGTTCCTTACTGACTGTCGGAGTGTCCCACTATCAGACGAATTCTATTACTGACTATTGGATTGTCCTACTGTCTGACTCATATTCTTGAAGATTGAATCCTACTGTCTCAAAGATTTTGTAAATGACTGTTGGCTTGTCCCACTGTCTCATGGATTTTCTTATTGACTATTGGATTGACTTGCTGGCTGACTTATTTATTTAAACTGAGTAATCTGATATAACCAGTGACTTATACTTCGATACAGAAGTGTGAGAAACCTCCTTGTTACCATCTTACTAGAAATAGAATGAGTATGGCACCATCAGATAAATTATAGAGAAACCTTGAAATTATAGTAAATGAAAAATTTAAAGGGCAAATCCTGTGTAATACTTGGTTTCACCGAGATTCACATATGGATTACATACTTACATACTTACTTACAAATAGCTTTTAAGGAACCCCAAGGTTCATTGCCTCCCTCACATAAGCCCGCCATCGGTCCCTATCCTGTGCAAGATTAATCCAGTCTCTATCATCATATCCCACCTCCCTCAAATCCATTTTAATATTATCCTCCCATCTACGTCTCGGCCTCCCCAAAGGTCTTTTTCCCTCTGGTCTCCCAACTAACACTTTATATGCATTTCTGGATTCGCCCATACGTGCTACATGCCCTGCCCATCTCAAACGTCTGGATTTAATGTTCCTAATTATGTCAGGTGAAGAATACAATGCGTACAGTTCTGCGTTGTGTAACTTTCTCCATTCTCCTGTAACTTCATCCCGCTTAGCCCCAAATATTTTTCTAAGAACCTTATTCTCAAACACCCTTAACCTATGTTCCTCTCTCAGAGTGAGAGTCCAAGTTTTCACAACCATAAAGAACAACCGGTAATATAACTGTTTTATAAATTCTAACTTTCTGATTTTTTGACAGCAGACTAGATGATAAAAGCTTCTCAATCGAATAATAACACGCATTTCCCATATTTATTCTGTGTATAATTTCCTCCCGAGTGTCATTTATATTTGTTACTGTTGCTCCAAGATATTTGGATTTTTCCACCCCTTCGAAGGATAAATCTTCAATTTTTATATTTCTATTTCGTACAATATTCTGGTCAATAGACATAATCATTTACTTTGTCTTTTCGGGATTTACTTCCAAACCGATCGCTTTACTTGCTTCAAGTAAAATTTCCGTGTTTTCCCTAATCGTTTGTGGATTTTTGCCTGTTTCCTTCTTTCTACTGCAATGCAACAATCTTCATCGAACCACAGTCTCTTTTTCTTAGTTTCATGCTCTGCTCAGCTGCAATTTTGATATTATCTCGGATATTGTTCCACACGCTATTAACATCTAACTCTTCCTCAGCTTCGTCAGTAGTTGCTAAAGCAGCAAACCTATTTTAAATTTCAACCTGATAACGTTGCTTAGTTTCCTCGTCCTTTAATTTCAAAATATTGAATCTACTAATATTAGCTTGTTGCTCTACTCGCTTGGCTACTGATAGTCTTTCTCTTAATTCTCCAATTACCAAATAATGGTTAGCATTACAGTCTTCCCCCCTGAAAATTCGAATGTCTACTAGACTGATATGTCTCCGTTTATCTATCAAGATGTGATCTATTTTCACATATGGATTATGGAACGAAAATCTGCGTACTTTGTTTTTAGTTTCAAAATATAGTTTTATTATACCTTTTGATATCCCACATATTGGCATCGAATTCACTAATGACACACTGGCTGCCTATCGAACAGGAACAATGATCGCATATAGGGCGCACAATGGGTTAATATGAGCTTGAATTCATGGATCCCGTCCTCGAAAACTAACAAGCCAGCAGTTAAAAAATTATTTCCTGGATGCGTGTAAGCCGTCAAAGGTCAACAGCAGCGATGAGCGTTTGAGTCATTTGCCCTCCGTGCGCACGGGGAATTCCAAGTGCGAGCGCTGTAGTGTGCCAGCAACTATAACAGATCTTACAGATTTTAAATGAGCTAAATTAGGACTTCAGGGAAAAGAAATTCTTAATACACAATTTGCATATAGAATTGCAGCTTTTAAGGAGAAATTGCTGTTATAGATACGTCAAATGCAAAAGGGCGAAATATATCATTTCCCATCCTTATCTAAGCGCATAGAATTTTGAACAACGAAAATTTCGAAAAGTACGCATGTATTCTATCCGGTCTATTAGAGGAATTTACATCAAGGTTCCACGATTTAGATTGCCTGAAAATGGATTTGCGTATTTTTGCTACATGTTCTGATTCCAACTGATTATTGATAACGTCCCCCCTTCATTATAGTGTGAATTGATTGACCTGCGATGTGATCGAGAGATACGAGCGAAATATGATTCAAGGTCGAGTCTTATGCAGTTTTATGACGTATTCCCAAGAGGACGCTTATCCCAATCTGCATAAGCTGTGTGAGAAAGTTTTGTGTTTGTTTGGTTCCACTTATAGATGTGAACAGAATTTTCTATTAAGAAAATAAACAAATCTCAAACGAGAAGCTGGGCGTTTAACGGCAGATCTTCGCATAGCTTGTACTAATACAGTTTCTCCAAATCTTGAGAAATTGAGTAATATGAATTAATGTGCAACAGACATGTTTTGTTTTGTGTTTAAGGAAGTGTTTCATTACTTTGTGTTCTTATTCAGTTTGGTAGAATAAAATTTTCTTTTGAAACATACAGTACGTACCGCAACTTGAATAAACCGGTTTTCGTGCACACTATAAGCACACTTCTCTCGTAGTACACCGTGCAAGCACAGAGTGCATAATTCTGCCCAACCCTGGTCAACAGCACATCCAAAATATGGACACTACCGATGTTATGGAAGATGAACAGTAATTGCAGGGTGCATGCATTCTGGAAAAGATAACTGTATCCGGAAGTGTGTGCACTATCAGAGTTGAAAAAAGCGTCCTTAATGAATATCAAAACCTGGAGTGTCACTCTCGGAACTGCACAGAGGTCCATGGCCACAATTTTCAACATGTTTTATAAAACAAATATGGATTAATGATATTTAAAAATGAATGCAGTGACTTATAACAATACAAGAATTTAATTACGAATAGTGGAAATTTTGTTTATTTCATTTTGCGGATTCAGCTTGATGAAGTATTGTTTCCTGTCCGAATATGACATTTCCAATCATATGAAATTCTAACAATTTGTACGTCTTTGTATTCCATACACTCCCTCAAGAGACTTAAAACTCTTTCATTTACACTCTCTACGTAAAAGTCATTACCAAAAGCTAATTGCTTTTAACTTAATCCAAAAGAATATTTTTGCGATTATATAAAATGTAATAAATTCATATGAATCCCCTCATCAAATAATGTCCATTATTATTTTAATCAATATTACAAAATAACAATACATTTTATTAATTTTCATGTAAAATTTATCTGCATAATTTGTGTACGGTACCTGAGTTGTGAAATTGAGATCTAGCAATCCCTATATTTTCTACTAGCCGTACCCGTGCGCTCCGCTGCACCCGTTAGAAATAAATATAAAGTAATTACATAATTAAAATAGGACATTTGATCCAGGACACATTCGTGTTTGATAGAAGGATAAATCGTTTAATATGTTACTTAATTTAAATTGCATCCAAATAATTAAAATGCGATCATTTTGGTCCAGAGACACTCATTTGGTACAATGACAATTCCTTTAACATGTTTCTTAATTTTTATTACATGCAACCATAGTTTAATGAAGATTGACATCATTTAAATTTCATGTGTATATTTTATTTTACTTGTTAGAGGTTTGTTTCCATTGAATTATGGTAATAACTTAATTTTAACCCTTGTTTTCTACGTATTCAGTAAATGGCGCTTGGCCCAATATGGTTCTGAACCCTTCAAATAACTTAAATTATATTATATAATATTACATGACATATATTATATTATATTATATTATATTATATTATATTATATTATATTATATTATATTATATTATATTGTATTATATTGCATTGTATTGTATTGTATTGTATTGTATTATATATTATATTATATTATATTATATTATATTATATTATATTATATTATATTATATTATATTATATTACATTACATTATATTATCTCAGAAGTTACTGTAATAACATTATAGCATTATGTCCATCTAGAGAAACTACACTTTCCAATGGTGAAATAATAATTAATTATACAAATCGGTAAATTTAGCTTCCGATATTACTTCATACAAACACAGAAATATTCTCTGTAGGCTATCTTTCATAGCTTTCGATTGTTGCTGTCAAGGCCCCTTATAGACGAAGTCATTTGTTTTTTAATTTATTACACGGCCTTAGATGGCAGTTATTTTAATTTTAAAGCTCATTTATCTCATTAAATATCAGTCCTATCAAAAATTGTTCAAGGAATAAAACTTATCGCAAATTATTTTTAAAGAAACTTTTGTTATGTAACATTTTTCACAAAAATCAATAATAAGTGAGATATTTCGATTTATTTAATTCAGGGCCCCTTAACCCCCCCCCCTTTTGAATAATGTATTTTGAATACCATATAGCCTAAAATCTAAGTTACAACGAACTTAATTTATATTTCAATTTTCATCGACTTCCGTTCAGCTATTATCGCGTGAAAAGGTAACAAACATACAGACAGACAGACAGACAGACAGACAGACATACAAACAAAAATTTCAAAAAAGCGATTTTCGGTTTCAGGGTGGTTAATTATATATGTTAGGACCAATTATTTTTGGGAAATTGAAAATTACCAGAAAAATTTCGGCTACAGATTTATTATTAGTATATATAAAAATGTCATAAATGGTCTGAGATTTGCCGATTTAGTTTGGAAATCTCAGACCTCGAATGACATTTTTAGGACTTTTTCGTGAATAAAATAAAAATTGTAAATGATATATCCCTAAAATTCACTAACAAACTGTTGATAATTGTATATTTATGAATATTTAACCTATTCAGACATTGTGAAGTCGAAATAGATTATTAACGATTGCTGCAATAAAGAAATTGAATGTTTTTGAGTATTGCCAAATGAGAAAAGCGAAATACAGGTTTAAAAATGTTAATTATATGTACTGCGCTTTTCTCTTTTTATTATAACCAAAATACGTTTTCATTATCTGCTGAAATCATAATTTAATTTAAACATTTTATAGTATAATTACAAATGACCCAATTAATACATTAATTAAATAAACATTTGTTATGAAGGAGTGTCATTTTTTAGATACAATGGACATGAAATTAGAAGATGAAGATGTAGATGTGGAAGTAGGATTTCGCACTTTATTTAGTACAATAGATTCATGCTCATCGATTTAAGTGGAAACAGTTGGCGACACTGACTAAACGACCATGCGATAAATTGATAGTGATAAATCGAGCTGCAGAAATTATCGCGATGAATGACTGTGATTGGTTGGAATTCAAAATATCATTACACTTCATTGCCCGAAAATGGAATGACGTCATATAAACGAAATAGTCATTATAATTCTGCAAAACATCTGCTTAGAGATTTTTAATGGAAAGAATGAATAGGCCAATCTTATACCTTATCTATATATAAATTTGTCAACTTTGTCTAAATCGTACTCTGCTGATATAGACTATAACTTGTAGCAAACTGCAATGTGTTTCACTTATATTAATTATCAAATAGTCGACTTATCTCAGAATTAAGCGCTTTTATTAAAATTATTAGTATTTATTTGATAAAGAACAAAATGGAGACTTACCTAATTCGGATCTTAAGATTCCCTTCTGCATTTATCATCTCCTTACTTGAGATTTACTCATAAATATCTGTGTCAGAGAAATTATAGTCGCGACGCTATTATTCCCGACGTAACTCCTCCTCTTTGCTTACGCCTTAGGAAGTAAAGGCTCTATAGAGTCTAGGTAGGTAGTATCGTTCGCCATTTTTGTTCTTTCGTTGCCGAACTACCATACGAGGAATCTATTTGCCACTCCGTTAAAAGTTATCATGTCGTAGCTCCTATGATAATACATCAAACGCACTGCAATTCAGCAAATAATTGAGCGGCAAATAACGTTCTTGTGTGCACTCTGCGAACGCCAACGAAAGAGCGAAAGTGGCGGGCGATTATATTAAGTATTTATCGAGCTTTAAGAAATGAATAACGCCTTCATAAGCGAATCACAAGACGTACACGTTTAAATGTAGCATCCTGCAACGCGATTGGCTGCCGGAAATTAGAGCGACGGGACTATAATTTCTGTCTTACAAGATTGTTGCTTCAACGAAAAGTTTTGCGAACGAATATTTCTGGGTTTAATGAGTTCATGTGAATTTTTGAAAAAAATTATCTGAAATCTTTCCATTTCAAATGTACAGATACATGCTTCATAAACGTTCACTTATACTGTCATATTATGCAGAGTGCTAAAAAGAACATTCAGTATCTTGAAAGGTGATTATATTCATAAAAAAATTTAATAAATAAAGGTCCTAAAATTAATATGTAAGTATTTATTTACACTGCAAGTGGGCAAACACCCGGTGGCAGTGGTAACTTAAATTACACATAATAAAAATATTACATAATAAAATTAAAATACAGGATACAAATAATACACAATAATTACATTTACAATAATACATAAAATAACCTAATTAATAAGTGAACCTAATTTCCTATTACAACCCACATGTGTATAGGCCCTACATAAGTTTCACATTGATACTGATAACCAAAGCTCGGAACTTGGGGACTTGTGTCGTGTGCATGAGTAAGGTTACAGGTACAACGTACACAAAGCTCACGCTGCAAGTGCTCAGGGACAGTCGTGTGTACTAAGAAAGTGGCCACAACTAATGACAGGAAGACGGACGAAGAAACTGTTATGTCGAAGCCAATGACATTCAGAGAATTAAAGGTAAACGGTCTGTTTGAGGAAATAGAAAATACGTGTTATTTCGAATGGGTATTATAGAAGTTTGAAAATACATTTTGTTTTAAATTTAAGATACAGAATTTCGTGGAGAATTCGGAGGAGATACATTATTTTTTTCGAATGGAGAGTTTATATTTTGTAAGTTGTGCCACACACAAACTAGAGGCTGGAAACGAAATTCATTGAAAGGCATTGCAGTCCCTCTAATTGTAGAAAAGTCTGTCCATACCCATGGATCGAAACGTAGAGAGGCTTGCCCTAGTAGTGACACACTAATTGAAAAATATTTTCGAGAAAAATTTAGGATAAACTTATCTTTCTCAGATACGAGATCAGGTAGGAACTGCTGAAAATCGAACAGAAAACAGTAACAGTGAAAACATTCAGTATTTTAAGTCTGCTACCGAAAAATCTTCGAATGTAGATAGTCATACACTGTAATAAAATGTACACAGCACAACAGTAAATTTGATATATTTCTCATGTTTATTTTTATTATATATAAGCTATGAAATTACGTGTTTCAACCTACCATAATATTATCAATATGTTGTTGCAGACAGAAACCACTTTTGTAGCAGACCTGACAGTACCTCCGTGCTGGAAGCGGGAGTTTGTTGACATTGAAGTCCGGTCGCTTAGTCACGTGCAAAGACACAAGTCCCCAAGTTCCGAGCTTTGCTCATAACCTTTCACTTCACTCTTACCTCACTCACTGCAAAGGCACTAAGACACATTTCACTCACACTTTAGAACTCATTTCACTGACACTTTAGAACACATTTCACTGACACTTTAGAACACATTTCACTGACAGTTTAGAACACATTTCACTGACACTATAACACATTTCACTAATACTATAGAACATAATGTCCAATTGTAACTCGTACGATGTAACCCCTGACGTAAGCAACCCGCAGCGCATATTCTTTAAGGTGTTTTTCCTATTTTAGTAGAGCATACTTGACGTGGAATATCTCCTGGTTCTATAGGCGTTTGGACATCCATGTCATAGAACACACTATAAAATATATAATTTAATTATCACTGATCGAAACTCTTCACTGCCATTGTAAACCGTAACTTCACTGACTCACCTCGCTTCACTGATACAACAGTTCAAATAAGACAAACAATTACACCCTTATTCGTACTTATAAACAGAACTACATTAAACTGAACATTTCTAGATGTTTAAAGGTACTAATTTTGAATGTAGCAATTTTATTTTATTAAGTGCGTACGTACCATTGTTTGTTTGTAATAAGTTTTATTGCATGTTAAACCAGTGAAAGTAGCTACGGTATCATCTGCGTAAGAATACATATGATGAATCTCGCCATAGCGGAACCATAGATTTACTTTAAAAATAAGATTTATTTTAAATGTTATTTTAAGTGATCGTGCTTCATTTAAATTAAGATGCTCCTTGTTATTATTATTATTAATATTATTATTATTATTATTATTGTTGTTATTATTATAATACTATTGTTATTGTTATAATACCATTATTATATTATTATACTATTTATTATTATTATTGTTATACTATTATTAATATTGTTATTATACTATTATTATATTATTATACTATTTATTATTATTATTACATTATTATTATTATACTATATTTATTGTTATTATACTATTATTATATTATTATAATATGTATTATAATTATTATTATTGTTATACTATTATTATTGTTGTTATACAATTATTATATTATTATACTATTTATTATTATTATTATTATTATTATTATTATTATTATTATTGTAATTATTATTGTAATTGTTATTATAAGTATTATTAATTTATTATTAATGGTCATTATTGAATGTAATGAGGTAGGTACCACTATCGCCGGGTATTTACTTATTTGCAGTGTGAATAAATACACGCACACCACACACACACACACACACCACACGCATGCACAGATACACACAGAGCTGTAGAAATCTATCGCCCTGAAGAAGGCAAACAAATTGGACCCCCTACACGACGACGGAATGGAGAATTTTTTAATAAATTCGAAACTGACCAACATGGTCAAAATCATTGAAACATGATGATGGTTATATAAATGGATATCGTTTTCAAATTATTGCACAATGAAATACATTTAACTAAATACCATAAGAATGTCGAAAATAATTAATACCTAATATTTTCATAAACTGCTTGAATTTTTTTTATTTTATTTTACTAACAGATATTCGTATAAAGTAAAATATTACAAGTCATATTTCAAACTGTCTCTGTTTGATGTCACCGGAATAAAAGAGAAAAGAAGAGACGATTTAAAAGTTTACAAGCCATGACCGTTCAAGCAGAATTTTATAAGCCTGTTGCTATAAAGAATGTTGATCCGTAAACGGAGTCTGCTGTAGTAAATGGGAAACGATTCAGAACATCGGGGTGGGATACGAGCTGCCGAAATGTAAAACTGAAATCGGATTTAGGAGTCGTCACAAGAGGAAGGTTGTAGATGAAGAATTTTGGATTGGAATGGAAGAATTGATCAAAGCCCACAGAACTAGTATGATCGTATGGACGCAATAGAGAATATTAATACATAACAGAATGAAGCTTGTTTTAAAATTATAAGCACATGCGAAGCAGAATTATTTGAAATAAAGTGAATTATGGACACATATATTGAATTAATAACCGTTTGAGACAACTTAATGCAAAAAAACTTCCCTAAGAAGACTATAACGTTCCAGGAATTTTAAGTCTGAGTCATTGTGAAATAGACTACACCACTAAATTCTACTATTTTGTACAACTGTGGAGTAACTGTAGCATATTGAAGCGTAAAACGACCGAGCACGGGTTCAAATCTCGATTGGGACATGGTCGAGGTTTTTTCGGAGGTTTTTCTTCAACCTATTGAAACAGAACTGATGGTTAACGTTCGGCAGTAGACCTTCAATTTGCTATTCGCTTGCTAGCCCCAACCGAACGTGGACCCCGTGGCATATGGTCATTAGTTGTTGGTGGTAGTGCTATGTACCATGTATTCTACATTCGGCTCATGAAACAGCAGTTAGTGACCACGGTGATACCTAAGCGGAAAGGGAAGAGTTTTTAGGCTGCAGGTGTGTTCGAATTCGACCCACAGAGAAATTTGTAGTTAGGGACTCTTGGGGCATGCGAAACAATTTCATTTCTGGTAACACAATGGATCCATCGAAGCGGCCTACTGACGATGGCAATACCTATCATTAACTGAGGACTAATATATAGATAGAAATTTTACTGGTCAACGTGAACACTTTTAATTCTAGAACTGAAAATGTTTAACGGACCAAAGATAATATTAACACTTGAATCAATTGAGTTAAATGAAGAGAAGAACAGTCATAGAAAGAGGTAAGTGAGGAAATTAGGAAATTTATAATATTTGTAGATGAAATTATTTTTAGTGTAATTCTATATTTTGTGTTCATGTAATAATAATAATAATAATAATAATAATAATAATAATAATAATAATAATAATAATAATTACTTACTTACTTACTTACTGGCTTTTAAGGAACCCGGAGGTTCATTGCCGCCCTCACATAAGCCCGCCATTGGTCCCTATCCTGAGCAAGATTAACCCAGTCTCTATCATCATATCCCACCTCCCTCAAATCCATTTTAATATTATCTTTCCATCTACGTCTCGGCCTCCCCAAAGGTATTTTTCCCTCCGGTCTCACAACTAACACACTATATGCATTTCTGGATTCCCCCATACGTGCTACATGCCCTGCCCATCTCAACCGTCTGGATTTAATGTTCCTAATTATGCCAGGTGAAGAATACACTGCGTGCAGTTCTGTGTTGTATAACGTTCTCCATTTTCCAGTAACTTCATCCCTCTTAGTCCCAAATATTTTCCTAAGCACCTTATTCTCAAACACCCTTAACCTATGCTAATCTGTCAAAGTGAGAGTCCAAGTTCCATAACCATAAAGAACAACCGGTAATATAACTGTTTTATAAATGTCAACTTTATAATAATAATAATAATAATAATAATAATAATAATAATAATAATAATAATACCTGTTATGCGTGTATTCATCGTAATGCCCTTTAATGTCGCTTCTATATACTACTACTAATTGAACCGTTGAGCAAAGCATCGTATTACATTTTCTCCTACAGAACAGCGAATAAATTCCTCTTCCCATTCTGTACGAAACCTTCTGTTCCTGCTCGTATAGACAGAGGGTTTGTAGACATGGTACCGACACTACTTACCATCAGTACGTGATCGAGACAGACAGCAATGTACAGTAAACTCCCCTTACCAGTTTATATTTTTTAATTTATTTTATTGGGTTATTTTACGACGCTGTATCGACATCTAGGTTACCAGTATGAATGTCTTTGATTACACGATGTAATCACGATACCCAGTTAGGTCACCGTTGCGCTATTTTATTTAATTATCTAAACAATAACAGCTCCCTGTATTAACAGGCTGCCACAAAGCAATAGGCAGTTGAAAGTATAAATAACATACATATGTTTAAGTTTAATGGAGTCTTACAACAATGACAAGAAATGACTGAATAAATAAGTAGCTACTAATTAATTAGTTGAAGATCACTGTTGACCGTAGAGATGGTTGCGGAGTATAAATATTGATCCTCTCAGAGCTGCAAGAACGATGTCTTCAATTGCCTTCCTCTGCAGGCCGAAACGTTGCCAGGTCTGGAAGAAGAAACCAGGAATAGTTCCGCGCGCTCCAGCCATAAGGCCTATTACTTCAATTTGTTGTAGACCGTATTTTTCCATGAAATATGGAACGGTACGTACATAGATGTTGTCTTTTTTCCATATTTACATCTTCAGGTTGGCTCTTCTGTTTTTTCAAATCTAACGATGGGATCAATGATGTATCCATTGTTGTTATTTGGTGGGATGGCACTCATGTCTATTCTTCTTGTACTGCCATTGTCTGGCAGCCCGTGTACTTCTTCGAACACTTGAAAATTTATTGATCTAAACTGTTCGGCGATCATCGAACGAATTTTATGGTGTCGTGAGTTACGGAATACTTAACCGTGCGGACAAGAGCCCAGGACATGTGCAAGTGTTTCTGACTCTCTGTTGTCCCGAGTCCTGCCCGGAAGGGAATGTACGGAAGACACGTGTGCAGTCATTTTAATAGTTTCGCGCCACTCGCTAGAGGTTAGACCTTCACGATGTCGTATCCAGGAATTCGCCGGCGTAAACTTGCTGTATAACTGTACGCCAAGACCTTTCTGAGGTATGTTAGCCCACGCCTCTAATTCCTTTTCCCGCAGTTTTTTTTCTCATACGTCGAGCGTCATACAAATGGGGTTCGTGGGTCTTTAATTACGTCGGATGTCTCGGCTAACTGTAAAGATTTGACGCATTTGATGCTTTCAGCAAATAAAAAATCTCGAGTATCTCAATGCAATTTCCATACCTTTGGAGATTTTCAGAGAAATCTGAAAGAAACTATATTTGCAACGGACTAAACGGTGAAAAATTCCATTAATATTGATCCATCTCCAGGGCAGAAGAATTCTGTGAAACCGGTATCTATTACCTGGTGTCAGTGGGAGAAATGCGTTAATAACCGTGACGAATATTACACAGTAAGATTAAACTCTTAATTTTTGTTGGCAAGTGCCGGATTTCATTTGAACGACCTAATATTTATTTATTCATTCATTCATTCACAAGGTTACGTAAATAGCGAATAGGTTTACAATAACCACATTATTAAACAATCATTTTCGTCTCTGTTATGATAATTACATTTTCACAAGTCTTTATTTTGTTGAGCACAAAGAGGTTTATAATTTGCTCAATTACCTCTATTCCAAATTGGTTTAATTGTGTTTAGTGTGTTTGCTGTGTCTACAATGTAACCTTTCAATTTATTAGTTTTGTCTGATTGATTTTGATGTATTTCCACAATATAGCTAAAATTTCAGTGGATAATTACACACTGTGCAAGCTTCAAGTTTATTGTGCACTGGACTATTAAATAGTTTAGTATTTGCTGTGCAAAATAATGGTTACACTCCTGGATTTAAAAATAATGGCCCGAGTTCCATGCATAAGCTGCTTCCTGTAAATAAACAGCCAGTTTTAAATTCACTGTGTATAGACTTTTATTGTCATGAAATAATTTTAAATAACTTCGTAAACTGAGACAGAATCTTATAATGATACCGAAATTTTTAAAAGATATTGAATGTCAGTCATATAATAGTACATTATGCAACGAGCCTATAATGGTAGTAATTAATCGTATGAAAATTATGATACTCGCTTGCACTCATTTCATAAACATACTCGCGTCTTAATTACCATTATAGTCAAGTTTCATACAACTTTTTATGCTTGACCATATTTCTAACTTGAAATTATTCATAAGTATTCATGTTATTCTTATCTGACTGAGGAGCGGAACTGACCTAGTGCAATACCTCGTAAACTGTGAGATGTGCGCTGACGCGAAAGTATTGATTTTTTCCGAGAAACAAATGTCGACATTGACCTTGATATATAAACTAGAGAGTAAAATAAACATTAATCTTGATATAAGCTCGAAATTGAATTAGACATTGAAAAACGAGATGACAAATTGAATGTATTTGAATATTATTTACAATTAACGCTAATTATTATAGTAACAGAACTGACTTTATTTCAGATATAGGTGATTTATTGTGCAATTGGTGAAATTAATTTGCGGGAATGTGCTTTGTGAAAGGCTGGAAGTTGACGGTGAATTGATGTTAATTTGTGTGTTATTTTTTTCGACTGAATTTAATAATGTATTTGAGATTTCAATTTTATTTTAGATCGATTCTTCAACATAACCTTCTGCGACAATATTGGATTTCCAGCCTCCGTGGCGTTTCAATGAATAGAATAGAATAATCGATACTTGCGGCTTTGATATTTTATATATTATTTATATTATTTCAATGTACCGAAGTACATTTGATATTTCCATTACTCTTACATCGGCTTTGATATTGCTACAATGGTATTTTCTGATTGGTGGAACACCTGAACCTTAATGAATAGGTGTACTTTAACGAGGTCCATTAAAGGGCTGCTACCAGTTGTATAATTACTACATTTCGGCATGGTCGAGCATATAATGAATTATATATTTGAAACTCAAGTCCTTCTATTCCAGAGAGAAAATGAAATTTTTCCTCTACTTTATTAAAAATAATACTTTCTTTACCCTTCTTCGTAAATATAAAATGTTGTATTGTGATCATTTTTACGCATTTTTAATGTTTCCAATGTTTTAATTAATTGTGCGCAATGTTACAATCTACTCAACTATGTGAAAAGTGAAAAATAAATAGCAACCAACGGTAGCGTATCTAGATTACTGGAACGTTACGAAGTGGTCTATATCAGGCATGCCAATTGATGCCCACAGGAGCAAGCGCGCGCTTTAGAGCCCAAGAGAGCCTGAGCGCTTTACAGCGAAAAGGAAAGAGACAGACGAAAGAGGTAGTATACGCCGCTTGGTCGAGCTATATACAGGGATGGCCAGCACTGATTCACTAGATAAAGGGAAGAGAACTTATTAAAACTGTATCCATGTTAATTTTTAGATTTGCCTGAGAAGTATAAGTGCATTATAAGAATGTAAGTTTTAATTTTAATGCTCATTTTTCACAAGTTTGATTTTTTTATTCAAAAGAAATATTTTCTCAACTTTTCGTATAGAAAAGTGAAATTTTCAGGTATAGGCCTATTTATTTAGTAGCCTTATAGAATGTTTTGGTAAATCTAATATACCGTATATACGTATTACTGAAGATAGTGTATTGAAATTTTGAAAATATTCGCATGGAAATTGTTTGTAAGGAAATGAATTAACAAAGAAACTACTGTTACATCATTAGAAAAAGGTACGTGCCTATATGTTGTGAAAATGTCAGCTCTATAGCTTCAGCACATTTCGAGAAAATAATTTAATAATCTGATGATAGGAAGTTGGTCACAAATATCACCTTAAAAGCATAATGCGATAAGAGTTTTGTTATGTAATATTAGTTACACTTAAAACAGATACAGTAGGCCTACCTAGGTAACTTTGCTTTGTACTGTAATATTGTTTTGATTGGTTTATTGATTACTTTTGTAAGGCTAAAGATGCCATCAATATAAATTCCAACTTATCATGTCATACTGAATATCTTTCTTTGGAATATCGCTTTCTTTATGAATGATGTGTTTCATCCACTTAATACAGTATAATATTATACTACTATGGATTAAGTAAATATTCCTACTTAACTCTCTATTATGTTTTTAAGATTCAAAACACAAGTGCAATATTAAGAAATCAGTGTTAGTACATTTGTTTTACAGACAATATTGATAATATTAAACAGAAAGGACCCATACAAAATTAAGGACATGAAATTTTACGTTCTGTTTGAAGTTTGTGCACCACTGTTTTCTTAATCCAACAGGTTGCTATTCATATACACAACCCTTCCTCTCTCCAAACTTAGCGTTTGCTGCCCGCGCACGACGTCAAGGTCGGAAAAATACGCTTGCTTTGACATCACTGGTCTATATGAATGCAGATATTAACAATAAAAAATGGCGTGGGATCAGAAAAAACCCCCACATAAGTGTCAAGGGTTAATGCTCAAAAGGCAGATACAAGAGATATTTCAGTATAGATACGTATCCACTTCTTCTACCTAGTTTATTGCTTTGTCAGTTTTTAATTAATGGTTTATAAGCTTTGTATTGTTTTATCCTCAGATTCGCAGAGGCTTTTGGGGACATTGTGGTTCATAGTCGACCCCATGCAAAACCCCTTCATTCCTCGCCTTTGATAAGCAGTAGTTACAGTTCTGTCCTCTAGGCCAATTTGTTGTAAGTTAAAACTCGGTGGAGAGCGATGGATTTTTCTGATGAAAAGATATAAAATATGGGTTTCTCCGGGAGGCATGTGAAGCCGTAGGTTCTACGTTACACAATGGTTGTGGGATAAAAACAACCTTACAACATTCGACTGATTAATATTGCAAGCCAAACGACCAAAGCAGAACCATTATATCATCCGCCTACAATTTATACTTTGAGCTCAACATGTGACTGTACCCTCTGATGTCTAAAAATAGAAATATTATGAAAGTTTCCGAGCGATAACTCAGTGTCAAACATGTTGTGAGACTCTTTTGCTCAAAGGTCTGCCGGTGTCGTGTAATGAGTTGATTCTAGTTTGTATCAAAAGTATCTTCTTATAAATATTTAACTCATTTTTCTTTGAGTTCCTAGGCAAAGTGGGACTTTTACATCTATTGTTCTTATTATTTTCAAACTCACCTCAATCGTTTAATTGTATATCTATTTTCTGTACACAGTGCCTATTATTTTCAATTACTCATTGCAAATGTAGACGATGCAGTTACAATTAGAGTCCTTCAGCACTTATTTTGTAAAAGGGCATGATTGTACAAAAATACGTGAAATGAAACGTAGAGGTGATCGTTAGTAAGATGTCATCAAATTTGATTTAAGCGATTCAAGGACAGAGATATGATCCCTCAAGATATTCATCGCTTAGGAAGAGCACTTGTTATATACAGGGTTGTTTCCGATCTCTGATAACGATTTTTAAATGACGTCATGTGCGTCAGGAGTCACACGACAACTGAACTGTGGTCAGAGGTGACAGATCAGTAGTGAGTGATTTCATAGTCAGAGTGCACGGCACCAATGCCCAATAAAATCGAGCCTTTTTGGGATGGGTACATTAAGAAACTTTCCGATGCCAAGTATAGTTAAGTGAAAATCATAGGAACCTGCAACAAAAACGTGGTTTCGTTATTTCCAAGAAAGGCGTCTTGTGTGTACTTAATAAGAGTGGCAAATCTCGAATGAGATTAATTACAGAGGGAAAAAAACAAGCAAATCTACCCCTATTGACAAGCCGCACTACCTCAGAAGATGATATAAATTAATCCCATCCGAACTTTACCAACCTTATTAAGTACACAGAAGATGTCTTTCTTGGAAATAACGAAACCACGTTTTCTGCAGGCTTCTATTATTTTCATTTAACTATGCTTGGCATCGGAAAGGTTCTTAATGTACCTCTTCAAAAAAGGCTCAACTTTCTGGGGCATTGGTGCTGTGATACACCGTGCACTCTGACTATGAAATCACTCACTACTGGTCTGTCACCTCTGACCACAGTTCAGTTGTCGTGTGACTCCTGAATCACATGACGCCATTCAATAATAGTTACCAGAGATAGGAAAGAACCCTGTATGAGGCAGAATAAAAGAGCAGCCTATTGCTAGTAGAAGAGAATTGTCAGCAAGTCCTGATGATTTTAAGGCCTGCACTCTGTCTCCATCTCCACCAACTTGCCATTATGACTAAATGAAGACAATTAGGTCAGTATGAATTGAATGAAAACAGTAATAGAAAAATATTCTCACACTGATAAAATTTCCAAACATACCGATATATGGTGTATTTATTTCACAGGAAAATGAATTTGCCAGAATTCTATAGAGATATGAAATTTATACAGGATTATGGGGTGTCCATTTTCAAAAGGATTCTTGCCCATGCTGTTTAATGTTAGGGAATGTAATAAAAACTTTTATTGATATTTTGATTGAAACATGTTAATAAAACTTTTGTATTTTGTTTATTCACAATTGTAGAATGGCATGTTGAAAGAATTAACTCCAAATTCTTATTGGTTTTGTTGAAAATGCTATTTACTTGGACAAGGGAAATTTTGGATTTATTTTATGGACAAGGGCGATTTTGGAACTGTTTGAAATGGACAAGCGGAATTTTGTTTTCGCTACATTTTATTAGTGACAGAAAAGAAGGTAATATTTAATAATAATAGTAATAATAATAATAATAATAACAATAATAATAATAATAATAATAATAAAGAATTTATGTTATCTTTTTAGTATACAAGTACTGAAAAATAAAGCAATTTATAAACCTAAATAACAGGAATGTGTACTTCGGTTTTCTCCACTAAGGCAAAGAAAAATATTTATTTATTTATTTATTTATTTATTTATTTGTTTGTTTGTTTGTTTGTTTGTTTGTTTGTTTGTTTGTTTGTTTGTTTGTTTGTTTGTTTGTTTGTTCGTTCGTTCGTTCGTTCGTTCGTTCGTTGATTCATTTATTTATTCTGGTGTAGTTTAGACATCAGGCCTTCTCTTCCACAACACCAGGAATACAAACACAATAATAATCTTGCACAGGATAGGTACCGATGGCGGGCTTATGTGAGGGCGGCAATGAACCTTCGGGTTCCTTAAAAGCCATTTATAAGTATTTATTTATTAGTTTATTTATTTATTTTATTCTGGCATAGTTAAGGCCATCAGGCCTTCTCTTCCACAACACGAGGAATACAAACACAATAATAGAAATAAACAGAAAAAAATACACTATATACAAAGTAAAGCTACACATCAATAATTAACACTAAATTAATGAAAAATGAATGGAACACAATTAAGAATTTTGATAAATCACAGTTATCTATTAATAGCAAAATAAGAAATTGCAAAGTTCTCTGTGCTTAAGGATCTGTTTTAATCCTTCCTCAGTCACGAGTTATATATAGCATTGTATCCATTTAAAGAAACTATAATTTCAAATGGTTAAAGAATTACCTCAAACGGTTAAGTAGCTTGAGATTAATAATTCATACAAACATACAAATATTCTCTATAATAATATTGATAAGCATTGATGTATTACCGTCATAGATTATAATTGTATCCGTATATAAGTTGTATTAAATGAATACCTTCCGTTTGTTGCACAAGGCCACCTTAAATAAACGTAGACTTTATTTTTATTTCACTACAATATTAATCTGAGGCGGCACTGATACAACTCATTGTTATTTTAAAACTCGTAGGCATATCGCGTTAAATATCAGCACCATCAAAATTTTGCATATAGGCCTAATAAAACTTATTCGAAACGTTTTATGAATAGACGTTTATTATGTATTTTTTAAATAAAAATCAATAATAAGTGAGATATTTCGATATATTTAATATATGCATCCTTATAGCCCCATTAAAAAAGTATTTTCAATGCCATATAGCGTAAATTCTAAGTGGGACCCAACTTAATTTATATATCAATTTTCATAGAAATCGTTTTCGCCATTACTTCGTGAAAAGGTAACAAACATAGAGACACATAGGCTATACAAACATTTCAATAATGCGATATTCTGTCTCAGGATAGTCATCATCAATAGCTATCAGGGTTTAGGCCATTTGGCCTGTTCCGTCTCAGGTGAAAAGCTGGTCTCTCCATCCCTTCTTCGGGCGTCCACGATCTCGGTATCCAAGGGGTCTGTAATTTAATAATCTCCTGGGTAGTCTATCATTTGGCATCCGTAGAACATGCTCATGCTAGTTGCTCCGATACTTGTGGATTGTCTCTGTAAGGGCTGCGATATTTAGTTCTTGTCGGATGTCTTCATTATATTTATGGTCATAGAGAGTGTAGGCTATACAAACAATTCAATAATGCGATATTCTGTCTCAGGATAGTTACAAACATAAAGACAGATAGGCTATACAAATAATTCAATAATGCGATATTCTGTCTCGGGATAGTTACAAACATACAGACAGATAGGCTATACAAACATTTCAATAATGCGATATTCTGTCTCGGGATAGTTACAAACATACAGACAGATAGGCTATACAAACATTTCAATAATGCGATATTCTGTCTCAGGATAGTTACAAACATACAGACAGATAGCTATACAAACATTTCAATAATGCGGTATTCTGTCTCAGTATAGTTTCAAACATACAGATAGGCAATACAAACATTTCAATAATGCGATATACTATCTGAGGATAGTTACAAACATACAGACAGATAGGCTACACAAACATTACAGTAATGCGATATTCTGTCTCAGGATAGTTACAAACATACAGACAGATAGGCTATACAAACATTACAGTAATGCGATATTCTGTCCCAGGATAGTTACAAACATACAGACAGATGCCCACGCCTGTGGAGTAACGGTTAGCACATCTAGCCGCGAAACCAGGTGACCCGGGTTCGATTCCCGGTCGGGACAAGTTACCTGGTTGAGGTTTTTCCGGAGTTTTCCCTCAACCCAATATGAGCAAATGCTGGGTAACTTACGGTGTTGGACGCCGGACTCATTTCACCGGCATTATCACCTTCATCTCATTCAGATGCTAAATAACCAAATCTGTTGATAAAGCGTCGTAAAATAACCTACTAAAATAAAAATAAATACAGACAGATAGGCTATACAAACATTACAGTAATGCGATATTCTGTCTCAGGATAGTTACAAACATACAGACAGATAGGCTATACAAACATTACAGTAATGCGATATTCTGTCTCAGGATAGTTACAAACATACAGACAGAGAGGCTATACAAACATTACAGTAATGCCATATTCTGTCTCAGGATAGTTTCAAACATACAGACAGATAGGCTATACAAACATTACAGTAATGCGATATTCTGTCTCAGGATAGTTACAAACATACAGACAGATAGGTTATGCAAACATTACAGTAATGCGATATTCTGTCTCAGGATAGTTACAAACATACAGACAGATAGGATATACAAACATTACAGTAATGCGATATTCTGTCTCAGGATAGTTACAAACATACAGCCAGATAGGCTATACAAACATTACAGTAATGCGATATTCTGTCTCAGGATAGTTACAAACATACAGACAGATAGGCTATACAGACATTACAGTAATGCGATATTCTGTCCCAGGATAGTTACAAACATACAGACAGATAGGCTATACAGACATTACAGTAATGCGATATTCTGTCCCAGGATAGTTACAAACATACAGACAGATAGGCTATACAGACATTACAGTAATGCGATATTCTGTCCCAGGATAGTTACAAACATACAGACAGATAGGCTATACAGACATTACAGTAATGCGATATTCTGTCCCAGGATAGTTACAAACATACAGACAGATAGGCTATACAGACATTACAGTAATGCGATATTCTGTCTCAGGATAGTTACAAACATAGAGACAGATAGGCTATACAAACATTACAGTAATGCGATATTCTGTCTCAGGATAGTTACAAACATAGACAGATAGGCTATACAAATATTTCAACAATGCGATATTCTGTCTCAGGATAGTTACAAACATACAGACAGATATGCTATACAAACATTTCAATAATGCGATATTCTGTCTCAGGATAGTTACAAACATACAGACAGATAGGCTATACAAATATTTCAACAATGCGATATTCTGTCTAAGGAGAGTTACAAACATGTAAACAGATAGGCTATACAAACATTTCAATGACGAGATATTCTGTCTCAGGATAGTTACAAACATACAGACAGATAGGCTATACAAACATTACAGTAATGCGATATTCTGTCCCAGGATAGTTACAAACATACAGACAGATAGGCTATACAGACATTACAGTAATGCGATATTCTGTCTCAGGATAGTTACAAACATACAGACAGATAGGCTATACAAACATTACAGTAATGCCATATTCTGTCTCAGGATAGTTACAAATTTACAAACAGATAGGCTATACATATATTTCAATAATGCGATATTCTGTCTCAGGATAGTTGATTGTATATGTTAACATAATTATTTTTAAAACAGAGAAAAGTACCAGAAAATGTTTGTTACAATTTTATTATTAGTGTAGATTTAGATGTGTATCTATTGAAATAATTTTTTTTAATTTGAATTCTGCATGTGGTCCCGAAGTTTTGTCAAAAGTCTTTAGATTATTTCAAAGTCATGAATGTAATATAATCCCTCTTAATAAGGCCTACCACGAGTATTTATTCATAAACGTCTACTATATTAAGAAGTAAGGAAATGCATATGAAAATTCTGACATGGATGTCAGTAGAAATACTGAATTGACTTTTTAACGATAGTTTTGAGTGAACTGAATTCAACGTAGCGTTCCAGCGTAATTAGAAGGCCGATAGTATATGAACTGTATTTATCGCTTTTCTAATTATGATTTACAGCATAAAAAATTGCACCATCACGTTCAGTGCACTGCAGCATAAAATAACGGTCATTATACGATAGAGTCGTGCAAATATTTACTGAAACGAAGTCCAGTTTCACATACCGCGATGATGTGTACATAGAGCATATTGGTTAACTGACTTCAATGAACCTGCAATATTACGCACGTTGCAATACAATCACGTCTACTGGGCTTGACATGGGGTTGATCGGTGCCTTTCCCATACTGAGTTTTACATTACTGAAACATAGTAATACGGTTGTCCACAAAATGTAACTTTTGTTTGCTACTCTTAATTTTCCCTGTAACTCGTACAATTTTTATTTTGATGGTGTTTACTGTCGATTTCGTCATGCTATTATTATTATTATTATTATTATTATTATTATTATTATTATTATTATTATTATTTTAATATTATTATATTAATATAAAATATAAGACGAAATATTAATTTAATATTAGTAGAACCTAAATGTTTCACATCTGCTGGTCCAAAGCATAGCATTAATTTTGGCCCTCGGTTGTACAATGCTTTAACTAAATTACACCCAGAACTTCTAACATGTAACCCACTAACACATAACAAGAAAATTAGAAACGTGTTAATATCTTCAATTTGATTAAATAAATTTATAGCCTATGTGTATGAATTAATCAACCTATATTATATTTGTATTCTATAATTTTGAAAAAAAAAATATATATATATATATATATATATATAGTCCTACTTTTCACGTGCGATATTATTCTTCTCTAGTGTTAATATTATATTATATAATCCCATTGCCGCTGTAATTTAAATTTTAGTTCCTATTTTATTTTATTTATTTATTTTTATTATTATTATTTTTTATTTTCTATATTTCTCTTATATTAATATTGTATCATATAATTTCTGTAACTGTAATTTTAATTCTATTTCCTATTTTATTTTATATTATCTTATAGGCCTATTAATATTATATCTGAACTGCGACCGAACACGAGCGCTGCTCATTCGGTCTCAAATTTTGTTAATACTACTGTATCTCCTGTTTTATATTGTTTGTATTATTATTTAATTTCTATTTCTCTTGTTTGTTTGTAATTATATTCTTTATTCTGTATATTTAAATTTAAATAAATAAATAAACTTGCTAACAATGACATTGCTACTCAGAAAAAAGGGTGTAAGAACCTAAATTGAGTGCTGATTCAACATCGACGGGACAGTTAAAAAAGGAAACAAGTTAAATTTCTAGAAAAATTTATAGACTCCAGTTTAACGTGAAAAAAAACATATAGAATATATGTGCACAAAAGTATCTAGAGTTATATATTTATTAAAGAAATTAGTGACTTGCGTTTCTCAAAATTATTTAAGATGTGCCTACTTTTCGTTCTTTCAGTCGATAATTAGGTATGCCTTAATTTTCTGGGGAAATGGTAGCGAAATTAGCAGTGTCTTGATTTTGCAAAAGAAAGCCATTAGAATTCTATGTCAATCAAACTATCTGGAACATTGTCGGCCTATTTTCAAACAATAACAGATATTAACTGTCACATACATACGTATACAATTACTCATTAATAAACCAAAATACATGATTATGAAAGTAGAAATAGTGAAGAAATAAATATTCCATATTGTAGATTACATAAAACTAGTACAAAGTTTTCTGTCATGGGGATGAAATTATATAATAATCTTCCCAGTCAATATTATAAGTTACCAATCAATAGTTTCAAAACTAGATTTTATAATTGGCTTCTATTTAATCCTTTCTACTCTGTAGATGAGTTTCTTAACATAAATTCATACGAAATTGTTTTTTAATAAATAAAGTTATTCTTATTTAGTTACAAACATTATACTAAGAGTGAAGTGTTTTCATTAATTTTACAGTTTCGAAATGTTTTGTGTTTTCATTCTAATTAAACTTTACAGTTTTCAATTATATGTGTATTTTCAAATGTATGTTTTTCCCCCTCTCTGTATTGTGACGAAGCCTATCATTGTATGTTTAATGGCTTAATAAATTGAATTGAATTGAATTAAAGTTGTGAGAAAACTGAATTTTAAAACTTAATGTTGCTGTGAAAAATTTAATTAACACATTTTAACTTCAAACTTATGGTAGATATAAATAGTATTTATTACGTTACACGGTTGAGAAGTGCTTTTAACAAAATCGAGGAAAAGTTTTAAATACGAGCAGGGCGATTTTTTCAATTTTCGAGATTTTGTGAAACACTTCACAAACATGTATTGTGCAAGATTTTTTTTTGCAAGATCACATTTTTGAAATAGCAAATGCAATATATTTTGCATTGAAAGTTAGAGCAGTATTATTTCAAAGCCTTCGCAAAACAGCACACTGTGATGGTCGATCCCCGGTCTGAACGAGTTGCCTGGGTGAGGTTTTTTCGGTGTTTTTCCCTCACTCCTATGGATGAATATCAGGTAACTTTATCAGATGATTGGAACCCCACTCATCTTCGCCACTTCATTTCCTCCCCTATCATCCTTTCATTCATCATCCCGTAACTTCTTCTGGTTTCCAGATCGCTCTACAGGCGGCCCTCCGAAGCTGCTGGCTCTCTCGACCGGCGTCCGTGAATTGTATTCATGCCATGATGGATAGCTTTTGCAACGGAACCCGTGGCAGACCTCGGGGGAGGACTTGCGCCTCGGACCGTTAAGGAGAGGGGTGGGTTGCCGAAGCAGGAGTAGTACATGGACTCTGTTGGCTGTAGGTCATTAAGGGAGTCAAGTGGTTAGGCCGGTGCGCGTAGATGATCGGTGGGCACGCAACTCATCCCTTATCGGGGGGTGTACAATAGACCTCAGGTCGTAGTGCGTGAGATGTTCCCTCACTCCCTCCTAACAAGTAAAAGAAAAAGTAACAATAAGTGTACTGTAATGGGTATATTTTAGTATTGTTTTATCCAATAGCTTATAAAGATAATAGCAGAAACTTTCACGAAAATGCATGCATTTCGTGTGAGACAGCGATGTTATGAAGAATGGTTGTCCTAGCAACAAATTTCTCTGTGGGAATTCTAACTTTCCAGGCCTAACAGCAATAGTTGTAAATACAACAAATACACGATCATGCAAAAACATTATTAACAAAATTTGAAGTAATTTCAACAATTCTTTGATTTTTCAAACCTACATAAAGTTTTAAAATGTAGGTTTCTCTAAACTTAAACTGTTGAGTTGTTTCCATTTTGAACTGGGACATCGAAATCTTAAATAACGATCTTTCCATCACGTTATAATTTTTATATACAGGGTTAGTTAAAAGTCCCGCCCACCTAAATAACTTTTGAAGCATACGGTTCAGTGACATGAAACTTGGTATGTGAGGATAACCATATACTAAGAACTCAATAATGGTATTACAAAATTTTTTCTACTTCCGGTTTAACCGGAAGTAACTGCAACTCTCTTATTTGAAATTGAACAGCCAATATATTATTTTACTCTGAATAGTACTCATTAAGAGCTTTTCAAAAATTACCCACACTTGATACTTCTGTACAAATTCAATGTTACTAAGTCAAGAAAACAGAAAAGTGTATCGAATATTAAAATAATAAACGCACCACCTAAATAACTTTTGAAGCACACGGTTCAGTGATGTGAAACTTGGTATGGGAGGATAACCATATAATAGGAACTCAATAATGGTATTACCGAGTTTGTTCTACTTCCGGTTTAACCGGAAGTAACTCTAACTCTCTTATTTTAAAATGGAACACCCAATATATTTTTTTGAATAGTGCTCATTAAGAGCTTTTCAAAAAGTACCCACACTCGATACAAATTCAGTGTTGCTAAGTCAAGAAAACAGAAAAGTGTATCGAATATTAAAATAATGAAATACTCCTTCCTTAACGAAAACAAAACAAGGCTAGCTCACTTTCTAAATTATGTGTTCAAATTGGTAGCCCTCAGCTGCTTTACAATGTGTCACTCGATCATAGAAACCATTTAGGGAAAGATTTAACCAGTTTTAGGAATATCTTGCACCACTTCCATTTTTATTTAGCAACACTGAATTTGTACAGAAGTATAAAGTGTGGGTACTTTTTGAAAAGCTCTTAATGAGCTTTATTCAAAAATAAAAAAATATATGTTGGGTAGTCCATTTAAAATAAGAGAGTTGGAGTTACTTCTCGTTAAACCGGAAGTAGAAAAAAATCGGCAATACCATTATTGAGTTCCTAGCATATGGTTATCCTCACAAACCAAGTTTCATATCACTGAACCGTATGCTTCAAAAGTTATTTAGGTGGTGCATTTATTACTTTGATATTCCATACACTTTTCTGTTTTCTTGACTTAGCAACACTGAATTTGTACAGAAGTATAAAGTGTGGATAATTTTTGAAAAGCTCTTAATGAGTACTATTCAAAAATATAATAAAATATGGTTATCCTCACATACCAAGCTTCATGTCACTGAACCCCATGCTTCAAAAGTTATTTAGGTGGTGCGGGACTTTTAACTAACCCTGTATATACAATTGTTCCCCTATTAATTATTTTCTGGAATCCATTATGTATAGTTACTTATATTATAAATTATTCATTGGTGCACGAAAGTAATTTACCTCGTTTGTGATCAAAAAGAACATGTGAAATATTCCACCTTACATTCCTACTGAAACAGTTCTTCTTTATTCTTTAAATGTAGGTCTACCGTAGGGACAACTCGAAGACGCAGAAATAAAATGTATAAAGAATTTAGTTAAATATTCTTCTCAATATTTTGTAACATGTTTTTATTAATAAAATAAAAGAAATTTGCGTAAGATTTTTACTAGGCCTATATTAATGTAGTGCATAACATATTGGAGTATATTAGCATCTAGCTTGCCGCATGATCTTGTAATTGCAATTCTTGCATTTCCACCTTGACTCCCTGTCATCTAATTTTGGTGATGTAAGTGATGCACATGGTGAAAGAAATCTTCAAAACATATTTTCAGTAATGGAAACAAGGTACCAAGCTCAATATGGAGTAAACTGAATAACCTTTAACAAGGTTTATGGCGCTTGCCATATAATTCACATAATTATTATTCCTTTAAAATATTTGTGATATTTCATTAAAATAAAAACATAAATAACTAAGCAAAAATTATTGTTCCAAATCTATTTAATATATACTGAATTTTGAAACTGATATATGTTCATTAACTCTTGAATAAATATCTGACGTGCTGGGCAACAACTGATTCTAAATCTCAAATGATCTCACTTTAATGAAAGGTAATGGAATTTATCTCAGTACTGATATCAAGTATACCTGCAACTGGTCCCAGACTTCTCAGGATGCATCGAGTTGAACGACTGCGTTTTGCAAATGATCACAGGGATTGGAGAAATGGACAGTGGAGCTGTGTTCTGTTCACCGATGAGTCTCGTTTCAATCTGTGCTCACCTGATGGACGTGAAAGAGTTTGGAGAAGGAGGGGAGAACGATTTTCACAGTGTTGCATTTCCGAAAATGTGCCGTATGGAGGTGGTGGAGTGATGGTTTGGACAGGAGTGTGTACGGATGCTCGTACAGAGTTGGTTATTGTTGAAAATGGAAGACTAACAGCTGATAGGTATATAAATGAATGTTTGGCTGATCATGTTGTGCCATTTGGCCAGTTTGTAGGCGATAATTTTATTTTAATGCATGATAATGCACGGCCGCATATTGCCCATGCGGTCGGAGATTATCTCCAAGAAGTGGGAAATCCATGTTCTTCCATGGCCAGCAAGGAGTCCAGACATGAACCCAATTGAATACGTGTGGGACATGCTGGGACGGCGTCTTAAGAATAGACGACCGAATCGTTACAAGAGTTGAGGCGAGCACTTGGCGAAGAATGGGAACTTATTCCTCAAGAAGACATTGCTAACCAAATTGAGAGCATGCCAAGACGTATGGATGCAGTTATTCAAGCCAGAGGGGGTAATACCCGTTACTAAAAAGAATTTTTAATGTTTAAGGCACCATAAAATGAAAAAAACAGTTAGACCAAACGATGCCATAGTTGTACGCCCTTTGTAATTTTTTGTAAATTTTCTCATCAGAGAGTTTTTTTTTTTTCAAATGTTGCCGTATAAGGTGCTAAATGAAACATTATTTTGTTTAAATGGGTTTTGTTTAATTTTTAAATAATTGGCAACAAAATACGAGGCAAGTATGGAAGTGTCCGGGTTTTTTTGTCCCTGAGTGTATTAAAATGAATTTGAGGGAAGTGGGATGTGATGGTAGAGACTTGATTAATCTTGCTCAGGATAGGGACCAATGGCGGGTTTATGTGAGGGCGGCAATGAACCTCCGGGTTCCTTAAAAGCCAGTAAGTAAGTAAGTAAGTAAGTAAGTAAGTAAGTAAGTAAGTAAGTAAGTAAGTAAGTAAGTAACTGACGAAATGTTTTTTTTCGTTCACTAATGTTATTATTTGTATGCTTATGTCACTTCAGGCAATATGGAAGAAAAAACTCTTGGCGTTAACTCTGCCAGAATAAATAAATAAATGAATGAATGAATGAATGAATGAATGAATGAATGAATGAATAAATAAATAAATAAATAAATAAATAAATAAATAAATTTATAAATAAATAAATGAATAAATAAATTTATAAATAAATTTATAAATAAATAAATAAATTTATAAATAAATTTCTAAATAAATAAATTAATAATTTAATAAATAAATAATTTAATAAATAAATAAATTAATAAATAAATAATTTAATAAATTAATAAATATATAATTTAATAAATTAATAAATAAATAATTTAATAAATTAATAAATTAATTACTTACTTACAAATGGCTTTTAAGGAACCCGAAGGTTCATTGCCGCCCTCACATAAGCCCGCCATCAGTCCCTATACTGTGCAAGATTAATCCAGTCTCTATCATCATATCCCACCTCCCTCAAATCCATTTTAATATTATCCTCCCATCTACGTCTCGGCCTCCCCAAAGGTCTTTTTCCCTCCGGTCTCCCAACTAACACTCTATATGCATTTCTGGATTCGCCCATACGTGCTACATGCCCTGCCCATCTCAAACGTCTGGATTTAATGTTCCTAATTATGTCAGGTGAAGAATACAATGCGTGCAGTTCTGCGTTGTGTAACTTCATCCCGCTTAGCCCCAAATATTTTCCTAAGCACCTTATTCTCAAACACCCTTAACCTATGTTCCTCTCTCAGATTGAGAGTCAAGTTTCACAATCATACAGAACAACCGGTAATGTAACTGTTTTATAAATTCTAACTTTCAGATTTTTTGACAGCAGACTAGATGATAAAAGCTGCTCAACCGAATAATAACACGCATTTCCCATATTTATTCTGCGTTTAATCTGCTCCCGAGTGTCATTTATATTTGTTACTGTTGCTCCAAGATTATTGTTATTATTATTATTACCAATATTATTATTATTATTATTATTATTATTATTATTATTATTATTATTTACAACTTACTTACTTACTTACAAATGGCTTTTAAGGAACCCGAAGGTTCATTAATAATTTAATAAATTTAATAAATTAATTAAATTAATTAATAAATTAATTAATAAATTAATTAATTAATTAATAAATTAAATTTAATAAATTAATAAATAAATAATTTAATAAATTAATAAATTTTCATTCGAATTTCACACAGAAGTTCCATTGTCGGTAGTTCAAATAAGCAGACAGGCATAACAAAAACCATTGACATTAATTCACTTGAAACTTTATGTAACTGAAGCACAAAGGAATTTTCAATCTAATCGCGTATTTAAATATTTATTTATTCTGTGTGGTTACTTCAGATATGGTTACTTTCATGTCCATTGAATATATTTCCTAACTCTGTAGAAATCACCTATATTCCTCGAATAAAGTGAAGTTAATAAATGTTGTATAGAGACTCATTGCGTTTTTAATGCAACGTAGTAACGTTGCATGCATTGAATCCCCTAAGCCCTGGCGTCGAATCTGGAATCGTGCAACACATACGCTTTATTGAATAGAGGGCGATGTGTATCTTCATTGTCAGATTAATCTCTCCACTATTGAAATGTTTGGTTACGTTATATCTTGTGTGGCGATTGAATGCGATATCGTATCTAACTCAAACAGATGTATGAAAGCGGATGTCATTGCCATTGTCTGGCTTTCGTAGCAACTGTGACAGAATTCATTATAAATATGATAAATATCTATGTTTGCCGGAGATTCAAGGCGAATTTCTGAATTTCAATCATTACTGGCCGTAATGTGGTTATTATTATTACTTACTGGCTTTTAAGGAACCCGGAGGTTCATTGCCGCCCTCACATAAGCCCGCCATTGATCCCTATCCTGAGCAAGATTAATCCAATCTCTACCATCATATCCCACCTCCCTCAAATCCATTTTAATATCTTCCCATCTACGTCTCAGCCTCCCCAAAGGTCTTTTACCCTCCGGCCTCCCAACTAACACTCTATATGCATTTCTGGATTCGCCCATACGTGCTACATGTCCTGCCCATCTCAAACGTCTGGATTTTAAGTTCCTAATTATGTCAGGTGAAGTATACAATGCGTGCAGCTCTGCGTTGTGTAACTTTCTCTATTCTCCTGTAATTTCATCCCTCTTAGCCCCAAATATTTTTCTAAGAACCTTATTCTCAAACACCCTTAATCTTTGTTCCTCTCTCTAAGTGAGAGTCCAAGTTTCACAACCATACAGAACAACCGGTAATATAACTGTTTTATAAATTCTAACTTTCATACTTTTTGACAGACGACTAAATGACAAAAGCTTCTCAACCGAATAATAACACGCATTTCTCATATTTAGTCTTCGTTTAATTTCCTCCCGAGTGCCATTTATATTTGTTACTGTTGCTCCAAGATATTTGAATTTTTGCATTTCTTCGAAGGATAAATCTCCAATTTTTATATTTCCATTTCCGTACAATATTCTCGTCACGAGACATAATCATATACTTAGTTTTTTCGGGATTTTCTTCCAACCCTATCGCTTTACTTGCTTCAACTAGAATTTCCTCGTTTTCCCTAATCGTTTGTGGATTTTCTCCTAAAATATTCACGTCATCCGCATAGACAAGAAGCTGATGTAACCCGTTCAACTCCAAACCCTGTCTATTATTCTGAACTTTCCTAATGGCATATTCTAGAGCGAAGTTAAAAAGTAAAGGTGATAGTGCATCTCCCTGCTTTAGCCCGCAGTGAATTGGAAAAGCATCAGATAGAAACTGATCTATACGGACTCTGTTGTAAGTTTCACTAAGACACATTTTAATTAATCGCACTAGTTTCTTGGGAATATCAAATTCAATAAGAATATTAAATAAAACTTCTCTCTTAACCGAGTCATACGCCTTTTTGAAATTTATGAATAACTTATGTACTGTAACCTTATACTCCCATTTTTTTCTCCAATATCTGTGGAATACAAAAAATGTGATGAATAGTCGATCTATTACGCCTAAAACCACACTGATGATCCCCAATAATTTCATCTACATATGGAGTTAATCTTCTCAAAAGGATATTCGACAAAATTTTGTACGACATCAACAAAAGTGATATTCCTCGAAAGTTACTACAGTTAGTCTTGTCCCCCCTCTTAAAAATAGGTACGATTATGGAGTCCTTCCATTGTTCTGGTACAATTTCATTTTTCCAAATTACAAGTACAGGTTTATAAATTTCGCTAGATAATGCTAGTTATTATTATTATTATTATTATTATTATTATTATTATTATTATTATTTCATATTGCGTGTGTGTTGCACGATTCCAGATTCGACGCCAGGGCTTAAGGGATTCATTGAATGTATCGTTACTACGTTACATTAAAAACGGAATGAGTCTGTTGCATGGAACTCCATTACTTTCACTGACTAGGCTAAATTGGAGAATATTCAAAGAAAATTTATTTCTTGTATTATAAATTTTTACCTAATTCCGATGGTTATAATTATTATGATATTAACTGCAAATATTTTAATTGCTGTAGTTTATTTGCCAGACGTCAAAATATTCATTATTTATTCTGTTATTAAGGATTATATTGATTGTGAAGATATCCTTCAAGAACTTAATGTGTCATCAATACTGGACTATATCTCCAGATATCAGTTAAACTGGAAGGAACACGTCTCAAGAATGGTTTCAGACAGGATCCCTAAGGCAATAATGAAGTATCGTCCAAATGGGAAACGGTCACTTGGTCGATCTATGAAAAGATGGCAAGAAAATCGCTTTTTCAGGCGTAACAGTTCTTTTGGGAATAGTACTTGACAGGATGATGATGACGATGATGATGATGATGATGATTGATAGTGAATCTTTCCCAAACAATATTGTCTTCGTATTCCTTCTAAGGATTTGGGATTTCATAAAAGTTTTAGCAATAGAAATTCTAAATCTCTCTCTCCGGTCTGCAGATGTATAAAATATGCTAATTTGCATGGATTGAACTTTTATCCATTTAATGAGTAGTATATTCTTTTTGGAGTTTTTATTTCAGTTATTAATTATTTATGTATTTTGTTTAGATATGTATTATGATATTATTCTCGTTATCTTTGATATCATTTACATTATATTAATTTATGCTCGACCATGCCGAAATGTAGTAATTATACACCTGGTAGCAGTCCTTTAATCATGTCATTAAAGTACACCTATTCATTACAGTTCTGGTTTTCGATTATTCTCGGATATGCAATCGAAAGACAACGAGGGAAACGTCACGGAGGCTGGAAATCCAATACTGTCGCAGAAGGTTATGTTCTGTTACTATAACAATTAGCGTTAATTGTAAATAATATTCAAATAAATTCAATTTGTCATCTTGTTTTTCAATCCTAAATCAATTTCCAGGTTATATCAAAATTAGTTCATGTTATTCTCAAATTATATCAAGGTCAATGACATTATTGTTCCTCGGAAAAAATCAATACTTGCGCGTCTGCGCATATCTCACAATTAACGAGCTATGCACTTCCGATCTTCTGTCAGATGCGAATAAAATGAATACTTCTGAATAATTTCAAGTTATAAATATGGTCGAGCATAAAAAGTCGTATGAAACTTGCCTATAATGGTAATTAAGACGCTCGTATGAAAATTATGAAACTCGCTTGCGTTCGTTTCCTAAACAAACATACTCGCGTCTTAGTTACTATCATTATAGGTTCGTTGCATAATGTACTATTATATGATTCCATCCTTACATTTTCAATTACAATTACTTTTTATTGTATTATTTTAATAATTATTTCTATGTACTTTTATTGTAATTTCTATAATTATTAATGATCTTGTTTTGAAATTGTCATGTGCTGAACTGTTATTGGCTCTTGGTTGCTGTATAGCACATTAAATATTAGTAAATAAATAAAATAATAAATTATTTTTATTATCATTATTATTATTATTATTATTATTATTATTATTATTATTAATTAGGAAAGATTGTATTAGAGATTTTGGAGTTCTACTTAATTCCAAATTATATTTTCATAATTGTGTTCAAAATATATATATGATCATTTCATAAGAATGCTTGGACTTATAAGGTCTATAACTTATTCTTTTTCTACTCCTGCTACTCTACTACTTTTATGCAATTCATTAGTCAGATCCATACTTCAATATGCATCTATTGTTTGGAATTCTATTACTTCTACTGATTCGGTTAAATTGGATAATAGGCTATTCAAAGAAAATTATTTCCTTATGTTCTTTTAGATTTCTAACAACTTCCTCTGTTTTCAATTATGAACTAACCTGTAACTATTTTAACTGTTCTAGTCTTTATGCCAGACGTCTTTATCTTGATTACTTAAATTTGTTTCTAAAGCTATAAAGGATGACATTATTTCTGAATCCATCATAAGTAATATCTACAGAGGTGTGAAAATTATTAGAATAATCTTAATTTGAAAGGTTTTTTAATAGTTTCTTCACATATATTCATTGAATTGATGAATATTGGTATATAATATTACTATACTGATGTAGGATATATTTACTACCAACAATACCGGAAAGCATTGTTGTACATTGGTATTTTTCTTATTTTACAATTGTTATGGGAATTCAGAAATTATTATATTATGTTGGCGGAATTGCAAACATAAAAAATTAAGAAATGCATTAAACACATTGTTGTTTGCGTTTACATTGTTGTGAAGGTTCAAATGAACGTATACATCTGTTTTGTGCATATAATTTTTTGTTTCCAATTCCGCCAACATAATATAATAATTTCTGAATTCCCATAATAATTGTAAAATAAGAAAAATACCAATGTACAACAATGGTTTCCGGCATTGTTAGTAGTAAATATATCCTACATCAGTATAGTAATATATACCAATATTCATCAATTCAATGAATATTTGTGAAGGAACTATTAAAAAACCTTTAAAATTAAGATTATTCTAATAATTTTCACACCTCTGTACCTTCGTATTCCTTCTAAAGGATTAAGGTTTCAAGAACTTTTTATACCAGTAATTCTAAATCTCTTTCACCAGTTGCCAGGTGCATAAAACTTGTGAATTTATTTGATATGAAATTGGATTCTTTTAATGTATACCGGTAGTTTGAATATCTTATTGTTGTTGTTTTAATATTGGATCCCAATTCAACTCTAACACATGTTTTGTTCTTATTGTTTCAATTGAGTTATTCTTCATTTTCACATCTATCCATTAACGTCTATTCATGTACATTTATTGCAGTTATTGTCATTATTTGTAATTATTATCGTTTTTTTTAATTATCATTATTTGTAATTTTTGTCATTTGTGCTGAACTACTATTGGCATCTGGATGTTGTACAGCACACTAAAATGTTAGTAAATAAATAAATAATTATTATAACTATTATTATTATTATTATTATTATTATTACTACTACTACTACTACTACTACTACTACTACTACTACTACTACTACTACTACTACTACTACTACTACTACTATTTCAGAATATTAATACGAGTAATGTACCAGTGAAGTAAAAGTAGAATTTGGCAAGATGCCTGCGAAGAAAATTTTTGCATTCATTATTTCATTCATTCATTCATTCCTTCATTCATCCATTCATTCATTCATTCATTCATTCATTCATTCATAGTATTCTGCCCAAGGGCAGGTATTTTACTGCAGAACCAGCATTCACTGATCTTCCCTATTTTCTGATTTGCTCTTAGTCTCCTCGTATGATCGATATACAGGGCAATTACATATGATTCATCAGGATTTAAGCGGCTGCATAAAGAAAAATATAACACTTAGTATAATGTGTGGTACTATATCAAAATAAACAGAAACTGTCCAAAATTCAGACACAGCTTCACAAGTGTTCAATGTCACTTCTACTCGTTACATGACACACATTGATGCGATATTGAAGTTCGTTTTTTTATTTTATTAGTTTATTTTACGATGCTTTATCAACATCATAGTTTATTTACGGTCTGAATGAGACGAAGGTGATAATGCCGGTGAAATGAGTTCGGGGTCAAGCACCGAAAGTTACCCAGCATTTGCTCATATTGGGTTGAGGGAAAACCCCGGAAAAACCTCAACCAGGTAACTTCTTCCGACCGGGAATCGAATCCGGGCCACCTGGTTTCACGGACATACGCGCTAACCGTTACCCCACAGCTTTGGACTTGAAGTTCGTCCCATACGCGCCGTAGCATGGTTGTAAATGACACGTTGACTATGTCCTTTACACAACCCCGAGAAAAAAATCTCGGACCGTTAGATCGGGGGATGTAGGAGGCCATAGTAACAGCGCTAAGTAATTTTAAGAGCATCGCCCAATCCAACGGCGAGGAATTTCTGTGTTCAAGTAGCGACGCGCCTCAGTGTGCCAATGAGACGACTCGCCATCAAGTTGGAATATGAAGGTTTTGGAATCCTCAGTCACTTCAGGATACAACCATTGCTGCAACATATCTATTAATGACATACCTGTCACAGTTGTCTCTGGTGAAGAAACAAATTACCTTTGATTTAGACACTGCAGCAAACACATTCACTTTTGGAAAATCTCGTTCAAACGTGGTTTTTCAGTACTATGGCGATGAACTTTGCCACTAAAGTGAAATGTGGCCTCTTTACTAAACACTAGAAAGTCCTCAAAACCATCACTCTCCTCCATAGCGGCATGCATGAAATAACAAAATCCATATCGTTTGACGAGGTCTTCCGGTTTTAGCTTTTGCAGTAACTGTATGCGGTACGGTTTGATTCGCAATCGGATTCGTAAAATTTTCTATAGAATCGGTTGCGGAATATCAAGTTGCCAACTGACGCGGTATGTTGATTTCTGAAGGCTGTGAATGAAACTCGCTCTCATTCGGTCCAGTGTTTCAATAGAAACGCTTGGGCGTCTACTGTTTTTACCTTCACGCACAGTACCATTTGCCTTAAATTGTCGAGGCCTTCACAGAATGCTTTGGTGACCTGGCAGTGAAGTTCCAGGCTATTGTCTCCGGAACGCACGGTGTACGGTAACAAAGGAAAATTACTTCTCATATTCCAAAACTGCGAACGCTTTCTGCTCATAGACAATATTTTTAAAACTACGCTTGTGCTGCCGTCTGTCTACATGCGCCAGAGTTACAGCAACGGAAAAGTAAACATTCAAGAGTTCTTCTTTCGATTTATGATCAGCACAAACATATTGCAACTATAATTTTCACAAATATTTCACTTAAATCCTGATTAATCAATTGTAATTTCCCTGTATCTCAATGTCGTCTATCATCTGATATCTTCTTCAGCCACAAACTCTTCTCCCGTTCACCATTCCTTGCAGTGCAACCTTCTGTATGCAGTTTATTCTTAGTCAGTGAGCCAACCAGTTTATTTCATTCTCATTCTGATCTGTTTCAGGATTATTCTTCCTTCATCCACTCTTTCCAACACAGCTTAGTTTCTTATTCTCTCTGTCCATTTCACACGCTCCTTTCTTCTCCATATCCACATTTCAAATGCTTCTAGTCTTTTGTCTTCACTTCGTCGTAATTTCATGTTTCTGCCCCCTACAATGCCACACTCCATACAAAGTATTCTGCAGAGGTCTGCAGAAGACGCTTCTTTTCTATTGAAAGTTTTCTTTGCCATTGCTATCCTCCTTTTGACTTTCTGGTATGACTCAATTTACTACTTATAGTACATCCCAAGTATTTGAAGTTGTTCACTTGTTCTCCTGCCTAATTTCGAATTCGCAATTTGATTTTTTTTTTCCTATAACCAAGGTCTTCGTCTTTTTTGGCATTTATCGTCATCTCATACTTTCGTAGCTGTCATTTTGTTCTAGTAGCACATCTCTTAATATTGTCAATTTTTGTAGTGTAAATAGTTCTGTGCGAGCTTGTTTCGATTCCTCATGGGGGAAGAAATTTTCTCATGAAATTTCGGCCAGCGTATGTTGCCGGTGCCCACCCAGCATCGTGTTACACTTGGGGAGCTACGATAGGTAGCGAAATCCGGTTGCGAATACCAGCTATAACGGCTGGGGGGATCATCGTGCTAACCACACGATACCGCCATTCTGGTTGATCTTCCACCTCTGCTTTGGCATGTGGGCGTGAGGCCAGCAGCCGGCTGGTCGGTCTAGGCCTTCACGGCCTGTAGCGCCACGGATTATTATTATTATTATTATTATTATTATTATTATTGTTATTATTATTATTGTTATTATTATTATTACTATTATTATTATTATTATTATTACTATTATTATTAAATAGTTCTGTGCTGGAATTTTTAAAACTAGTGGTAAACATATAAATGTATATGAGTTATATATAATTATATAAATCTTCACTTTGTTTTCGAAAGTTTGCTACATATAACTTTTAAAGGGAAAAACAGGGAGATTGGAAGAAAGATAATGTATCATTGGGGTATTAGAGAGATGTAATTGCACATAACTATACAGCTCTTACAGTAATATGCGTTACAAGAGCGGTATGTTGACGTTTTCATGGTCGAGGAAAAGATTCAAAAAGCGGAACGTAGTTGAGCTTTGTTTTAATTTCCGAGAACATGAAAACAAACATACCGCTCGTGTATCGCACATTATTTTGTGCGAAGATCGTTTATTACATACCTGAAAGACGAATTTCTAATTAGTTGCAATGAAATCTCCATGTTGGTTTCTGTTTAATAACGGCAACTTTTAAAAACTAAAATTTCTATCTTCAACATTGTCGCTATAAAATGTTTTCTGTGTTTACTACACTCCAGCAGGCCGTGATATAAGTCTGTCTTCCCCCCCCCCCCCAGTCTATAAATGCGAACTTATAACAAACGGTAAGGTTATGTATGATTTATTTTTCATTTTAATATTTTAACAATATTATTTGTATAACATATTGCAGTAATAACATCGGCATCTGGAATCTTGTTGATTTTTTCACGGCTTCCTTAATTTTACTTGTATCAGGAATGCAATAAGTTTCGTGGAGTAGTAGACTTTACTTAATTTTTGCAAATATTTAAAAACAATAACTAACATTGCAATTTAGGTGAAATTGCAGTGGTAAGTTTCCAATTTATAATTATTACTATGTTAAACGTCTCAAAAAATAATATGTTAAAAGCCTAAAGCAGTAAAATGAATGTGGCGCTTAAGCGGTAAGAAGAGGGAAATTGTTATGTATGTTACGTTGGGAATACTGAATGTGGTATTTCACGCTTACCGCGTGTTGGTTCTGTGCGGAAAACAAGCAAATACGCACGATCTCACACAAAGTTCTTTTACATATAGGGCATAGACTATTGATGTAACCAGAGATTCAATTTAACGTCGTGCATTACAGGCACTATATTTGGTTCAAGTTTGTGATGTTGAAGTTTCATATTCGCCGATGTGCTCTATGCAGAAGAAAGCCTGTTGTGTTTATTCCACCTTGTTATAAAATTATTCTCTGTTCTTCACTCCCACCCCTTCGTGTTTTAACCGCTTAAGGATTTTAGCATAGATCTTGAGATTAGTTTTTCATATGAAATAAGATGAAATTTTATAAAGACTTTGTTGTCGCTCTCAAGTTCGAACACTAATTGAAATACGCTAGCCCGAACCCCTCCTGAATAATCCGTAAATGATTCCTTGATACAGTTAGTCTATGTACTGTGTTGATTTCTCATGTGTGTTTAATTTCTTCATTGATTTCAGAATGATATATTTCGCTTGTGAATGATTTTTGTTATGCTCCTTGCCGTCTTTCAAACTTGTTTACATATGTTTATAAAATTGCTCTTAATGAATTCTGTTTTAATGAGGTATTTCTTCATGATGCTGAATTATCTCATAGGAAAAAATTCAGTTTTGTTATTATCACAAGTGGAAATAAATTTCCGGTTACGATTGTTTCTTGTCATGATAATTATTTCTCGACTATGGATGCGTAAATAATAAATTTAATTGTCAATTGGAAAAATAAAGTGTGTGTTTAAACTCGTGCATTCATTATAGTAAAAGCAATCCAATGGAGAGAAAATGATCCAGGAGTTGGATCTAGGACGATTAGTAAAAGAACCACGAGAATGAAAAAATAGAGGCTTACATATTACAGGGTGCGGCATTTAACGTTTCCTATTTTCAAACCCCCATAACTTATTTAGTGTACAAGTAAATTACAAGACATTAATCAGTTTACAACCATTATAATCTTGGAATTACAGTACATCTCATGTTTTGAAAATAATGTCTTTAAGATGTCCTCCATTGGCGTCAATGCATTGTTGCAATTTTCCCTGCACACCGGCCATTACTCGCCGCAATGTTTCAGGTGTAACACCAGCAATTTCTTCACGAATCGCGGTTTTAAGGTCCTCCATGTCATGAAAGAAACGACCGTAGACCTTACTCTTAAGATACCCCCACAAAAAGAAGTCTGGTGCAGTGAGATCAGGAGAAACAGAGGGCCACTGAATGTCACATAATCTGGAGATAAGTCGCCCAGGGAAAGCAGCACGAAGTGTGTTCATTGAAACACGTGCTGTATGGGATGTGGCTCCATCCTGTTGAAACCACAGGCGCTGAATGTTCCAGTTACGGCGTCTCAACTCAGGCAGGAAAAAAGTTGTCAACATTATGTTGTAACGCTCAGAGTTCACAGTCACCCAGCACCATTATAGTTCCCGCTGACGCACCCACACACTGATTATTTTTCGTGATGGTGCAACTCCTCGTTGATTATCACCAACAATCCGCCTAAACTCGCGATGGACAGTAACAATTGACTTGGTTGAAACAAACTGTTCAACACAGAAAATGCGCTGTTGCACGGCCAACGTTCCATGGTTAACTAAAGGCTTTACTACACCGAATCCCTGTATTGGGATGTGGCTAACTAAATCCAAGGCTTTGCTACACCGAATCCCTGTATTGGGATGTGGCTAACTAAATCCAAGGCTTTGCTACACCGAATCCCTGTATTGGGATGTGGCTAACTAAATCCAAGGCTTTGCTACACCGAATCCCTGTATTGGGATGTGGCTAACTAAATCCAAGGCTTTGCTACACCGAATCCCTGTATTGGGATGTGGCTAACTAAATGCAAGGCTTTGCTACACCGAATCCCTATATTGGGATGTGGCTAACTAAATCCAAGGCTTTGCTACACCGAATCCCTGTATTGGGATGTGGCTAACTAAATCCAAGGCTTTGCTACACCGAATCCCTGTATTGGGATGTGGCTAACTAAATCCAAGGCTTTGCTACACCGAATCCCTGTATTGGGATGTGGCTAACTAAATCCAAGGCTTTGCTACACCGAATCCCTGTATTGGGATGTGGCTAACTAAATCCAAGGCTTTGCTACACCGAATCCCTGTATTGGGATGTGGCTAACTAAATCCAAGGCTTTGCTACACCGAATCCCTGTATAGGAATGTGGCTAACTAAATCCAAGGCTTTGCTACACCGAATCCCTGTATTGGGATGTGGCTAACTAAATCCAAGGCTTTGCTACACCGAATCCCTGTATTGGGATGTGGCTAACTAAATCCAAGGCTTTGCTACACCGAATCCCTGTATTGGGATGTGGCTAACTAAATCCAAGGCTTTGCTACACCGAATCCCTGTATTGGGATGTGGCTAACTAAATCCAAGGCTTTGCTACACCGAATCCCTGTATTGGGATGTGGCTAACTAAATCCAAGGCTTTGCTACACCGAATCCCTGTATTGGGATGTGGCTAACTAAATCCAAGGCTTTGCTACACCGAATCCCTGTATTGGGATGTGGCTAACTAAATCCAAGGCTTTGCTACACCGAATCCCTGTATTGGGATGTGGCTAACTAAATCCAAGGCTTTGCTACACCGAATCCCTGTATTGGGATGTGGCTAACTAAATCCAAGGCTTTGCTACACCGAATCCCTGTATTGGGATGTGGCTAAATAAATCCAAGGCTTTGCTACACCGAATCCCTGTATTGGGATGTGCCTAACTAAATCCAAGGCTTTGCTACACCGAATCCCTGTATTGGGATGTGGCTAACTAAATCCAAGGCTTTGCTACACCGAATCCCTGTATTGGGATGTGGCTAACTAAATCCAAGGCTTTGCTACACCGAATCCCTGTATTGGGATGTGGCTAACTAAATGCAAGGCTTTGCTACACCGAATCCCTATATTGGGATGTGGCTAACTAAATCCAAGGCTTTGCTACACCGAATCCCTGTATTGGGATGTGGCTAACTAAATCCAAGGCTTTGCTACACCGAATCCCTGTATTGGGATGTGGCTAACTAAATCCAAGGCTTTGCTACACCGAATCCCTGTATTGGGATGTGGCTAACTAAATCCAAGGCTTTGCTACACCGAATCCCTGTATTGGGATGTGGCTAACTAAATGCAAGGCTTTGCTACACCGAATCCCTATATTGGGATGTGGCTAACTAAATCCAAGGCTTTGCTACACCGAATCCCTGTATTGGGATGTGGCTAACTAAATCCAAGGCTTTGCTACACCGAATCCCTGTATTGGGATGTGGCTAACTAAATCCAAGGCTTTGCTACACCGAATCCCTGTATTGGGATGTGGCTAACTAAATCCAAGGCTTTGCTACACCGAATCCCTGTATTGGGATGTGGCTAACTAAATCCAAGGCTTTGCTACACCGAATCCCTGTATTGGGATGTGGCTAACTAAATCCAAGGCTTTGCTACACCGAATCCCTGTATAGGAATGTGGCTAACTAAATCCAAGGCTTTGCTACACCGAATCCCTGTATTGGGATGTGGCTAACTAAATCCAAGGCTTTGCTACACCGAATCCCTGTATTGGGATGTGGCTAACTAAATCCAAGGCTTTGCTACACCGAATCCCTGTATTGGGATGTGGCTAACTAAATCCAAGGCTTTGCTACACCGAATCCCTGTATTGGGATGTGGCTAACTAAATCCAAGGCTTTGCTACACCGAATCCCTGTATTGGGATGTGGCTAACTAAATCCAAGGCTTTGCTACACCGAATCCCTGTATTGGGATGTGGCTAACTAAATCCAAGGCTTTGCTACACCGAATCCCTGTATTGGGATGTGGCTAACTAAATCCAAGGCTTTGCTACACCGAATCCCTGTATTGGGATGTGGCTAACTAAATCCAAGGCTTTGCTACACCGAATCCCTGTATTGGGATGTGGCTAACTAAATCCAAGGCTTTGCTACACCGAATCCCTGTATTGGGATGTGGCTAAATAAATCCAAGGCTTTGCTACACCGAATCCCTGTATTGGGATGTGCCTAACTAAATCCAAGGCTTTGCTACACCGAATCCCTGTATTGGGATGTGGCTAACTAAATCCAAGGCTTTGCTACACCGAATCCCTGTATTGGGATGTGGCTAACTAAATCCAAGGCTTTGCTACACCGAATCCCTGTATTGGGATGTGGCTAACTAAATGCAAGGCTTTGCTACACCGAATCCCTATATTGGGATGTGGCTAACTAAATCCAAGGCTTTGCTACACCGAATCCCTGTATTGGGATGTGGCTAACTAAATCCAAGGCTTTGCTACACCGAATCCCTGTATTGGGATGTGGCTAACTAAATCCAAGGCTTTGCTACACCGAATCCCTGTATTGGGATGTGGCTAACTAAATCCAAGGCTTTGCTACACCGAATCCCTGTATTGGGATGTGGCTAACTAAATCCAAGGCTTTGCTACACCGAATCCCTGTATTGGGATGTGGCTAACTAAATCCAAGGCTTTGCTACACCGAATCCCTGTATAGGAATGTGGCTAACTAAATCCAAGGCTTTGCTACACCGAATCCCTGTATTGGGATGTGGCTAACTAAATCCAAGGCTTTGCTACACCGAATCCCTGTATTGGGATGTGGCTAACTAAATCCAAGGCTTTGCTACACCGAATCCCTGTATTGGGATGTGGCTAACTAAATCCAAGGCTTTGCTACACCGAATCCCTGTATTGGGATGTGGCTAACTAAATCCAAGGCTTTGCTACACCGAATCCCTGTATTGGGATGTGGCTAACTAAATCCAAGGCTTTGCTACACCGAATCCCTGTATTGGGATGTGGCTAACTAAATCCAAGGCTTTGCTACACCGAATCCCTGTATTGGGATGTGGCTAACTAAATCCAAGGCTTTGCTACACCGAATCCCTGTATTGGGATGTGGCTAACTAAATCCAAGGCTTTGCTACACCGAATCCCTGTATTGGGATGTGGCTAACTAAATCCAAGGCTTTGCTACACCGAATCCCTGTATTGGGATGTGGCTAACTAAATCCAAGGCTTTGCTACACCGAATCCCTGTATTGGGATGTGGCTAACTAAATCCAAGGCTTTGCTACACCAAATCCCTGTATTGGGATGTGGCTAACTAAATCCAAGGCTTTGCTACACCGAATCCCTGTATTGGGATGTGGCTAACTAAATCCAAGGCTTTGCTACACCGAATCCCTGTATTGGGATGTGGCTAACTAAATCCAAGGCTTTGCTACACCGAATCCCTGTATTGGGATGTGGCTAACTAAATCCAAGGCTTTGCTACACCGAATCCCTGTATAGGGATGTGGCTAACTAAATCCAAGGCTTTGCTACACCGAATCCCTGTATTGGGATGTGGCTAACTAAATCCAAGGCTTTGCTACACCGAATCCCTGTATTGGGATGTGGCTAACTAAATCCAAGGCTTTGCTACACCGAATCCCTGTATAGGGATGTGGCTAACTAAATCCAAGGCTTTGCTACACCGAATCCCTGTATTGGGATGTGGCTAACTAAATCCAAGGCTTTGCTACACCGAATCCCTGTATAGGGATGTGGCTAACTAAATCCAAGGCTTTGCTACACCGAATCCCTGTATTGGGATGTGGCTAACTAAATCCAAGGCTTTGCTACACCGAATCCCTGTATTGGGATGTGGCTAACTAAATCCAAGGCTTTGCTACACCGAATCCCTGTATTGGGATGTGGCTAACTAAATCCAAGGCTTTGCTACACCGAATCCCTGTATTGGGATGTGGCTAACTAAATCCAAGGCTTTGCTACACCGAATCCCTGTATTGGGATGTGGCTAACTAAATCCAAGGCTTTGCTACACCGAATCCCTGTATTGGGATGTGGCTAACTAAATCCAAGGCTTTGCTACACCGAATCCCTGTATTGGGATGTGGCTAACTAAATCCAAGGCTTTGCTACACCGAATCCCTGTATTGGGATGTGGCTAACTAAATCCAAGGCTTTGCTACACCGAATCCCTGTATTGGGATGTGGCTAACTAAATCCAAGGCTTTGCTACACCGAATCCCTGTATTGGGATGTGGCTAACTAAATCCAAGGCTTTGCTACACCGAATCCCTGTATTGGGATGTGGCTAACTAAATCCAAGGCTTTGCTACACCGAATCCCTGTATTGGGATGTGGCTAACTAAATCCAAGGCTTTGCTACACCGAATCCCTGTATTGGGATGTGGCTAACTAAATCCAAGGCTTTGCTACACCGAATCCCTGTATAGGGATGTGGCTAACTAAATCCAAGGCTTTGCTACACCGAATCCCTGTATTGGGATGTGGCTAACTAAATCCAAGGCTTTGCTACACCGAATCCCTGTATTGGGATGTGGCTAACTAAATCCAAGGCTTTGCTACACCGAATCCCTTTGTTTGCAAACATGTTTTACCAACAATGTGAACAGAATCGCCAACTTAAAATGGGAAACGTTAAATGCCGCACCCTGTATAAAGCTGCAAAATATTTTACAAAGATATGATGAATTCAAAGAAGAAGGACGTGTCGTTGAATATTTGCGTGCCTGTGGTTACAACATTCAAATCTGACAAAATCCGTCCAAGAATCGGTTTCTGCAATGTAATAAGCCTAAAATTTTTATGCTCGACCATGCCGAAATGTAGTAATTATACACCTGGTAGCAGCCCTTTAATTGACCTCATTAAAGTACACCTATTCATTAAAGTTTAGGTTTTCCACCAATCAGAAAATACCATTGTAGCAATATGAAAGCGCATGTATCGATTATTCTCGGATATGCAATCGAAAGACAACTAGTTCTGTTACTATAATAATTAGCGTTAATTGTAAATAATATTCAAATAAATTCAATTTGTCATCTCGTTTTTCAATGTCTAAATCAATTTCAAGGTTATATCAAGATTAATGTTTATTTTACTGTCTACATTATATAAAGGTCGATGTCGACATTTGTTTCTCGGAAAAAAATCAATACTTTCGCGTCTGCGCACATCTCACAATTTACGAGGTATTACACAAGATCAGTTCCGCTCCTCAGTCAGATAAGAATAACATGAATACTTATGAATAATTTCAAGTTACAAATATGGTCGAGCATAAAAAGTCGTATGAAACTTGACTATAATAGTAATTAAGACGCTAGTATGAAAATTATGAAACTCGCTTGCGCTCGTTTCATAAACATACTCGCGTCTTAATTACTACCATTATAGGCTCATTGCATAATGTACTATTCAGGAGATATTTAAACAATTTAAAAGTTCATTCCATGTAAATTATTGCATTATGAACTAAAATAATTAATATATGTGAATTTTCTTTCTTCTAAATTTCTCTTGGGTCAGTTTATTTGGGTGCATTCACGGTGCGTCAGTCGTCCATGGGTCAAATTTCATTTGCGTGAATATTCTTTGTGAGAATTAGCACCGAACCCAAAATATTATATTGCCACATCCAAATACTTAGCCTTTTTTAGCACTTTGGTAATATACAAAGCGTCCTTAGGTCCCCGCACACTTTTCCGTCGTTTACGTGGACTAAGTATATCTTATGTCGTCTACAAAGATCGCATTAAATCATTCCCACAATCCCCACTTCATATACTAAAGGGATCATATTTTCTTCGCTACTCGACGTTGATGATTGAGTGGAACAATTTATATCGATCTCTATGACCTTACTTGGCCACGATGTAAGCGATTTCTTATAGTTTAAATGGATATACAGTATGAACAATAGATGTCTTGAACGATTCATTTCTGATTTGTAACAGAATACTCTGGTCTCCTCAACGCTGTTGTTCAGATATAATGGTCTTGACGTGGCGTTGTCACTTTAGGGCAGTGATTCCTATATTCGTAGTCCTGTAAAGAACTAAAGCGGATCGCGAAATGATTTACAAAAGAAAACAAAAACGCTTTATTAGGGGAACCAGGTAGTGATTAGGGGTCAAAAATCCAATTTTTTAATTTAAGTTTTATAAAAGTACAAAACTTGCTCTTTAAAACAATACAAATGTTCTTGGGAGTATTTCTGCAGATAAGCTCTTTCAATTTGACTGTGCACGTAATTCAAACATTCTTTTTTTTAATGCAGTTTTCCAAAAGTAGACATTTTTGAAACTTAAGTGCACTTTTCTTTGAAACTACCAAATCATTTTACAAGAAATTTTTACAGTGTTTTCTACAGCCTATGATCTATATAGTAGACCCACGGGTGTAAGAATATCACACATATTACACGAGAAAAAAATATATGTATTGAAAACAATTGCAAAAAATGTTAAACAAAGTTCAATATTTTTTCTGTTTCACTAGGGGTGAAATATTTAACTAAATTTTGGTCCAGAATTTACAATATACATTACTACAGAATTTAAAAAAAATACAAAGTATATGAGTTTAGATTGTAGCAAGTGATGTGCACCTAAAGAATGAGATACACTTAGGAAAGTGGGAAAACAGGTTATTAGTTAGGGCCTTTGTTTTGCATTTGATACGAAACTAATTAGTTGTCTTTTATGCTGCTGAATTCAGAATTATTGATTGTATAAGAAAGAAATTTGTAATTCATTCATTCAAAGTCTAGAAATATTGAACTTAACTTTTGTACCGAAATTTTTAATCGCACAGGCATTACTACCTACTCCCTATAAGATATGCTTATTGTGTGTTCAGAAACATAAATTATAAATACATTTAACATAAAAGTAAAAGAAAGTTCCAGTAGTTACACACTAAAGTAGAGAATAATTTTATTAATGTGATAAATGGGTCTGTTTTCCAAAAAAAAAAAAATTGCTCTCAAATGTGGACTGTACAGTTGGTAAAAAAAGTATTCATACACCATCTTTTATCTGATTTTTGTTTTAATTTATTGACAGAGAACTTTATTTTTGCATTTTTTAGAACAAAACGTAACGACTATTCATTTCTGAAAAAAAAAGAAAACCTTTAAAACACAATAAGTATTACAATATGAAAAAAAATCATTCTTGGGGCAACAAAAAAGTATTCATACACAGCACAAATGAGACTTTCTTCAGTATACAAACACAAACATGGCCTGAAGTCTCCTTGGCATGGATTCAACAAGCTTGTTTGTGAAGTCCGGTGTAATTTCGGACCAACATTTTCTCAAATTTTCTACCAGTTGAGTTTTGGAGGAACACTTTAACTTTCGGATTTTGTTTTCCAAATGGTCGCATAAATTTTCAATATGGTTGATGTCCGGAGATTGATATGGCGTGGGAAATAATTTTCGGGCGTTGTACAAAAGCCACTCGCACGTTATTCTTGCTGTATGCTTTGGGTCGTTGTCTTGTTGAAATAAATAGGTGTCTTGTATGCCCAATTTCACAATACTCTTAGACAAATTACCTCGGAGCACTTTGATGTAGCCCGCAGCGTTCAATTACTTCCAGTTCACCAACTCCTGCAGCACTCATGCAGCCCATATCATGTTATGGCCTCCTCCATGCTTCACTGTTGTAGTACATTTTTGCTTTCCAGTTCTGTATTTGATCTTCTCCAAACGACCATGAGATCCAAAAATGTTAAATTTACTTTCGTCCGAAAATAAAATAGTCTGCCAGAAGTTTTGTCCCATGTTTATATATTTCTTAGCAAATTCCAACCTCTTCTGTCGGTTTATCTCCCTTATAAAAGGCTTCTTTCTTGCTGCTCTGCCTTTATATCTTGCTGCATGGAGACGATTCCGGATAGTTTGAGGTGTAACGATCTTCCCGGAAGTTGAAGCAAGATGTTGCACTAGTTCAGCAGCACTAATTCTAGGGTTTTTTGAGGGTTCACGAACCAGTTGGTGAGATTCTCGTTGCGAAATGACTCTTAGTCTTCCCTGTCTCCTTGCATTATCGGTCGATCCAGTCTTGAACTTTTTAATAATATACTGGACAGTCGCATGAGATTGTTTAACCAGCTTCCCCATCTTCCGATAGCTGAATCCTTGTTTAAATAATGAAACTATGTGGTCTTTGCAGGCGGCACTCAATTCTTGTGATTTACGACACATATTGTACCGCTGTCAGACGTAAACTAAACAGTCTCATCTAAGAACACTACTGGAGTCGACCTCCGCATGTTGTCACTCTCTAAGACAGGAGAAGAGTGTGTAACATCAAATGGTTACAAACATTTGAAGCGTATGAATACTTTCTTTGCCAACGAATATGCATTTTATTCCGTTATTAACTAATGTGTTCAAGTTAGTAGAATATGTTTGTGTGTAATATACTGCCATAAGACCCTTATACAAACCTACCGAATGCCATAATACCGAAAGACAAATTATAGACACCAACAAGGTAGAACATAGTGTATGAATACTTTTTTTACCAACTGTATATTCGATACACATATATTATGTGTAAGAGCTTTTTTTGGTACATGTGTTATAAAAATGTAAGACGAATTCATTGGTGGGAGTTGCATACAGAATTCACGCCCAAATTGTGTCGTATCTTCAAAAAGTTTGGAAACCACCGTTTTAGTGGTATCTGTCCTGTCTGTCATCACATCAATGGTGACTCTGTGCCTTTTCGAGGTTTTCAAATCTGCACTTTGCGTAACCCCGAACATGCTCGCTATCTCTGGCTGTGTGTGACCACCTTGCAGCAACGCAAATTCTGATTCGATCGAACCATGAAATACGCATTGTAAACACAGTCGTACAGTATTCCGAAAATCTAATTACTTTGCACTGCATACGGTACACTAATACATTACCTGCTTTCACGTCAACTAGTATCGTTTACCCTAGATTCCACAGAGACCACAGAAAGCGCTTTCTGATGTATTGTAAACAAATATTACAGTAAATTTTACATTTAGCGTGCCCCCTATTGATTTTCCGCGTCTATGTCTCTAGTGCTAAAGCGCTTGTGTTTAATCCAGGCGGCCCGGATTCGATAAACGGCCAGGTCATGACGCTCAACATTTCCCTCATTTCATCTATCATCTGCAGTAGTTAAAAATAGATTGCGTTGAAGTCTTTGGGATAGTACGAGTTTCCGATGCTGATATAGGAAGGGCTTGGGGCTCACGGACCCTGGGGATTATCAGTAGAGCCCAGATTATAATATGTTATATGAAAACAAGAAATATCTAGCTAAAAATGGGAAAATATATTGATGCATATGTAATAAATACACAGCGTAAAAAAGTCAAATAAAAGTCATATTTGTGGTTTACAAGTATTGTACACGTAGACCAGTCATGTCAATTGATGCCCATAGGAGCAAACGCGCGCTTTAGAGCTCAGGAGATTCTGATCGCTTTACAGAGGAAAGAAAAGAGACAGACGAAAGAGGTAATATATGCCGCTTGGTCGAGCTATTTACAGGATTGCCCAGCACTGATTCAATAGATAAATGGAAGAGATCTTATTAAAACTGTATCCATGTTAACTTTTAGATTTGTCTGAGAAGTATAAGAGCATTATTAGAATGTAAGTTTTAATTTTAATATTCATTTTTCACAAGTGTGATTCTTTTTGTTCAAAAGAAATATTCTCTCAATTTTTTCTTATATAAAAGTGAAATTTTCAGATATAGGCCTATTTATTTAGTAGCCTTACAGATTGTTTTCGTAAATCTAATATTATCGTAAATACGTATTACTGAGGATAGTGTATTGAACATTTTGAAAATATTCGCATGGAAATTTTTTGTAAGGAAATTAATTAACAAAGCAACTACTCTTACGTCATAAGCAAAAGATACGTGCCCATGTATTGTAAAAATGTCAGCTCTATAGCTTCAGCAGATTTGGAGAAAATAATTTAATATTCTGATGATAGAAATTTGCTTACCAATATCACCTTAAAAGCATAATGCGATAAGAGTTTTGTTATGGAATATTAGTTACACTTAAAACATATACAGCACCTAGGTGACTTTGCTTTGTACTGTATATTGTTTTGATTAGTTTATTGATTACTTTTATAATACTAAAAGTACCATCTATATCAATTCCAACTTGTCATGTCATATTCAGTCTCTTTTATGGGAGGGACATCACTTCTTTATGAATGATGTGTTTCATCCATTTAGTACAGTATAGTTTTACTACTACGTAATTTATGTGAATATTCTTTCTTAACTCTTTATTATGTTATTATCATTTAAAACACAAGTGCAATATTAAGAAATTGGTATTAGTACTTTTGTTTTACAGACAATATAGATAATATCAAACAGAAAGTAGCCATATAAAAATGACATAACATTTCATGTTGCGTCTGAAGTTTGTGCACCACTGTTTTCTTAATCCAACAGGTTGCTTATTCATATATACACCAACCATTCCTCTTTCCATACATAGCGCTTGATGCCCGCACACGACACCAAGGTCAGAAAAATGCGCTTGCTTTGACATGACTGGCATAGCCAATGACATGAGTTAGTAGGTACAACACGGTACCGTCCGCAGAGATCACCACGCGGACACAGAAAACACAGCCATCTGTGTTCTCAGTCAGTCATCATCCGTAAGTGAACAGAGAATATTGAGATACGTAAACCTATTCTTCATTTGTGTTCGGTGAAGTGATAATAATGTCGAGGACAGATGTTAAAAACATAGGGTGTATTCTTTAATACAAGAATATGGTGTCCACATTTTTTAGTAGTGAACTGGTGAAACAGTTAAGTATCGGTTATGTATGTGTGCATTAAAAAGATAAAAAACAATCGATTGAACATCACTGTAATATACAGAAACACTTGTAAAATGTTGCTCGTGTGTTAGAAGAAAATAAAGGTTCAAGTTCAAATTCCGCCTCAAATATGAAATATGATTTTTGCCAGGATTTGTATCGAATGGTGATAAGTTGCAATATTCCATTCAACACATTGAACAATCCTCACTGTAAAGGATTTATAGAAAAGTACACAAAATATGCTATTACAATAGTTATATCAACATACAACCAATATTCATTGATTATTCCGTGTGTCAATTTACATTTTCCCCAGTCTATTACCTGCACGCGCGTCTAGTGTACCTACTGTGCTTACGTAAACAACCATTCTCTGACGACACAAATTAGCCGCGTTATAGTTACCTTCACATCGAATGACTTTTTTTTCCGCTGTCTAGTAATAAATAAAAAAAAATGTAACTTAAAATCTGATCTTTACTAAATGTATTTTTGCACACTGATAAAAGTTACAGGTGCACATGTGATTCAACCTCATTTGATTATTGATTTGGAGGTGCAATTAATAATTAAATATGTTCATGCTCGATCATGACGAAATGTAGTAATTATACACCTGGTAGTAGCACTTTAATGCACCTCATTAAAGTACACCTATTCATTATACTTCAGTGGTTCAGCCAATGAGAAATCACCATTGTACCATTATAAAACCGCAAGTATCGATTATTCTCGGCTATACAATCCAAAGTCAATTAGCGAAAAGTCACGGAGGCTGGAAATCCAATACTGTCGCAGAAGGTTGTGTTCTGTTACTGTAATAATTAGCGTCAATTGTAAATAATATTCAAATAAATTCAATTTCTCATCTCGTTTTTCAATTCTAAATCAATTTCCAGGTTATATCAAGATTAATGTTCATGTTATTCTCTAGATTATATCAAGGTCAATGACATTCGTTCCTCGGAAAAATCAATAATTTCGCGTCTGCGCTAATCTCACAATTTAGAAGGTCAGTTCCGCTCTTCACTTAGATAACCATAACATGAATACTTATGAATAGGCCTAATTTCAAGTTAGAAATATGGTCGAGCATAAAAAGTCGTGTGAAACTTGCCTATAATGGTAATTAAGACGCTCGTATGAAAATTATGGAACTCGCTTGCGCTCGTTCCATGAACAAACATACTCGCGTCTTAATTACTACCATTATAGGTTCGTTGCATAATGCACTATTCTGTCTCTTCTGCAGTAATTGATTGTCCCGTCATCGGCAACCCATACGTAGGAATCGCCAAGTTAAGCTCTTTAATTGTTTCCATTGTGTCAGTGCAGCAGGAGTTCAAATATTTTTTTCCGGAATGTTTATTCATCAAGAATATTCAAGTTTAAGTATTTGCATAAGAATGCTTGAAACTTTGGAACTCCAAGTTTATACCATGTTATATTTGCAGCAACCATTGCCATTCACAAATCTTGAATAAATTTACTGGCAGAAGACGGAGAAGATTCCAGCACCACTTACGTAAGAAGAACTTATTTTTTCGACGGAACACGTTTTTAATTTGTGATATGAAGTTCAGTCTTTAAATGTGTTTATGCTCAACCATGCCGAAATGTAGTAATTATACACCTGGTAGCAGTCCTTTAATGCACGTCATTAAAGTACACCTATTCATTAAAGTTCAGGTTTTCGATTATTCTCGGATATGCAATCGAAAGACAAGTATCGAAATATCACGGAGGCTGGAAATCCAATACTGTCGCAGAATGTTATGTTCTGTTACTATAATAATTAGCGTTAATTGTAAATAATATTCAAATAAATTCAATTTGTCATCTCGTTTTTCAATGTCGAATTCAATTTCAAGGTTATATCAAGACTAATGTGTATCTTACTCTCTAGATTATATCAAGGTCGTCGACATTCGTTTCCCGGAAAAAATCAATACTTTCGCGTCTGCGCACATCTCACAATTTATGATGTAAGTTATTGCACTCACTCACATAACAATAACATGAATACTTATGAATAATTTAAAGTTAGAAATATGGTGGAGCATAAAAAGTCGTATGAAACTTGCTATAATGGTAATTAAGACGCTCGTGTGAAAATTATGAAACTCGCTTGCGCTCGTTTCATGAACATCCTCGCGTCTTAATTACTATCATTATAGGCTGGTTGCATAATGTACTATTGTCACACACTTTGCACAGCACGATTTTTCCATCACTAGTAAAGACATCGTCAATTGAAATCCAATCTTTTAACTTGGATGCGACTGGCGCCATACAGTAGACTAGCTAGCTGTTATCATCTGATGTCAGAATAAGCTTCTCAAGAAAACTGGAAGAACTACTGTTTTCTTTCAGAGCAACTGATTGGGGGTGTTCGTGCCAAACGTTCATACTCACAGGGTAAATTTCACTCTACCCTTCACCGCGGTAGGAGTACAATGACCCATCCTTCGCATTGGTATTTGTTCCTACTTTACCGTTACTTCTTAAGGGATGTCCAATTTTGGTTATATTTTATTATTTTGATCCATTAGGGGCCAAGGAACAAACTTTATAAACAAATTTAAATGTATAAATTATCCATCTTGATTACACAACTTTTAAGACTATATCACTTCGGAATATGTGTTATATGTCCTTCTAGTGTTAATTCTACCGTACCTGGTTATCAAGTTTCGGCATTGTATGGGCCTTCTTCAGAACTGGTTGTTGCTGGTCTCGGCTTTTCTTTTGTTTCCTGTGGGGTGTGTTTATGTAGGTTGACTCCACATTACACTACACCAGATGTCAGAAATCAGACTCTAAATGTGCAGTTATGTGCGCGGATCGCCGGTCTGTGCAGGTTGCATCATTCAAGCGTTGCTCTTACCCGTTCTTAGCTGGAGGGGTGCGCTTCTAGGGTTGGATTAAATAGACATTTGGACATTATAAACATAGTTAGCAGAACGAAAATAAAAACACAGTTATTATCAGTGTCTATATTTGATAATTGTAATACAAAAAAAACTTTAGGCTTACTCAGTTATAGTTCACAAAGTAGTGGTTTGTAAAGCATAATTTATTGATATGATTTTTATACAGTATTTGAAGAAAAAAATTGCTGTAATTTCGAAACAACAAAAAACGAACAAGTATTTCATTTTACGTAGTAGGTATTGTCCGCGCAACTTATCTAGGCATTTGGGTTCCCTAGTGCTCTCTCGCTGCCCCTCTCCTTCCCTCTCCTACCACGCTACCGCTACAAGCAACCTCGCTACACCCCGCTTCCCCGCTCTTTTAGCTGCCCAGATAAGTTGCGCGAACAGTACTAATTATTTTAAAGTATTAGACCCTACTCTTTCATTGTTCGTTATGCATTATTATTTGCTGTGACCACTGGTGCACAAATGTTGAAGAAAATATTATACTCTCAATTAATTACACGCAGTAGGATATTGTGAAGTTTTTACACTTAAATCATTTCTTTGTTGTATGTCAATATAAATTAATATTAATATTAATAAATATAAATTAAGCTTAGAATTTAAATTCACATATAGTTTATTTGAAAACGTTGAGAGCAAGTATCCAAAAGTTGGGAGTGTTACTCAAAGAAATTAAAATTGTAGTTCACAAGCTGTGAAGCGACGATATTCTCTTTATGTCAGACTTAAAGATTTATTTGTATAAGTATATTGAATTAATATTGTGACGTGAGATGGAAAATTTGCTATTATATATTTTTCCACAAAATTTTTCCTCTTTGCAAATAGTTGTTTTATTCTCTCCTTACAACCTCAAGAGCCTCATATGTATTCCTCACTATATTCTCATCACTTACCAGTTTATGAAATGAAAGTCGTAAGTCGTCTAACCTTTGATGGCTTTGTTAGTACAGACTCCAGAACAACGCCATTGTCAAGTTCGTTTTGCCCTAAGAGTACTGATTAAGAAATAAGCGCTGGCATTATCACATTTTGAGAACTTTATTAATCTGATGTAAATTGTCACCTCACAACACTATTACCTCTACATAGGTTGATGAAAGCCTTTCATTCTAAAATAATTTTATTATTGTTGGCTGAGGAAAACATTATAACAATTATGTTATATGATTCGTAATTTCTGTTCTCCGTTATCTGTGAACTCCTCACTTTATTTATCATAACTCATTCACAGACACAGCCAAATCGGCACTCGTACTGAAACAAAAGCTGCTGCAGGTATTGTATAGCCCTGTCGCGTTCCCCTCCAAGGCATTTCACTCCCTCCAGGTAGGGGAATAGAGAGTGCACATCGCAAAGAGACAGTTGTACAATGTGCGCGACTGCACAATGTGCAGGGTTTTGACATGCCTGCACTACACAAACACACTCCCACAGGAATCAAAATAAAAGACGCCAAGACCAGCAAATACCAGTTCTGAAGAAGGCCCATACCAGGCCGAAACAATTTAACCAGGTACGATAGAATTTAACACTAGAAATACAAAATATAATACATATTCCGGAATATAAATTATGATTGAAGTCAAGAGAAACTTGGTGAGAAAAGAGTGTATTATTATTTCAAAATATTCAATATCCTTCCTAATAGGTAAAATATGTAATCTATATTTGTTATGCAACAAAATATATAACTTAAAACTTCGGAATAATGATCTCTTTGATGTCATTCGCCGATATTTAAATTTTTTATAGTTATATATATATATATATATATATATATATATATATATATATATATATATATATATATATACATATATACGAACAGAATATGTAATTACATAAAATCCGTGTTCTGTTTATCAGGCTACTCGCAATAGCTCTATGATGGGCTGAGGCAGGATGGCCCACCTGCCAGCGGCGGATTCACGAATGCCACTTTGACAATCATCGCATATCAGAGCGCACAATGGGCTAATACCTCCTACTGATTCATTTTAAGACAAATTGCATTATATATTTCTAAAATTTCAATTCACGAATCCGTTCCTGAGCACGAGTTCTACTCCTTCAGGGGTGAGCTAAAGTTTTTTTTCTCTTTCTATTACATTTTATGTCTTTTGCGTATCACGTACCGATTACGCATAATTTTGTATGTAATACAAAATTGAGTGTGTGAAATTCATTTTAAGATTGTGTTTCAGATAAGTCCATAATCAGTAATATAGAATATGAGATCTAAGTAACTTTTTGCAGTAATGATTTATCGTAATATTATCATACATAGTCATAGAACAACTTTAGTGACAACACATATAATAATGTATTCTTAATTATATGATATGTTTAATAACTATGAACGTTTTCGCTGTGATAAACGTCATCACACAGTTCTACAATATTTAAACTTTAAATAATGTCTTATACAGAGTAAATAAATTTGTTTCTGATTTTAAAGTGTTATACAATAGTTGTGACATATCAGCTATAGTATAGTACACGTGCTTTGTTCATCCATTCCTTTGGTATTCTGTCCAAGGCCAGGTCTTTCACTGCAAACCTAGCTTTCTCCAATCGTTCCTATTTTCTGCCTTCCTCTTAATGTCGTCTATCATCTGATATCTTCTTCTACCCCGAATTCTTCTCCCATTCACCATTTTTTCCACTGCTTCCTCCTTCAGTAAGCAGTTTCTTCTCAGCCAGTGACCCAACCAATTCCTTTTCCTCTTCCTGATCATTTTCAGCATCATTCTTTCTTCACCCACTCTTTCCAACACAGTTTCATTTCTGATTCTATCTGTCCACTTCAGAAGTTCTATTTTTCTCCATATCCACATTTCAAATGATCCTATTAGTTTCTCTTCACTTCGTCGTAATGTCCACGTTTTCGCCCCATAAAATGCCACACTCCATGCAAATCACTTCACTAGTCTCTTCCTTAAGGGCATATGTACGTGAACGACCACAAATATCACAAAATGCAAGCTCCAAATTTCAGAAATTGTATAAGGAAATGAACTCACAATTGGACAAAAATTACAAGGTACCACAACAATACTTATTAGAACTTAAATATCTGATAAAAGTGTAAAAAAGGTTATTAATAATATTTTTTAGAATTCATTTTTAACTTTCAATTAAATTTTTCCAAATTTGAAAACTTTCACACATTTCACAATTCCACAACCATTAGAGATAGAATTCTGAAATTTTGTGCACTGATTTAACATGCTTTTATGCAAAAGGTTGACTACAATGTCCATTTCTTTGAAATTAGAAAAAGTACGCCACAAAACATTATGTAAATTTTAATATATTTTATATAGGACAAATAAAAAATAATTGTATTAAAATAAACAACTCTACATGTCTGGGAGTAGTCTACTTTTCAGAAGTAAGTGTTTATTACATGCAGGAACAAAGATATTGAAGATGTCAGACTATAACAATATTATGGTTACCAAATGATGTAACTGCAGATTTTTCGTTTTTTTTTTCCAGCCTTTGATGAAACTGGTTTGAAAAATATTATTAGTAACTTTTTTATACTTTTATCAGATATTTAAGTTCTAGTAAGTCTTGTTGTGATACCTTGTAATTTTTGTCCAATTGTGAGTTCATTTCCTTAAAAATTTTAGAAATCTACAGTCTGCATTTTTTTATAATATTTGTGGTCGTTCACGTATATATACCCTTAATTCTTTTTACAGAGGCCCGCAGAAGATGCTCCTTTTTCTATTAAGAGCTTCCTTGGCCACTGCTATCCTCCTTTTGACTTTCTGGCAGCAGTTTATTGCTTATACTAGGCTACACCCCAAATATTTGACGCAGTCCACTTGCTCTACTGCCTCATTTAGAATTCGCAAGTTTGTCTTCTGTATTTTTCTTCCATTGACCATGGTCTTCGTCTTGTTTGCATTTATCTTCATCCCATACTGCTCCCAGCTGTCATTTAGCTCCAGTAGTATATCCTTTAATAAAGTTAAAGTGTTATGTTTTATTTAACGACGCTCGCAACTGCAGAGGTTATATCAGCGTCGCCAGATGTGCCGGAATTTTGTTCTTTTAAATGCGAGTAAATCTACTGACATGAGCCTGTCGCATAAAGCACACTTAAATGCCATCGACCTGGCCCAGAATCGAACCCGCAACCTTGGGAATAGAAGGCCAGCGCTATACCAACTCGCCAACCAGGCCGACATCCTTTAATATCTTTCCCTCTTATTCTAACAACGTCATATCATCAGCAAATCTTATGCACTTTATTCTTCTCCCTCATACTATCACTCCTTCCATTTTCTGAAAATACAGTAGGTCTTTACTAAATCCTCTATGTAGATCATACCTGCACAAAGATACGTCAGAATTACATAGACTTGCTAGAGGTAGAGGAGAGGGAAACGACCACTCAGCTATCTAGTGGAGTGCAGTGTGTAGGCCTATTCTCAGTAACTGTTTCACGTTGCTTACCTACTGCTACAGTACAGTATGGAGGAATCTAAAAGACGGAACATAACATTTAACATTTAACGATTTACAGGTCGAACTTGTTTATCTTCAATGTGACCTAAGGGCTAAAGATCGTTTGGATAATACTACTAGCCTGGTTGAGTTTTACAAGACTAAACATTAGCAATAATATCCACGACTACACAGGCTGTCTGTGAAAATGATTGCTATGTTTGGCTCAACATTTATATTTGTGAGCAACTGTTTTCTATAATCAACTTTAATAAAGGCAGACATCGAACATCTGTAACTGATGTTTCATTACGATCAGTAGGCTACCGTTCCTTTCAGTTGCCAACAGCATAAAACCCCGTGTTGATGTACTGATAAATAAAAATACAACAAAATAATATTTTACATTTAACTAGCTATAGAATTTCTAATATTTCTGTAAAATAAATATTTCTTTATTAATTAATAATAATCCAAGATAGTTTTACAAACGCTGAACGGGAATTCATTTCATAAACACTCGTAATAGTACTTCCTTTTGTGTACATTTTGTACGAGATCACCCCTTCCTCCAGTCGATCCTTATACAGAGCGCAGTCAATATCTGCCTCCGCTCATGAGCTGTGAGCCGGCTCGGAGAGCGCAAACCTTGTGCAGGCCTGTGTAGATGTTGAACAGGGTAGGTGATAAAGGACATCCTTGACGTACTCCTCTCCCAATTTCACTTTCTTCTGGCATTTCTTCTCCTATCCTGACTTTTATTATTATTATTATTATTATTATTATTATTATTATTATTATTATTATTATTATTATTATTACACGAATTCAACACAACGCTAGGCTTCACGTAACAAGTTACATTCGTAACGAATTAAAAGCCATACCCGTGACGTAGTTGCAGCTCACGACAGTGTCTGCAACGCACCTTTGAAACCTCGTTCAGCATTCGCAGGTTTGAAAGATGTAATGGAAGCAAACAGGCTTCTCAAAATAATTATGCGTTCCATTAACATCTAGAGAATTATTTAAGCCCTGAACTACTATACCCACAGCATTCCATGTAGTTGGATTTTACTTTTGACATATAATCGTAACTTGTAGTGACGTTCTGCGAGATCTACACAGTTCGCTTTGCGGAAATTTGATAGCAAAATGGAGCATAAAAGCCGGTTTTGTAGTTTAAACGCTACACCGTAACTTCTGTAAAGGTTTCATGTTATATGGAAACTTCTCTTGCTCTAAATGTTGCAAACGAAGCATTTAGAACGAAGGTATCGTTGTCACAGTCCTATTAGTGCTTATAAAAGTCGTGTCATATTTTCTCTGAACTCATATTCGAGAGAGAACATTTTCATTTGCGTTGTATTTTAATGTGTCACTTTTTTTTTTGGCACATTTGCGTTTCATGATATAAAATAAAATTATATATAAAATTTTATTCCGACCTATAATGGTAATGAGACTAAAATTGTCGTTATTCAATGAAAAAATTGACGATATATTGATTACATTACTGACAATGACGACCAGATTAGCTTTCTGTGCTCAGATATTGAACTATAGTACAATCCTTCCACTTCAGATTTCATAAATCACTTATCTAATGACTAATAACTCATCTAAAGTTTGTGTGATTGCAAACTGTGTATATTTTTGTGTGGCTTTACTTTGTTTATAGTGTGATTTTTTTTTGTTTCTATTATTGCATTTGTATTTCTGGTGGTGTGGAAGAGAAGGCCTGAGAGCATTAGCTACACCTGAATAAATAAATAGATAAATAAATAGATAGATAAATAAATACATAGATAAATACATAGATAGGTAGATGGATGGATGGATGGATCGATAGATAGATAGATAAATAGATAGATAGATAGATAGATAGATAGATAGATAGATAGATAGATAGATAGATAGATAGATAGATAGATAGATAGATAGATAGATAGATAGATAGATAGATAGATATAGATATAGATATAGATATAGATATAGATATAGATATAGATATAGATATAGATATAGATATAGATATAGATATAGATATAGATATAGATATAGATATAGATATAGATATAGATATAGATATAGATATAGATATAGATATTTATAGATATATATAGAGATATATATAGAGAGATATATAGAGAGATACGTATATAGAGAGATATGTATATAGATATATATATATATATATATAGAGAGAGAGAGAGATATAGAGAGATACGTATATAGAGAGATATGTATATATATATATATATATATATATATAGAGAGAGAGAGAGAGAGATAGATATATAGATATATGGAGATAGAGATATAGAGATAGATAGAGAGATATAGATAGAGAGATAGAGATATATAGATAGAGAGATAGAGATATATAGATATAGATATATAGATATAGAGATATAGATAGATATAGAGCTGGAGATTGATATAGATATAGAGATAGAGATTGATATAGATATAGATATAGATATAGATATAGATATAGATATAGATAGGTAGATATAGATAGACAGGTAGGTAGATAAACAAATTAATAAATAATGAAATAAATAAATGTATAAAGAATTGAATGAATGATTGGTTGAGGTTGAGTTGATAAATAAATAAATAAATAAATAAATAAATAAATAAATAAATAAATAAATAAATAATTTGCGATTCGTGACAATTCCAACGGCTTTTTTTCTTCGCTCTTTTACAAAAGACATTTGGAGATTAATTCTGCAGTGCTTGGGAAAAGTGACATAAGTCAGTTTCCACAAACCTTTTTTTGATAATTTATTGACAACTTACGCTGGTTTATGTCGATTTCATTTTTTTCTGTATGAATTATTGTAATGACAGGAATACGTATGTATTTTTTTCCAAGCGAACAGATGTTCCGTAAGTTGTCAATAAATTATCAAAAAAGGTTTGTGGAAACTGACTGGTGTCACTTTTCCCGAGCACTACAGTATTTTCCACCCACTTTAGATAGAACTGAAGGCAAAGAATATGAAGTGTAGTAATAAACAGAGACCGGAAGTTTAGGCGTTATGAATCATTAAAATAGGCAGGAAAAAGCATCAAATATTGCTAAAATAGACAGGCAAAAAGGGATTATAAATAGCTAAAATACGCAATAAAAGGCAATTACAAAAACCTTGCACTACACCCACAACCTTTTACTTTCCACAATGGAATTTCGGCAGCAAGGAAAACTTTACACAAGTCGAATGCAAATTGAGATTTTCGACTCGATGTTGCAATTACTGTTGGAAGCTAAGAAATCTTCTTCGCAGTAGCCTTGAAAAGTGCATTTTTGTGTTTGGTTGTACTGATGTGTTGCCATATGGAATATTTAGCTAGCTACAACAACGTCGCAATGAAAACTGAAAGAAAAAACAGTTAAAAATAACGTTAGACCCGCACTAATTGTTGCCTTGTCAAATAAACACAAGCGATAAATTGAAACCCAAACGCAGCACTCATTGTTGCAAAGAGAATAGGAACTGACTAAAGACAATAATATACATTCGGTGAAGTCACTTTCATTGCAGCGGTTATAGAAATAAATTAATTTTAATAATAAATTAATATAGAGAAATAATCAATAAAGGCAAAAAAAAACATTTATTTTGTAAATTAGACATTTAGACCTATATTAAAAAAGGCAGAAAAGAGCAACATAAAACTTTGACGTTTCAATCACAAAGGTATAATTCGTGCAGATTTGCTTTCAAAATGAAGATAGATTTAACACAATTAAAAAGGCATTCTGCCAAATTTCCCGTCTCTGGTAATAAATTAAACATTTTCTACATAAGATTAATTTAGATATAATAATAATTGAATCTCTGGACTGTAATCCAAACTATCACAAATATTATCTTGTATTAGAGGGTAGGCTGAATTGAATTTTGGTAATTCCTATAGCAGCATTATTAATTATTAATATTAATTTATGTTAATATTACGATATCTATATAAATCCTGTCTCATGCTACAATTTCACAAATTTGTAAATTTTTTTTTTCCTCAAGGTAGCTTATAGCATGTTATAACATAATTTATTTTCCCAAGCAACAATTATGTTTTGAATTAAAATTTATTTAAATTAATCATTTCTAAATTTAAAAAAAATGATGCACATTAGGGAATGAAAATTTTTAATCCAAACATACATTACACTATACAAAAGTGTACACAAATTATGAAAAATTGGAATAGGCTACACTGAAACAGCAGAAAAAAATTCATAACAATATGTCTAAAATGGTTCATATTTACCAATATCGTGTTAATTTTTGCACTATCGTATTTCTTTTATTATACAATATTTACGTCTATTGTTCTTAAGTCTTGAAGGTTAGAATTCCCAACAGAAACTTGTTGCTAGGGAAATCATTCTTCACAACATAAAACTATACTGAAAGACCCATACAGTGTACTTATTGTTACTTAGTTACCATTACAGTGTAGTTTCGCGAAGGCTTTGGAATAACATTGCTCTAAATTTTCAATGCAGAATGTAAGGTATTTGCAATTTTAAAAATATAGTTGAGCGAAAAACGTTTCACAATATAGGTTTGTGAATTGCATTACAAAATCTGGAAAGGTGAAAAACGAGAGATCTGTTTTTCAATCATTTCCTCGATTTTATAAAAAGCAGTTCGTAATCTACTTCTTCTTCTTCCGCCTGACAAGTGTTAGGCCACAAGGCCTGTTACGGTCTCACATAAAATTTTCACGCCATCTCTTAGCAGGACGACCCACAGATGTGGTACATAATCATAAATTGCCTTTGGGAGTCTACTATTACTCATTCTTTCTAAATGATGTTTCCAATTATACTGATATTGAACAATGTAATCTAAAACTGATTGAGTTTTTAGTTCCTTTAAAATTTCACAATTTATTTTCAGATCCCATTTAGTATAGTCCTTGTTCTTCTCATGAATCGCATTTCACAAGCCGTTATTCTGCTTTTATCTGCTTTCCTCAGTGTCCATGCTTCGCTGCCATAGCTGAGCATCGGTCATGCCAATGTGTTGTAGAGACGTATGCGGATGTCTTTCTGAACCAAGGATGATTTCATCACACTATTTATAATGCCCATAGCTCTTGTGTATTTATTAATTTTCTGTGATATGTAATTCGTAATCTTGTATCGTAATATACTATTTTAAAACAGTTTCTTCATCTTTTCCACAAGAAAAGCGTGCGAATTGTTCTGTTGTGTTCATTCTGATATATATTAATACATGCTTAGTTATTTACTGGCTTTTAAGGAACCCGGAGGTTCATTGCCGCCCTCACATAAGCCCGCCATTGGTCCCTATCCTGAGCAAGATTAATCCATTCTCTATCATCATATCGCATCTCCATCAAATACATTTTAATATTATCTTCCCATCTACGTCTCGGCCTCCCTAAAGGTCTTTTTTCCTCCGACCTCCCAACTAACACTCTATATGCATTTCTAGATTCGCCCATAAGTGCTACATGCCCTGCCCATCTCAAACGTCTGGATTTAATGTTCCTAATTATGTCAGGTGAAGAATACAATGCGTGCAGTTCTATGTTGTGTAACTTTCTCCATTCTCCTGTAACTTCATCCCTCTTAGCCCCAAATATTTACCTAAGAACCTTATTCTCAAAACACCCTTAACCTATGTTCCTCTCTCAAAGTGAGAGTCCAAGTTTCACAACCATAAAGAACAACCGGTAATATAACTGTTTTATAAATTCTAACTTCCAAATTTTTCGACAGCAGACTGGATGATAAAAGTTTCTCAACCGAATAATAACAGGCACTTCCCATATTTATTCTGTGTTTAATTTCCTCTCGACTATAATTTATATATGATACTGTTGCTCCCAGATATTTGAACTTCTCCACCTCTTCAAAAGATAAAATTCCAATGTTTATATTTCCATTTCGTACAATATTCTCGTCACAAGACATAATCATATACTATGTATTTTCGGGATTTACTTCCAAACCTATCTCTGTACCTGCTTCCAGTAACATTTCCCGTGTTTTCACTAATCGTTCGTGGATTTTCTCCTAACATATTCACGTCATCCGCATAGACAAACAGCTGATGTAACCCGTTCAATTCCAAACCCTCTCTGTTATCCTGGACTTTCCTAATGCCATACTCTAGAGCAAAGTTAAAAAGTAAAGGTGATAGTGCATCTCCCTGCTTTAGCCCGCAGTGAATTGCAAAAGCATCTGACAGAGACTGACCTATACGAACTCTGCTATACGTTTCACTGAGACACATTTTAATTAATCGAACTAGTTCCTTGGGAATACCAAATTCAATAATAATATCATATAAAACTTCTCTCTTAACCGAGTCATATGCCTTTTTGAAATCTATGAATGACTGATGCACTGTACCCTTATACTCCCATTTTTTCTCCATTATCATATTAATACATACAGGCTGAATAATTTAAAACAAATTAATGCAGAATGTTGTCCATCAATACATGTTTAAGAAATCCTTGCATGTATTAAAAACTTTCTGATAATACATAAATTACAAGTCCACAGAGTATCTCAATTCATACTCAGAACTGAATGTTTTAACACGTGCATAGTAGGCCTAAGTTACAGACTTGCGATAATGACGACGCGTATGAAGTGAACCTGTGCAGGCGGTAACATCAAGGAACAGATCAAAGACACCCACACCTGGCTGGGCTTAGCTACTGTAGAGCCATATTATGCTAAATGAGGAAACATGCTGGTACTGAATAATGGTAGCTTACATCGTGTCATTTGGAGGTGGTATTACTGTAGCATGAAGGTGTAATCTTCGGGTTGGTTGGGTAATAAAATGAGCGCTTTAATGTGTCTAGCTTTCTTGTAGCAATCCGTAACCATGTAGGTATATTAAAGTGTATATATTATACAAAATGATTTATATAGAACTAGCACATTTCTTTCATTCTTTACCTAGGAGTGTATTTAAGGTCCAAACTTTCTTGGGGAGAGCATGTTGATAATGTTACGGGTAAAGCATGGAGGGCACTTCACTTTATTATGAGAATCTTGAGAAAGGCTAGCCCCAAATCGAGGGAAATAGCATATCTAACGTTAGTGCGACCGTTAATGGAATACGGAACTACATGTTGGGATCCCTATAGAATATATTAGGTAAATTCCTTAGAAAGAATCCAGTATAGGGCAGCTAAATTTGTTAATGGTAAAAGAGAAGATGGGAACGATACGATAAAAGAACTTAAATGGGAAACTTTGGAAAACAGACGTGGGAAAACTAGAATAACATCATTGTATAGAGCACATCTAGGTCAGAACGCATGGGTAGACATAACGGCTCGGTTAGAAAAGCCAACGTACTATGGTAGGGACGATCATGATTTTAAAATCAAATGTAGGAAACGGATATAGGTAAATTCTCATTTTTAAATAGAACTACAAATGATTGAAATGACCCACCTGCAGCGGTCTTTGAGGGCTGTCCTTCCTTAAGGAGATTCAAGAATAACATAAAAAGTTGTGTATAAAGTGCAAATTAAAATTAAGGTGATATTTAACATTTATTTTTTTTAAATGGCATATATTTATTTAGCCTGACGAGTTACTTCCTTGGTTTGAATTGTAAATTATTTAAAAATAGTATGTAGGAGGTGTTAGACTAGAAATGTTTAGCTTAAATGTAGTTCTGTTTATAAGTATGCATAAGGGTGTAATTATTTTTCTTATTTGAACTGTTGTATCAGTGAAGCGAGGTGAGTCAGTGAAGTTATGGTTTTACAGTGCAGTGAATAGTTCCGATCAGTGATAATTTATAGCGTCAATGAAATGTGTTCTATAGTGTCAGTGGAATGTGTTGTATAGTGTCAGTGGAATGTGTCCTAAGTGTCAGTGAATTGCGTCATAGTGCCACTACAGTGAGTGAGATGAGAGTAAAGTGAAAGACTATTGAAACTTATATAGGGCCTACACATCTGTAGGTTTTGTTGTAAAATTAGGTTATTTTATGTTTTATTATTAATTGTAATTATTGTGTTAAATTGTATTGTATATTCTTATTGTATTATGTATTGTAATTTTATTGTGTATTGTTTATATTGTGTATACCACTGCTACCGGGTGCTTTCTCACTTGCAGTGTAAATAAATACATACATACAAAACCAATTGTGCTAGCCACAATTTGTTATACCTCAAATTTATAGTATCTTTGAGAGATACGTCTTTATTTATTCGGCTGTAAATTCAATTAATGACTAGTTTTTAACGTCAAATTAAGCAGGAGTTTTGATTTCCTGTCACGAGATGCGCAGATGTTTATTCTTTATTCCTTACTGTTGGCAGATGTTTTCGACATTTTGTTTTAGTCACTGAAAATGCAGTGCACATTAAATGCAGTACGCCAGTGGTTGCCAAACAACACGAAATTGTAACGTAATAGAAATGCAACCCGCACACCACTATCGCAGGGAGAAAGGTGGAGTGGGCGTCTCCTCAGGTAATGCAGTGAATAACAGTGCAGAGACGGACTGTGACCAAAAAACGAAAGCAATATAATATTCTTCTACTTATTGACGACACACACTTTTTTCCGTGGTAACTTTTATCCTCCTATTCATTATTTTTGTATTATTAATAAAATAAAATATATTTTCTTATTTACCATAAAAAGTACTTTACATCAGCAGATATTTGAAATTAGAAAAACGTACCAGGCTGGTCACGAAGTTGTAAATTACACTACACACTTCAAAAACGTCGAAGTATTTTACCCCGATTAAGACATAGAAGTCGATACTTTTTATTGTTCGTTTATTAATGAAATATTCAATTTACAGGTAAGGGCGTGGTAGACTCTATATCAAAAAGAATAACGACAACGTACATTGTTATTTTATACTTCATTAAAAATTTTACAACAAATTAAGTATCTCATATTTTTGTCATCTGTACAAAAGAAATACTTTTGCTCCTATGCTCCTTGAAATTAAGATTTTACTTACTATCTGTTTTGGAGAAAACATCGAAACACATTATCCTACACACTTGTAACATTACATGTGTACGTCCGCTGCTGATAAATGTCTTGTCTTATATCGAAGTGAAGGCTGTAAACAGAGGGGTGGAGATATGATGCCTTGGTTACGCTTGAGTGGAGGCAGGGGCATGTGTCGCGACACAGCATTTGGCGATCACTGCACAGACTGAAATATGTTCTGTGCCTTAGGGGGGAGCCTCCACTGAAAATAATGAAAAATTTTCAAAAAATTTATTGCCTATTTCTCTTCTTTACAATGTATATTTTCATACCGCAAATGGATTTCGGTTACAATTCTGGTTATAAATATGTTTATTTTTTAAAATTAAGGCTGTAAGGTGTGTGTGTGTGTGTGTGTCATTTATAGAGCTGTCAAAATTATTTCTTCATCAAAGAATTCTTGTTTTACCAATTTATGATTACAAATATAGTAACTTTTTCATCTGAAGTTGGCTCCCTGAAGTTACTAGATGCTTATAGCAGAGGAGAATTTTAATTTATGTAAATATTAATTTTACTTTAAAATCCATTTTTCCGTAAGTTTATTTTCCTTAATTCAACACCAGCTTTTTATGCCAAATATTAATCAATATAGATGAAATATTTACTGAAGGTATTTGCAGTATGAGGTAGCTGCATTTTCCTATGTATGTATTTTGTGAGAAATACTGCTAGTTCATTTTTTCATGAATTATAAGAAAAATAACATTTTTAAAATTTCAAACAAATTTTCCAAGTGAATAAATGAGATATTTCATAAAATGAATGCATAGAAATGTTTCTCTATATCCTGTGAATGTAAGAAAAAACGAAGCTTAAAAATTGAGATCTTCTACTAAAAACTTGGGTTTGAAAATATTCATCAATAGAATAAAAAATATATATAAACTCAGAAGCCAAAAACATTAGGGAGTTCAAAATTTGTACTTTGTTAGTCCTTTACATAGTCAAAATGTTTTCAAAATTTTGTTGAAAAAATGGTTAGGAAAAAAGTTGTCATTTTCATTGTAGTGTCCCCTTAAGACACTTGCCTCGTAATGCATTGCAACTGATAGTACAGTAAAACCTTGCTAAAACATATCCTCTAAAAAAATGAAACCTGCACAAAGGAAATATAAATTTTGGAACAGAATGATTTCCTATGTAAAATAATACTTTAAAACGGAAAACTTCCTAACGCGAAAACGGAATAACTTTGGGCATTATTAAGGTAAAAAAAAACCTGACTAAAACATATAAATTTAAGCGTAACTCTTGCTAAATTCTATCAAATCATTTTTAATTTAGCGATAATATTGTACGAAGCATGGCATTTTTTTTTTGTGCGGCTGTACATGCTATTCTTCGTCAGGCTTTGGGGGTGAAGCTTCTCTAACCATTTCACTATTCTGTGCTTAATGTCAAGGACCCGGGCAGGTTACTGCACTTCTGTACCGTTACTTCTTTCATTTTCGTTCATTTATTCTCAGTTTTGTGCTAACAAGCCAATACAGTGATAAAGGACAGTGCGAGTAGTACAAAACTGTGAATAATTGTAGTGTAGTGTTAATTTAATTTCTCATTTCCCTTTATTTATTATGAGTTGTGTTAATATGCCAATACAGTGTTAAATAACAGTGCGAATAAAGTCAAACTGTGCGATTTAAAATAAAAAAGTCTAGATGAACAGTTGCATCATGGAAGAGTAGCTTCATAATTTTAATGGAGCAATGAAACATCAAGGTCTTAAGGTCATACTATTTTTTGAACAAGGCTACCTGCCATCCAAGGATTGATTTGTCTAACGTGAAGTTAAGCTATTTTCCACCAAGAACAACGTCAGTTACATAATCAATGGATCGGGACGCAATTTACGTTCTGAATTGATGCTGGACACGAAGGAAATCCTACTACGTTCCCTTCAAAAACCGTTGTGGCAATTCATTTTAAAAGAAATGTGGGGGCCTAGAAAGCAGGGCGCAGAGAGAGGGGGAGAGAGGCTGCAATTACGTAAGTTAATAATTATAAAAATAAAATTAACTTTGCAAGTACTGTACTAAATTTTATTTAAAATTATATCTTAATTTTGTTCTTTCTGGAGTGAGCATATTGCAGTACTCTATTCTTAGTTTTGCCAAAACTCAACCCTTTGTAATCCGAAAACCTGTGAAAACGGAAAAAAATCTGGAACGATCGCGTTTCGTTTTAGGGAGGTTTTATTGCATAATTCCACGCGAAAGTTTTTGAGGCAACCATTAAATTTATTGATGCTTAATTGAGCTACTTTGATAGCCTCTTGCTCCTGAAAATGACTACCAGGACGAATAGAAGGAATAGTGTACGCACTCCTATGTTCTCTCATTGTCGGTGGCGGACCTGAGAACTAGTGGCGCTTCGATCGATAAAGTCCATCGTTTGTCTGAGGTCAGACATCTCGAAAATACAATTTCTCGCGCATTTAATGGTGAAAGTTGTTAGGGGTTGTTGTTTGGGTTTATGTAGATGTCTTCAATTTGTTGTGCTTTGAATTAACCAGTGACAAAGGAATATTGTGTGGTGGTTTACAAAATAATTGCAAAAATGCCGTACTGTTTTGCTCCGAGTTGTAGATCGGGATACGGTAGAATAGTGACAAAAGACATTATTACGTAACAAGGCAGTTAAGAAGTCTGTAGAAACTTGTATAAAAGAAAAAATTGTTCTTTGTGAAGAAATGCATGGTCAAGGCTGGGAAAGTGCTGTGCCCGAGTTGGTAAATACCGCTCCTGCCGTGTTGATTGAAAGACTTTTAGTGCATCATGTGGCAGGTTATGTCGTAAATCATTCCTCTAAGTTTATTGCGTGTACCCTCTGTGTCCATTCCCTTCGACAGAAAAGTAATGTGTCTAAACATTGTACAGCTCTCACCAAAATCAAGGACTACGGATCCGGTAGGAACGTCAGTTTTTTAACCCATCCCTCCCAAGTACTTCTTCAAACAAAAATGAAAATTAAAGAAAAGATTAGCTCAGCGAGTGTAATGTGGGGTGATATCTTCTATGACTGTCTTGACGCTATTGACGCTCTTACGATCCAGTCTTCGGGAGCAGGTTGTTGCAGAGAACACATCATGGATATTATTCCTAAATTGGTTTACCACTACTTAAAGTTCCGATTCTTCTTCAGGACTAAGAAAATCCGAAGAGAATTACAAGCTCGTAAATCCGCCAAGTCATCTCGCAAAGTCTGGAAGTTAGCAGGCAACTAATCATTCATATGGTGAGTAATTTAATTAATTTATAAGCACGTAAAATATCTTTCAACTCTGGTTTTATTTAACATTTTGTAGAGTTTTCTGTCCCTGAATTTGCAACTTGTTAAATACTGAACTTATCGCTTTCATAGCGTTTCAGATCCCATTGTGTATTTTCTGTTACGAACGTTCATAATAGTATTAACTGAGAGAAGGCTATTAATTATGAATAAGGGACTATGCAGGTATTCCTAAAGTTACGAATAGACGGGTTAAATGGTAGAAATTTGCTTTTAAAAAGGAATACGTTTAGCGTAACAAGAACTGTGAACTTCCTCCAAGTCACGATCCTAGCGATAGAAGCGCCGCGTTGCGGCGGACCCGTGTAAACTCGCTGAGTGCGTACACTATTCCTTCTATTCGTCCTGCTACTACTATGAGTTCAACTATTGTTTTATTCTATCACACCGCAAAGTGTAGGAGGGAATGCTAGCAATCAAATGGATACAGCAAGCACACAAGGTCAACATGGAACTGTAATTAATTATAAATACAATACAATTCATTACTGCTAAACTGACTTCGCTATGAAATGTATGGTGTATAATTTTAAAATATAAATAAATTATAACATGATTAAGCTAAAGCGTTATATATTTATAACAATTAAAAAATAAACACATAATAACGTACACATTTCACAATAAAGTGTTGTAATATATTAATCGTGCTTTATTCTCAAATATTTATAGACGAATATCATTTTCCAAAAGGATTAGCTGTGTTGTTTCCGAAGAGAAATACACCAATGAAATCACGTTAATTTTTCTCGTGGGAATTATTTCGCAGAAAACCCCTCGTGGTGATAATTTTCGGTAACAATTTTGTTCTCTTTAGTTTGGAATTACAGTGTTCAAGCATGCCTATTCAATATCTATTCGAAGTTGACTTCTTCATGCTGTATTTCAAAGTAATAGGTTTTTAATGACTCTAATCTCATGTCCTTAAATACTAAAAAAAAACTACTTATATTCCATTTTCCTTAACAGTGAAAGGTTTACTTCCGCCTATGAATAATTACCACTTATTAATACATAATATTTCATGTAATGAATTCAAAATGATTATTGTAATTGCCCACATCTCACAACTTCCACACAAGTAAAATTTTTAGGAATTATTATTATAGATCAGCATTTACGTTGGGATAAACAAATTGATTTTATGTGTGCAAGTATAAGAAGGACAATTATTTATAAATTCATAATACTTCGAAATTTTATCACTAAGGAGGCATTGGGAATAATATTATTAGCTTTAGTACGATCATTAATACAATATGGTCTAATAAATTGGGGTGGAGTAGTATCATCTTTACTTAATCCATTAGTTTTATTACACAGAAGATTAATATAAATTTGTGTAACGAAAAATATGGATTACCCAACAAATTTAATTTATACTGATTTTAAAGTATTAACAGTTGAAGAAATTTATGAATATAGTTCACTAAGTTACTATCACAGAAATCAAATAAAACATAAATCTAATCGACATGAATATCGTACTCGAAGACAAAAGTCTACTTTCCCATTAATTGAGCCTAAATTTCATACAAGTGCAGCTCTTAAACATGGTGCTAGTTTCGGCCCAAGACTTTATAATAAAATTACAAACCATTTTTGAATTTTTGAAATATTTTACAATTGAAGTTTAAAAAAGAAATTTATAAAATAATATTAATGATATATATATATATATATATATATATATATAATATACACTGCATAATGAATACGTTCGCATGGATAGCTCAGTTCGTGAGTAAAAACATTTATTGTTAATACAGTACTGTATTTTGATTAAAGAAAAATTATCAAACTCAAAATCGCGATATTTCCTACTTTACGTAAATGGATGTATAGTTTTATATTTGTTAAAAAATTAACGACTTCCATTTCTCAAAATTATTTAAGATGTGGCTATTTTTCTTTCTTTCAGTCGATAATCCGACATGCCCTAATTTTCTGGGGAAGTGGAACCGAAATTGGAAGCGTGTTGATTTTATAAAAGAAAGCCATTAGAATTTTATATAAATCAAACTATCTGGAACATTGTCGACCACTTTTCAGACAATCACAGATTTTAACTATCATAAATTTGTATATACAAATATATATATATATATATGATATATATATATATATATATATATGATCTAGTACTTTACACTCGACAAAATATCGACAATTACTCATTAGTGGCCAATATACATGGTCATGAAATTAGAAATAGTGAACAAATTAATATTCCATATTGTTTATTACACAAGAGCAACACAAACGTTTTAATTATGGGGATGAAATTATATAATAAGCTCTCCAGTCAATATTATAAATTACCAATCAATAGCTTCAAAACTAGATATTACAATGGTTATTAAATAATCCTTTTTATTCTGTTGCTGAGTTTTCAACACAAATTTGTATGAAATTTCATTTTAACAAATAAGTTTAATTCCAATTTAGTTAGTTTTCTTTAATCTGAAAGTTTCAAATTACTTCAGGTTTTCATTGTATTATTTAAATTTTACTGTGTGTTTTATTAGTGTTTTTTAAAATGTATTTATATGTTTTTCAATGTATTCTGACGAAGTCTAAAACTTTAAGTCTAATGGTCAAATAAATTGAATTGAATTGAATTGATGAACTACGTTTCTTCTCTCCTACACCTAGTAAAGTGATTTGTTTGTATTTTATGCCAGTATCATCGACCTCCAGTCGTGGAAGGGGGTAGCAAACGATGTTTCCATTTCTCAACCGTTAATGCAAAGGTATAGGCAGGTTACTATTAAAAATGTTAGTAAAAATAAAATGATGTCCCTGTATGAGGTTATTAAAAAGTTAGTTTCCAGTTTGAAATTGTAATAAGTCTGTCAATTTTTAGATTCTACAAAAATAAAAACACTAATTTGTTCGTAAGGAAATGAGATTTTTATTAAATCACGAAAAAATTAAATATGATTACCATCGTGTTGTACAATAAGAAATAGTCTTTCTTCTATGCTATAGATGTCATTAGTAAGCACATTGCTGGGGATGTTTTCAATGACATCCGATAATGACTGTTTCAGTTCCTCACTTGTAATAGGTCTGCTAAGAAATATCTTTCATTTTACACAACCCCATAACCAGTAGTCAGCTGGATTTATGTCCGGAGACCTAGAAGGCCAACTGTTCGGAAAATGCCTACTATTTACACCATTACCAAATGTGTTGCGCATTATTATTTTTAAATTATTGTGTATGTGAGCGTAGAGCGCAGTCTTGCACGAAAACAATGTTTTCGATTTCATGATTCTGTAACGCTGGTATTGCAAAATCTTACAACATTTGAAAACATCGCTGTCACTGTTTTCGTTTGTCCATTTTCAATTTATTCATAGAAATACGGTCCTGTAATGAAATGTGACGTAAAACCACACCTGACAGTAACATTGATATCAGGTAATCCTTGCTGTTATTTGTGTTTGAATTATCTTCTGCCCATATCTGCAATTATGAGCGTTGTTACCTCTGTTCAATTCGAAATGTGCCTCATCTGTCTATGTATCAATCCATGTAACGTTCGATATCTTCTTAATCCATATGCATATTGTCTATTGCAATCGTAATAGCACTGAAGGAGGCCAATTCGAAATCGTAAAAGTGAAACCATTGTAAAAATGATTAAAATTACTCTCCTACAACTGCCGTCTGTATTATGAAGAACAATTTATTGTTGTTTATACAAGCGTGACACAGTTACCATAGCAACGAAACACGCATCGATAAAAAAAACCAAAACCTTCTAAACAGTAATGGTACCTATATGAAACCAAACTGCTTATATATACAGAAGATACAGTTGTTTCAAAATGAAAACTTATTTTTGAATAACGCTATACGTTAAACAGGCAGAATATATTCTTTATTTATTTATTTACTTATTTGTTTATTTATTTATTTATTTAATCTGACAGGCCATAAGGCCATAAGGCCTTCTCTTCCATTCTACCAGGTAGCACATATAAATACAAATAAGAAATACAAACACTGATAAAAATAATATAAATTAAATTAAAGCCCTATTGAGGATCAACAGGGTCAAAAGAACACTATAGAGCTCCCATCGAGCTAATACAAGAAAAAAAAGAAAGAAAAACAGAGATAGCAATGACGATAGTGATAACCAGGCTTCGAGACTTTGGACCCGATACAATAAGTTTACTGTGCATGCACTATAGGTTGTTGACTCGCTGCAGGTAGATAGAAATGTGTTGAGGTAACAACGTTGCTATTTAGAGTAGAGTACGGTAGTATGGGGAAACACACATATGTACATTCTGAAAGTAAATATACATTACACAATGATAATGTCAAAAGAATGTGAAAAGAATTTATTCTCCTTTCTTTTATAAGCATTTGTGTTTAATTATACACAGTGTTAATGTTGGAAATAAGCATGTAGCAATTTTAATTTTTTTCATTTATCCTATTGGTCGTCTTTAGGAAGTCCAGTTACAGTACCGAATTGCAATGTACTAAAAGATACATTCTCAGTGTATCAAACGTAAATATTTTTCGGTTATCTGCCAAAGTTTGTACCGTAGAAAGCTGCGCTCTACGTCGCATGACGTGATAGGAGCAAAACGAAAAAACCTAACATCATTGCAGTCTCTAAGAGACAGTCCTTCATTCTCGGGTGACTCTATGTCCACTAATTTTCTGTTTATGTTGCACAATGTTCCATACTCGTTATTTTTACATAAAATTGATTTCCACTTGTGTTTTACACGTTCAGTAACCGATGTACTTGATGTCTTATTAATTCTCTGCATCATTTTCTAAATTAATTTGAGGGCTTCCGGCATCTCTTGCTCTGACTTTTCTAACCGTGTAATAGTTTCAGACACAGTTTGTATAAAAACCAAATTATTCGTCAGAACCTTCAAATCCAGAGCGTTTTCCTTTGCGTATTTGTTGGTATTCATTCTACAGTACCCCCACCCACTGTACGCTTTACCACTATACTCAGTAGGCCGTTATGCGGATTTCCCACTGAACTGCTCTATTGGGTCCGAAGTCTTGAAGCCTGGTGATAACTAAAGGGCGGAAAGATGTGCCTTATGCCTTAAGTTCAATGTCAACAGACTATACTGTTGTCATTCACTCACGTAAACAGCGGCAAGAGAGTACAGTCTGGTAATGAGAACCCCATCACTCCATTCAATCGATCTATAAATACTGGAATGAAGTTGTAATGTAGTTGTTATGATTTAAAAACTTACCTTAAATGTTACCTGCCACCGCCTGATGATTAAAAAGGATGCATTGTACTGAACCACAAATTATCGAAAGAGAAAGTTGGATGTCTCTCACTCACTCACTCAAATAGTTTTTCAACATCAAAAAGCTTCTTTCCGTGTCACAAGATGTTAGAGGTTCAAATGGAAAAAGCGCCGTAGTATCATCGTTTTTCCCTCCACTCAAAATGTTACACATATCTGTATAACCGGTATTTTATTTTTCGCAGAATTTGTGAAATTTTTCTTTCACGTTTTCACCTATAAAATGTGGATTATCATGTTTCTTGAACGGCATATTTGCAGAAATCATCATATTACATAAATCCACATTAAATTCAGACCGTGTATGTTTTTCATTATTTAATGTCGAAGACCTTTGTACGTTTTCGGTATGTTTCTTGCTGTAATAATACCGCTCTATGTAATATTTCCTACGTATTTTAATTTCACATTTGCGCATCGCACAGAAAATATTTTTCCCTTGCGGAATCAAAATGTCTCTTCCGTATTTATTTCTTAGACTAATTCCGAATCCTTCGACTTAGGCATTTTAAATGATATTTACACAACACTATCTACATAATGGCAATAAACAATATTGTAAACATCTGGCTTTCTTTCCCACAATACTAGAAGTTGACACTGAAGGTCATTTGTTGGTGGTTCCTTCTTGTACTGTCGCCCTCTCATAGTGCATTTATGTTATTGCGCTTGTACTTGTGGCGTCATCCATACTTCAGACCAAACTAACCTATATCGCGTGATAACGCACATTTTTCCGCCCTCTAGTAATAATAATAATAATAATAATAATAATAATAATAATAATAATAATAATAATAATAATAATAATTACATTACATATTAATTGTCAATTTTACAACTATATGTCATGGGTTAAGCCGAAGTTACGCAACTGACAGGTGTTCAACAAGCAATTCCATGAACTAGAATGTGATTTTTTTAATTTAAAATTGAATTTTGTTTCTTGATTGACTGAAAATCACAGCCATCTACAAGTTGATATATTTAACGTTTCCAGTTTTCAAAATGTCATAACACATTTACTTTACAAAGAAATCAACGACATTGAATATCATCTCACTGAGATGCCCTCCAGTGACGTCAACGCACTGTTCCAGTCTGTCTCGTACATTAGTCATTACCAAAGCTCGGAACTTGGGGATTTGTATGCCGTGTGCATGATTAAGGTTACAGGTACAGCGTACACAAAGCTCAAGCTGTAAGTGCTCAGGGATAGTCGTATGTACTAAGAAAGTGGTCACATCTAATGGCAGGAAGACGGACCAGGAAATTGTGCAATGTCGAAGCCAATAACATTCAGAGAATTACAGGTAAACGGTCTGTTTCAGGAATTAGAAAATACGTGTTATTCGAATGGGTATTATAGAAGTTTAAAAATATATTTTTAATTGTTAGGTACAAAATGTCATGGGTGAATCCGGAAGAGATGCGTTATTTTCTTCGAATGGAGAGTTTATATTTTATAAGTTGTGCCACACACAAACTAGAGTCTGGAAACGGCCATCCATTGTAAGACATTGCAATCCTTTAAATTGGTGGAAAATTTTTCCATACCCATGGATCAAGTCATAGAGCAGTGATGTCAAAGCAAGCGCATTTTTCTGACCTTGACGTCGTGTGCGGGCATCAAGCACTAAGTATGGAAAGAGGAAGGATTGTGTATATGAATATGCAGCCTTTTGGATTAAGAAAACAGTGGTGTATAAACTTCAGACGGAACGTGATATTTTATGTCGTTATTTTTATATGGCTTCTTTCTGTTTGATATTATCTATATTGTCTGTAAAACACAAGTACTAATATCAATTTCTTAATATTGCAGTTGTGTTTTAAGTGTTAATAACACAATAAAGAGTTAAGATGGAATATTCACATAAATTCCATAGTAGTACAACTATACTGTACTATATGAATGAAACACATAATTCATAAAAAAGTGATATTCCCCCCCCCCCAAAAAGAGATTGAGTATGACATGATAAGTTGGAATTGATATTGATGGTACCTTTAGCCTTATAAAAGTAATCAATAAACTAATCAAAACAATATTACAGTACAAAGCAAAGTCACCTAGGTGCTGTATATCTTTTAAGTGTAACTAATATTCCATAATAAAACTCTTATCGCATTATGCTTTTAAGGTGATAATGATTAGCAAATTTCTATCATCAGAATAAATTATTTTCTCTAAATATGCTGAAGCTATAGAGCTGACATTTTTCCAACACATGGGCACGTATTTTTTGCTTATGATGTAACAGTAGTTGCACTGTTAATTCATTTCCTTACAAACAATTTCCATGCGAATATTTTCATAATTTTCATTACACTATCTTCAGTAATACGTATTTACGATATATTAGATTTACGAAAACATTCTGTAAAGCTACTAAATATATAGGCCTACATCTGAAAATTTCACTTTTCTATAAAAAAAAAAAGTTGAGAAAATATTTCTTTCGGACAAAAAAATCAAACTTGTGTAAAATTAACATTAAAATTAGAACTTACATTCTTATAATACACATACAGAGTGTTCCGCTTATAAGTATAACAAAAGAAATAGCTATAACTTCTGAATTAATACAAGTATATAGTTGAAACCAACTGCTACAAAGAAAGAAAACTGGGAATTTTTGTTACCTTATGTTCCATAAACCTCAACATGGCTTCCATTGGTGGCACAGGAAATATCCAACCGGTATTCAACCTCGACCCAAGTGTTATGAAGCATCTGTGGTGTAACATTGTTGACAGCAGCATAAATTCTTTCTTGTAAGTCTGCCAAATCACTTACTGGCGTCCTGTAGACCTGGTCCTTAACAAACCCCACAGGAAAAAATCAGGTGGTGTTAGATCTGGTGATCTGGCAGGCCATGTGATGTACGGTGATCCTCTTCCGATCCATCTTGCAGGGAATTGTTCGTCTAAGAATGTGCGAACCATGTTGGCAAAGTGTGGTGGAGCCCCATCTTGCTGGAAAATTGCTCCATCTGGGAGTTGTGGCACAGCATACAGTTGCAACATATCCAGGTACGTGTTTGCAGTGACTGTCTTTTCAGCAAAGAAATAGGGACCAATGATTCTGTCACGCATGATCCCACACCAAACATTCCATTTAGGGGAATCCCGTTGGTGTTCAATTACGACACTTGGATTTTCCGACCCCCAGATGCGACAATTGTGTCGGTTTACTTTTCCACTGACGTGGAAGGTTGCCTCATCTGAGAAACAGACTCGAGTTAGAAATGTGTCGTTATCGTCCACTTTATCCAACATTGTTTCTGCAAAGCGTTTTCGTTCCAGTTTATCATTCGGCGTAATCATCTGATGAAGTTGCAGCTTGTACGCTCGCAAACGCAATCTTTTATGGAGCACTGTATGCACTGTTGTTGGTGGGATGTTCAACTGCACACTAGCCTGTCGAATGGATTTCCGCGGGCTTCTCTGAAATGCCTCGCGAATGCGTTCGACGTTTTCGTCAGACACTTTACGCTTGGAATGTTTACCTGCATTAGACAACAAACTTCCTGTTTCTCTGAGCTGCCTATCCCATTTCATTATTGAGACGTACGTCGGTACAGCTTCCCTCGGTCTAAGATTGTACTGACGGCGAAACAAGCGCTGTACACGAATTATGGATCTATGTTCTGCTAATGACAGCACACAAAAGGCTTTCTGCTGTGGCGTCCACATGCTGACTGACTAAAGATACGATACGAATTCTCTTATTTAATGATCTGCGCATGCGTGAGTCTTCTAAAAATAAGTAACAACAATGGATTAAAACTTCCCAATTTCCTCTTTACAATGGTACCAATCTTAACCCATTTGCATGCATTGTTATGAAATTATAACTATTTCTTTTATTATACTTATAAGCGGAACACGGTGTATTTCTCAGACAAATCTAAAAATTAACATGGATACAGTTTTAATAAGTTCTCTTTTCTTTATCTATTGAATCAGTACTGGCCATCCCTGAATATAGCTCGACCAAGCGGCATATACCACCTCTTTCGTCTGTCTCTTTCCTTTCCGCTGTAAAGCGCTGAGGCTCTCCTGGGCTCTAAAGCGCGCGCTTTGCTGCTATGGGCATCAATTGACATGTCTGTCGTAGAGGAACTTGGCCTAGTAGTGACACACTAATTGAAAACTATTTTCAAGAAAATTTTTAAGATATACTTATCTTTCTCAGATACGAGATCAGCTAGCAACTGCACAAAATCGAACGCAAAACAGTGAAAGTGAAAACATTCAGTAGTTTAAGTTTGCTGCCGTCACTTCATGTGACGTAGAAATAAGTTTGTCTCGTTTCAAATCATGCTCAACCAACAGGCAAAGATGTTATGGGTTCGAAAATCTTCGAATGTACGTAGTCATACACTGTAATAAAATGTACAGAGCAGAACAGTGAATTTGATATATGTCTCATGTTGATTTTTATATATATATATATATATATATATATATATATATATATATATGCTATAAAAGCATGTGTTTCAACCTAATATAATACTGTCAATATGTTCTTCCAGCCAGAAATCACTTTTATAGCAAACCTGACAGTTCCTCCGTGGTGGAAGCGGGAGTTTGTTGAAATTGAAGTCAGGTCGCTTAGCCACGTGCAAAGATACAAATCTCCAAGTTCCGAGCTTTGGTCATTACGCTTCGTAGATTGGTGTTAACATCGAAAATTTCCTGACGAATTTAATTGTTAAGGCTGTTAATGTCAGGGCGGGTGTGAGCAAAAACATAGCCTTCAGGTGCCTCATAAAAACAATCTTATGCAGAAAGGTCGGGGGACCTGGAAGGCCATTCAATGTCATTGGAAGGAATAGTCCCAAGGAAAGCAGCATTGCTTTCTGACGAACACGAGGTTTATCTTGAACGATTCTGGCTTCGCCCCACTGATGCACATATCGACCAATTATTGTTTTTATAAAGGTGCAAGTCATGTTACCGATTATCACAAATTTTTCGTCGGAACTCGCGCTAGACAGACACAATCGACTTACTAACACGTTCAGTTCCAATAAAATGCACTGTTTGCACAGACCAGCGTTCCATTGCTAACTGCATGTAAGGGCACCCTAGACCAGTGGTCATCAGCACAGTGCACCCTCGGGCTAGCACCTCTCACCAGCGGATAAGTGACTGCATTATGGTGACTGCTGGCGGGTATGCTCTCTCCCTCTTCCTGCTGCACGACGGGGCATATTTCAACGCACTGTTTACCCGTTACCCATTTCAGCGTGTGCTGAGCGACCAGTGCCTTAGACTCAGTCATTTTCTTCAGAGCTCCCTCCCTTTAACAACGCACACAGTGTTACCAATTGAAAATAGGAAACTCAAAATGTAGCACAATGTAGTTCGCTATAGTTCAGACCAGCGTTTCTCAAACTTTTTTGAAGTCGGGACCACTTTTTTAAGTCAGAACAGTTCCGCGGACTACCTTATTGTTGTTCCCTTCGAAAGGAAATGTATCATTTTGTAGCATAATTATACTTGTATTTTAAAATAGAATTAATTAATTATAATACTTTTGTAATTATATTTTTTTTGTAGTCAATCGCAAGTAACTTACAACAAATTCTGTGCATTGTTGATTCATCGCTGCCTGCTAGCAGTTAGTTGTTTGTAATCCTTCTTATGTGATACACGCTGGTAGTTGTCCATGTCTCTGTTAAATAGTGCCCATTATAAATAATGGAAAACTGGCTTCGATCCGGATCTTTGAAAAGAAAGCAACGTGAAGATACACTTCATTTAGACGATGCTAATAGTTCAGAAGCTGTGTGTGAAGATATATTATAGTGTCATTAAAGAAATATCTAGTCGTAGTGGTAGCTATTCAAAGAAAAAAATATTATCGTAAATATGACAAGAGTTACTTGGAACTTGGATTTACTTGGTGTGCCAATGAGAGTGAACCAAAACCTCGGTGCGTTGTTTGTTACGAAGTGCTTTAAACGAGTGTATGAAACCCGTGAAATTGAAACGGCACTTAGAGACGAAACACGCAAGTGTAGAAACTAAACCTGTCGGATTTTAAAAGAGGCGGAATTTAAAATTTATTATAATAAAATTACTTTCATGAGTTTAGGTATACAATTACGAGTAATGCATAGATTTAAGGACATCTTCTAAATCTGGTAGGCCTATCGTTTCCAGTATACCTATTATCAGAGAAAAATGCACAAGCAATTGATGCAGAGATTCAACAGCATGTTTTCATAAATAAAAAGGAGATTGTTTACCTTTTTAAATATCTTCAATTTCAAATGCATATTTTTATAATTTCTCATTTTTTTTGTTGCATGTTGTATTCGAGTTTCAATTTTTTGAAACAAGGTTAGGGAATAGAAAGCCTAATTCTGAAGATTAGAATTTCAAAAATCTGAATCTATTGTAAGAACTCATTTTCATTTATATTTCATTGTGGTGCACTCTACTCCGAAAAATTCCTTGCACAATATACCAAATATAAGCTTTAATTCGTGTGTATATTTTCTGCAAAAATACGTATTGTAATACATGTTTACACCTTATGAAGTCTACCAAGTGGCAAAGCAAAGAAACGAAGTACAGGACAGATTTATTTTGACTCAGCAGTTGCTGTAAAATCTTGTATCGTACATTTTGCATACGGAGGAGAAGGCCCGAAGGTTTATCTCGCAGCCTGAGGCTTACCACACCTGTTCTCTGAATGATATTGTCACCGAACGGTCGCGCTCTTGTGCGTATATAGCACGCTGCACCTTGAACTTAACCCGGACTACGATAATGATGACAGAGACATTTGAATTAATGATGCCGAAATGATTCCGAGTTGCATCGTCGAAAGTTATCCAAAAATTCTTCTGGATTTGGTTAAGAGGGAATCTCGGAAAAAACTAACTTGTCCCAACCAGGACTTGAACACGAGGCCGCTTGTTTCATGGTTAGACATGCTTATCATCACTCCACAGCGGTGATCAGTATATTGTCATATAATGAGAGAACATTTTATTTCCAAGTGATGTATTATTTTTATTTTATTTAATCGCATTTTTTTAGCATTTTTTTTTTCAAAATATGTGATTGTTCCTTAAGTTTTCAAATATATATGAATAATAAGATTATATTTCCCATTGAAACAACATACTTTCGAAAGAAAATTAAATTAATAGTCCATATTATGTATCAACTTATTTATGGCGTAGACGTAGATTTAAAATTAATCATTACATTATCGGTCTTAGTAATAAAATCTCTTACATAGACTTTTAACTATCTTATATTTACACAAAGAGCAGCTCATTTACAGATCATGCGTAAAATCCTTACTAATAATCACTACATATGTCGTGTATAACAGTATAACTGTTACGCAACTACGTCATAGTTTCGCCATTATGTCATTACGAAAGGTAATAGAATAACCGAGGTTCTCTATTGCATTCGATAGTGCACGCTAGTGTGCCGCGCTAAATATCGATAGTACAACTGGGCCTGATCGATTACAACACTCTATTTTGGCCAAAGAGTACAGCTACAGCAATACTATTCTAATTGAGGATCTTTTTTGCAAAACTTGCTAACTATAAAAACTAAATTTTGTAGGAGACACAAAAAACTGAAATAACTGCTAGTTTTTCTATAACTCTCACTTAGTAGAAAGCGAGTTTTGAAAAAACGATCACACTTTGAGATATTACTGTGAAGGCAATAATAAGATTTTCCTAAGAAGCATTTTACATCATGTAGAGGCCTGTCTTATGTTCACTAATCCACCAAAATCTCAATTTTGAAAATTTTGTAGTTAGCAAATTTAGCATAAACGGTCCTCGATTATTCTTTGCTCTTTGATTTGTTCTTCTGTGGTTACATGGCAACCATCAATTATCAATTATCTGGAACAGTGTTCTTGAATTATCATAAGCCTTTGCAATGTTCTCATTTCTGAACTTATTTTAATTTATTTTGTATTATGCACTAGAGTGTAATGAGTTATGTTACCTTTGGTCGAATCTACCTTTACTATGATGAATAACCTTATATCTCACTCAATTGCGTAAACAAAAGAATTTAGCTATTTGTTATTTCCCCCCCCCCAAAAAAAGGGTATTGACGTAACTACAGTAACATTACTGCATGTCCCTTTGAGCAGTTTCCAGATGCTTTAATTACAAAACAGAGAGACTCTTTGATGTTAACAGTATGGAATTTCCGTGAAAAACAATCAATGACCTCTACTAGGATTATTCAGTCGGTTTGTAAGATTTCGAGGATGAGGTTACAGTTAGACGTGGATACCGCGTATGTCAAATACAGCGAAGTTGCAGCCACATCAAACCGTTTTCTGACAGTAGGAAGACGGATGGGCAGTGCTGAATATTACATGTGATCTTTACTGGACTATGAGAGAACTTAGAAGCTAACTGAAATTGTAAATTACTTATCATCCTGTCAGTTTCACTAACATAAGTACTTAGTAGAGTCAACATCCCAAGCGGGTGTTAGTAAGAACTTCTTAGGGTAGAGTAGCATAAATCGCACCGCTTCCTAAATGGCACCACTGCTAGTTTAAAACAAGTTACTGTAGTAGTGTATCATCTAGTGGTATTGTTACAATATACCATATGAACTTCCATCATGTCACTTGATTTCTGCCACTTCTTTGTGATAGCAACGTGGTGATAGAGTATTTAAAATAATCGCTCATGTGGATGTAAATTTAGCTAACATTTTATAAATAAATAACGGATTTGTATGCAAAGGAATCCATAATCTTAAGATGTTATTGGTTAAAAGAAATATTAAAGAACATTTAACTTATACGATTTTCGAACATGTGGTTGATTAGAAGCTACTATGAAGGAAATAATAACTTATGACGTAGTTTCTTAATTCGCACCACTTTGTAGGTGCCTAATTCGCACCTGTGCGATATGAGCAACTGTAGCAATTCTAACCGTACAAAAGAAGGCCCAAAAATTTTAACTGAACGAGAAATGCATCAGGTGGGTGCAATATCAAGTGGTGAAAAGGGCGTTAATACAAGTGTGTGTTGTACAAGCGTACCAGATATTTTGTGCGACCTATGAAAATGTTTTAACGACAAACAGTGCATCCTACATTTTCAGCTAGTGTTCTTCCAGGATCGTTATTTGTATGCTCTGATTCGGGTTACATCAACAGTGAACTACTTGTCGAAGAGTTCAAACATTTTATTTGCCACTCAAACCTGCCATAGAAAAAGTGCTGCTTCTGTATGTCCACCTATACGACCCATTCCAAAAATTTAGAAGGTAGATTATCTCGGGAAAATGATGTGCTCCTATTTCAGCTTCCTCGTCATAATACTCAGAGGCCCAGCCTTTAGATGTTTCTATATTCAAACCATTTCAGACAGCTAAATCATGAAGCAGTTCTTAGGTGGCTTCGAGATAATCGTGGAGAAAAGGTGACGCAGTTTACAGTTTGAACTGCCTGGTGAAGCACATGGTAAATGTGTAACAATAAAAAACGCATTCAGGAAGTTTAAATGTTAGGTAATTCATGCTCTATTTTTTTTTCATTTTCATTTGATGATGCGTTACTCTCTTTCATTAATTTCAATAAACTTGTAATTTGCATTTATTACACTATTCATATTAAATACTGTTCAATATGTTCAATATTAAAAGCTTTCCTTCATCCTGTTCCCTGCAGTTAAAGAGGTGCGATTTAAGAAACCGCAGGTGCTATTTAGGAAACTAGTTGTCTAAATGGCACCATTGACAAGTGTTTCGAAAATGTCAGTCTACTTCAAAAATATTAAATCAAATTCAAGGATTCTTTTTTACATGAAAGGTAAATGTTCTGGGAATGTATTTCTGTAAAGTAATGCAAAAGATACAAATTGTATTGTTCAATAAAAATTATATATGCTAAAGTGGTGCGATATACGCAACCTTACTCTAACTAGACAGAAAAATTGCCTAGAAACAAACATAAGAGAAACACTCTAATCTCACAATATTCTACTGTATATCAGGTTGAAAATCGTGTTTTTATTAAGTTGCATTGCATTACGAAAGATATTATCACTTGACATGTATGTTACACGAATATTTTTATTTTTATAATCATGCCTATATCCTCGGTTTTTTGCTTTAACATTCCCGCCAAGAAGGGGGCTAATAGAATTATCCCACCGATCATTTTTCAATATTATTTTCATTTTTGTCCATATTTATTTTGAAAATGTATGTATTTGTCCGTTATATGTCTACTAACATTTTGAAATAAAAATAACATAATTAATTAATCTACTTTAATAAGTAGTTCCCGTTATTTAAGTCGGTGAACTTGTTACCCCCGTGGTAGTCTGTGTCATGAAAATTCCACGCTGTGAAATTACATTTATAGGTTAATTTCCTACATTTTTGAGCTTCTCTGCTTCCAAATTATTTTAATTTCCGTTATTCATATTGTTATTTATATTATTATCAGTATCGTGATCTTTTTTTTTTTGCTTCCAATTTTTCAAAATTTTTATTTCTGTTTGTTATAGTTATTCTAAATGTGATTTTGTTAGAAATAATTAGTAGTAGAGCCTTTTCCAGAGATATTCACTGCAGTATATGTGGTGTTCATATAGGCTATTTGAATATTTCAGCAAAATATTAAATTTATTTTTTTAGACTTATATTTTTATGTATTTATTTTTAGAATATTTAAAGATTTTATTTTATTATAAACAAATGTATTGAAGATGTTCATGGATGTATATATTGTATTTCAATGTTTTAATTTCAACAAATACCGTAACCGAAATGATTTACAATTTATTTTATAATACAGTGACTTTCATTGCTTGTAGCTGTGTTTTCCACAATGTCAAAATTATATAGCGTTGATAAGTTTGCCTTGAAATGGAAAGTAGGCAAGTTTAACTTTACTGATAAGTTTTCTCATAGTGTCACCAATAACATATCTGGAGTTCATTAAATTTGGTACACGTTATCAACAATATGGAACAGGACTTCTGAACTATTTATAATTTTTAAAATGTAGAAAATTATTTTATATTTTTACATTTTGTATAGATCAATAATGAATAATATATGCATTGTTAATATTCCATGTGTTTAACAAAGGTTGGTACTATGATTTTGATGGTGTAATTGTATTACTCCCCTTGGTAGTAAGTTGCAAAAAACCTTGGTAACAGGAGTGTTAAAACTATTCTATGGCGAAAAATTCCTTTGCCATGATATATTTAAGACGAAAATACTGCCAGATTACCTATGGTACAGATTTTTAATATATCATATGAAGGGGTGGGGAAGGAATAGTCCATAGCCACATTTAAAAGCAATTTCCAGTTTTAAAGCTTTTCAAGAGCTACAGTTACATCTTACAGCAGTAAAATTTTGGAAATATTCAACATTTTTCCCTCCATTACTGTATCTTGTACAATAATGAAAATTGGTATATGTAAAACACTGTCCTTCTGCTATATGAGAAAAATATTTTTACGATTAAAAAAAATATTTACATTTTTTTTTCAAAATTAATTTCACTGTGCAGTGATAAAGCATTTCCCACATAACTCAAAAACTATCCAACATACTGTGATGAATTTTTTGTGTATTTATGTATGTTATGTCGACAATATGATGCAAGATCACTTCTCTATCTTTGATAGATTGTCTGATAGAAAATAAATTAATTTAAAAAAATGGTCAAGTATCAGCACTTCTTTCTAAAACTTACAAAAAAAAAATATATATATATTATTTATTAAGGAATGTAGTTGACAGAGCATGATATTGTAAACATGAGTTTCAGTAATAAAATAAAAGAGAACATGAAAAAGTTAACAAGTTTATGAGTTATGAGGGAAATGCTTCATCACTGAACAGTGAACTGTCAACACATTGAATTAAAAAAAATATATATATATATATATATATAAATAATTTTTTAAATCGTAAAAATATTTTTCTTTTCCATATAGCAGAAGGACAGTGTTTTACACATACCAATTTTCATTATTATACAAGATACAGTATTGGAGGAAACAAATGTTGAATATTTCCGAAAATGTTACTGCTTTAAGCTGTACCTGACCCTTTAAATATTCCAAATGCTTAACAAAGATTGGTATATGATTTTGATGGAGGTAATTGTATTACTCCCTTGGTATTAGTAAGCTGTAATAAACCTTGATAGCGAGATGGTTAATATGTTCAAAAAGGCGAAGCGCTGAAAAAATATTTCAGTCTGCCTTTGTCGTCCGAATTTTGTTACATCCTATATATGATTGAATAAAACTGCAATTAATATTCCGAACCTTTAATTCGAGAGCAGTAATTATAACGCTGTTTGTCCAAGACTTGAGTGGCGTAATTTTCATAACAAGCGTGTATCGTATCTGGAATATGAGTGCCGTGATTGCAGACCTCTCATGAATACAGATCTAGCAATCATCTCTGCTAACAGAGATTAGCCATCAGTTCGTTGCAGAGTAAACGCAGATCCATTGCCATGTCTGGTTTGAATTAACATGGTACATGCGGTACTTAGTGTACACTTGACAAGGATGTATCCGCATTATGGCGGATAAGCCCGTCCAGGTGCTCTAGACTGTAACACGAGCCTGCTACGCTATACAAGTACATTACACCTCTCCAGCTAGAAAATCATCAGCACAAGGTAGTTCCTAAGGTTCCTGAGAACTAAATTAGCGGAACGGCCCTTAACCTTGTTCACTCCACCCCTCAGCTATTGTCAGCTTGATACTCAATCCCTTCACTCTCAAAACACATATGGGCCATTCTCAGAGTTTGCAGCAATAGAAGGAAATTCCTCAGATTACTTGAAACACGTCAGTTTAAGTGAACTGGTAGGCCTATATTGCATACTTTTTTATACTTAACGGAGCATTTAATTGAAATATCAATATGATTGGTGTTAGCGAGTCATTTTACTTTCTATTTTATGGTAACACAAAGGACAATAATTCAGGGGACATTTGATTATGTTTAGATTTTTTTTTTATAATTTCAAAAATGTCTGTATCAAGTTAAAGTTATGTTATACAGTGTGTTAATTAAGTATAGAATATTGCTAATAACTCTTTATACATTTTTCTTCTTCAGCTACAAGGATTAGGCCTATTGCCCTGTTCCGTCTTCAAGGCTTAAATCATCTGTCCATTTTATTTTCGGTCTTCCGACATTTCGATATCCTGTTGGCGCATAATCCATAATTTGTTTTGGTAATCTGTCATTTATAGAGTGTTAGTTGGGAGGCCAGACGGGAAAAGAACTTTGGGGAGGCCGAGACGTAGATGGGAAGATAATATTAAAATGGACTTGAGGGAGGTGGGATATGATGATAGAGACTGGATTAATCTTGCTCAGGATAGGGACCAATGGCGAGCTTATGCGAGGGCGGCAATGAACCTCCGGGTTCCTTAAAAGCCAGTAAATAAGTAATCTGTCATTAGTCATTCTTGTAATATGTTTGTACAAATTTTGTTTCTGATTTTTAATCTTTTCTTCTAAATTAAAAATATATAATGATTGTCGGATATTTTCATTTCTTTGATGATCCTATAAAGTATAACCGGCAACACCTCGTAGGAACTTCATTTCACTTACTTGGATTTTTCTTTTCATGCGCTGTTTAATGACCAGTTCCCTCAGCCGTAAGTTAATAATGGAACTGCTAGGGTTTTGTAAAATTTTAATTGTGTTGAGCGCTTTGTTTTATTCCTTAAAGTTTTTCTTGGTGTTGCACATATCTGTTGGAATTTGCTCAACTTAATGTTAATATCCTGTTCACCCAAATAAGATATATTGCAGCCTAAGTAGATAAAAGAAGATATCTGTTGTATAGTTCCTTCATTAATAACTATTTTACATCGCCTATGCTTAAGCCCTCTGAAAGCCATTGTTTTAGTTTTGTTATTAGACATTTTTAGATTATATCCTTCTGTTATTACCTGGAGTTGGTAAGTTGCCATTTGTAGATCATCCTCAGATTCTGCGATCAATATTTTTAATCATCGGCAAAAAGCATTGTATTTAATACAGTTGTTCCTAAATTTATACCAAATGCTATTTTATTCTGCCATTCTTCTATGGCTTTATTGAGGTATATATTAAATAATGTTGGAGATAGCGGACAACCTTGCTTCACACCATGGTTTACTATTACTCATTTGTTTATCTGATTACCTACTCTTATCAATATTTTGTCTCATATATGCTTTTTATGATATTTACCAAATGTTTGGGATATCCTTCTTCATACAATATTTTCCATAATTTGTTCCTTAAGATCTTATCAAAGGCTTTTTCGTAATCTATGAACATTATATAAGTTGGGAGATTAAATTCCCTTCTCTTCTGAATTATCTGCTGGATCACAAAAACACAGTCAGTACATGATCTTCCTTTTCTAAGCCCGCATTGTACTTCATTTAGTTTTGTTTAGTTTAGTATTTAGGCGTCGAGTTAATATTTTTGCATACAATTTGTATATGGAGATTAATAAGCTTATACCCGTATAGTTATTAGGTTTGTCACGATTCCTCTTTTTCTATGTTGGGATTATTATTGCTTTTGCCCATTCTTCTGGCACTTCATAAGTTGTCCAGAAAATATTCAATATATTTAATAGGCGTTTTTTATATTTATTGAGGCATATTTCAATAATTCTATGTTTATGTTATCACCACTATTCATTTTATGAAAACATGCCAAAAACAAAAGTTATTGGAGATATCTAACTAAAACTTATGGCAGTGATCTCACAAAATTATTGATTCATGTACAGAGTACGGCAAAAAATAACACTTTTACATATTAGAAATCTCCATTCAATTTTACATACAAATAGAAGTTTGCCTCAGCATAAATTATAAAAACTGTCTTGTAAATGTTATAGTTCTTTCAAAAGTTTTGATAATGTAGCACAAAATAAATGTGTATTCATAATGTAAAAGGCCATGAAAAAAAACAAAATAATAACATAACTCTTTCAGACAACGTATAAAATTATGATTCTTTCAAATGCTTTGATATGTATCGTGATAGACCGAACAGTATTGAAGACCTGAAATTAATGATAATTAATGAGATGGAACTGATCACTCCTGAAACTGTGAGAAAGTCAATGGACTGCTTTCGTGATAGACCGGGGCATTGTTTGGTTGTGAGTGGTTCTCATTTTGAAGAAGTGTTATAATTTTAAACATTATCTGAAACAGTTATGTTATTGTTTTGTTTGTTTCATGGCCTACTCCATTATGAATACACACATTTATTTTGTGTTACATTACCAAAGCATTTGAAAGAACCATAACATTTACAAGAGAATATTCATCATTTATACTGATTCAAACTTCGCTATGTGCGTAAATTTGAATGCAGATTTCAAATATGTAAAATTTAATATCGGGTGTGATTTAAAAAAAAGTGTTGTTTTGCCACACCCTGTACAAGAATTAATACTTTTGTGAGACCACAGCCATAAGTTTTGTACCTATTTATTCACACTGCAAATGGTAAATACCCGGAGGCAGTGGTAGCTAATTACACTAAATAATGATATCTCCAACAACTTTTGTTTTCGGTATTTTTTCATAAAATGAATATATAAACAGTTATTAGCAATATTCAATACTTAATTAACACGCTGTATAAACAAAAGAAGAAATCGTATGTTTACTAAAAATATTATTGTTACTGTCGAAATATTAACTCAAAGGACATACAATTAACCTAACCGGAACAACTGGATAATACCCACTGCAGACCAATATCGATAGACGACGTTACTCACTGGCCACTAGTCACCGGGACGTACCGAGCCGTATGAAACAAAAGACAATCGAAATGGTAGTAGTCAAATTCGCGAATATATTCTTAAATAATTCACTCCATTAGTCAAGTTCATGGTTTTATGTAGTACAACGGCGGTTTTTTGAATGCATTAAAAGAAAATTCAGATATAGTAAGATCTTAATCTAGGTTATCACAATGAAATGAACAGGAAGGAAGGTTTGTTTCACGGAATATTATTAAAATGACGGAAAGTAAATTTCCGGTTAATGTTCGCCAAAGCGTAAAGTACGTAATTATGACCGCGTTGCTGTTTTATTTCTGACCTAGGGGAAAAACCTAGCCTTTTACCAAAAAAAAAAAAAAAAAAAAAAAAAAAAAATTGGGACCATGAAATTATTCACCGATTTCATTACAGGCCTATCATTGTTTATCAATATTACGAATCAAAAACTGTCATATTATATAATTTTAACTACTACATGGACGAATGAAATCAAATTTAATGTTAAAATTAAAAAGTTTCTTCAAATACATGCAAATAATAACATATATATTACATAATATGTAAGTGAACTTCATGTTAAAATCTCCTGTCACTTCCCTATCCCTAAACTAACCTAACCAAAGCTAAGCTAAGCTAATCTAATACGATGAAAGAGTAATGGAACGGAGAAAAATTCTCTCCTGCGCCGGGATTTGAACCCGGGTTTTCAGCTCTACGTGCTGATGCTTTATCCACTAAGCCACACCGGATACAACTCCGACGCCGGTTAGAATCGTCTCAGATTAAGCTCCAACTGTTGGGTTCCCTCTAGTGGCCGCCCTCTGCACTACGTCATAGATGTCTATGAACGCAGGACCGAAGTCCACACATGTGCTAAGGTGCACTCGATATGAGTGACTAGTTGGCCGGGATCCGACGGAATAAGCGCCGTCTTAAATCACGTAGTGATTTACGCATATCATATATATTATTTTAATGTACCGAAGTACATATGATATTTCCATGCAGATATTCTGCGTCATCATACGATGAAAGAGTAATGGAACGGAGAAAAATTCTCTCCGGCGCCGGGATTTGAACCCGGGTTTTCAGCTCTACGTGCTGATGCTTTATCCACTAACCCACACCGGATACAACTCCGACGCACATGTGTGGACTTCGGTCCTGCGTTCATAGACATCTATGACGTAGTGCAGAGGGCGGCCACTAGAGGGAACCCAACAGTTGGAGCTTAATCTGAGACGATTCTAACCGGCGTCGGAGTTGTATCCGGTGTGGCTTAGTGGATAAAGCATCAGCACGTAGAGCTGAAAACCCGGGTTCAAATCCCGGCGCCGGAGAGAATTTTTCTCCGTTCCATTACTCTTTCATCGTATGATGACGCAGAATATCTGCATGGAAATATCGTATGTACTTCGGTACATTAAAATAATATAAGCTAACCTAACCTAACAAAGCTAACCTAACTTCACCTAACCAAAGCTAAGCTAAGCTAACCTAACCAATGCTAAGCTAAGCTAAGCTAAGCTAACCTAACCTAACCTAAGCTAACCTAACCTAACCAAAGCTAACCTAACCTAAGCTAACCTAACCTATCCTACTCCCATTCCTTGACCTCATATCAATTATCACGTGCAGCTCGCGACATGATCATATTACCTGTCTGCGCATGCGCCGACTTGATTAATAAAAACCAGAACTAACCAAACCTAACCTTCGTATATACAAGGTTTGTAACCGGAGTAAGACGGGATCTCAATCATTTAATCTGCAATGTACACGCGAAAATAAATTCAAGTGAGGATCACGCTCCCACTGAATGAGAGATCCGCGCATGCGCTATAGCAAAACTGTTTCTGTTCCGAGTCTCTCTTCTAAGCCAGTCATAATTTACTCGCAATATTTACGCAAATACACATTGTCGCTAACAGTGGTGCTATCTCTCAATAATGTTCAGAACGAAGGAGATAGACAGAGAAAAAAAAAGAAATATAGCAAAACTGTTTTGTCTCGAGACTCTCATCTAAGCCACGTAATAAGTCACGTAATCTACTTGCAATATATTTGCGCAAATACACTTTGTAGCTAACACTGGTGCTATCTCTCGGTAATGTTCAGATTGAAGGAGGCAGAGAGAGAGAGAGAGAGAGAGAGAGAGAGAGAGAGAGAGAATAAAACAAATTTCTCCCGCCAACTACGCCACAAACCAATGTCATATTCTTATGTTGGTGACATTGTGTATTTAGTTAAATTTGGTGGTAAACGTAACGGCACGGTTCAAAGCGACCGTGGTAGTTCTCCAGTTTAGCGACCTAACCTGCCTGTATATATGCAACACTTGAAGCACAATTACACATTGTAAAGCAATTCTTCGTCTTTCCACCTATATGTGTGGGAGGAATATGCTCTGATAACAGCACACTCTACAGAAAGTACATAAATATTACCACAGACATTAGGTAGCACCAAGGACATCAAGATTCTATGATTCATTTGAACATTATTTTCTAAGATTAAGTTTCATAGCGTGAGCATGTATAGTACCTGGGTTTGGTATTAATTTCATAGAAGTTTCTTTTCAAGCAAGAGCATCTGAATTTTTCCACTATCTCTGAAGTTACAAAGCGATATTAATTCAGTTTTGTTGCTGTGAACAATTATTTATATTTACAACTTCGTCGTTTTATGCCAGTAAAACTATTGAGAACAACACTTTTAGCCCTAGTTCATTCTATAATACAGTGTGAAATTATAGGATGGGGTGGATTATCACAGAGTACCATTCGCCCATTAATATTACTACATAAAAAATTATTGAAATATCTCTAAGAAGAAAACTTGATCATCCAACTCATCCCATATATAAAGAATTTAGGCCCGATTGTATAAACCATTTAATCTTAGATCAGAGGTTAATTTGATCCTTGTTTCAGCTGAACTTGGAATTTTGTGTTGTATAAAGTCTAATCTGAGATTAATTTGTCTCAAACTAAAGTCAACTTAGACTGAAGAAAGTTCTCCGATTAAGTTAGATGATCCAAGTTCAGTTATTTCTTTTCTATTTGAAATATACTAGTGACAGATTGTGCAAATAAAGTATCCATTATTATTAATATTAATAGATATGTTAGGTACATTTATATATATTTCTTTCAATTTCTTGCCTTAATACACAAACATTCTTATATTTTATAAGGCTCTATCGTGTTCAGCAGTATCAAATAACATAACTTATATTTATATTATGTTTATAACAACCATTAATTATTAATGGATATGATAGGTATATTCATAAATGTTCAATTAACTGTATTACTAAACGAAAATTGTCGTTTTATAAAGCTTTATTATGTTTAGCAGTATCAAACACCATAACATGATAACAACTTGGAGAACAGTCAACCTTCTTCTTATTGTCCGCCATTATTTACATTCACAAAAAAAACAGTGTCTCCAACAGAGTGTAATACGGAAAGTCGCCAAAAAGTAGTTGTAAAGTCGCTAGATTTCTCATTATCAACAAAGAAAGATTAAATTTTGTTACTGTGGGGTGCTAAAAAGGTCACTAAATCCCTATTTAAGCAATATAAAAGTTGAAAGAAATTGTCGTTGAAAAAGAGTTAAAGTCGCTAGATTGGCAACACTGAACAAACCTGTATAACATGGTCCGCGCATCACGTATTTTACCTGTTTATGCGATGTTGCCAAATCCTTTTCACGTGAACTTAGATTGCATTTGAACCAAGGTAATTTGATCGCAGAAAAGTTTTATACAATAGAAGAAGTGTCTGAATTCGGTTCACTTTTCGATCTTCGATCAAAGTTCATCTTTAGTCAGGGAGTTTTATACAATTGGGCCTTAATGTTTTAAAAATCAAGCAAATTTATTTGCATACCATTTTGAATCACTACCGTAAATATCAAGATATATTCATATCATCCTGTCACGGCCACAACACAAGAAGATACAATATTCCACTCCCCCTCATTGAACCAAAATATAAGACTGAAGCAGGTTTAAGGCACAGTTCTAATTACGTTCCAAGATTATGTAATGATTTTATAAAGAGGAATCCTAAACTAATTAAACAATACATTATTCAAAAAACAAGTACTTGAACTGTTTTTAAAATTATAATAATGTAAATTCTTAATCTTTATTTATTTTTTTCTGTCACTTTAACAATGTTATACTCTTAACTTAGTATGTTTATGTATACTGTAGGCTATGCTACTGTTGGTTTGTTTGTTTTTGTTTTTATTCTTATTCTTTTTAAACTTTATGTGTAATTATATTTAACAGTTTAATCACAGTTGTGATTATCATTCTTAGGCTATTATTATTATTATTATTATTATTATTATTATTATTATTATTATTATTAGCCTATTATTTCATTTATTTTTTTCTTCTATCCAGTTTTCATTATTGGTCACACCCGACCTCAAGCATCTTGCTTTTTCGGGTGTGACCCAGTTACATTGCATTTATACAATAAATTGTAAAATGTAGGCTATTTTACTTTGAGATTGGTAATCAGTTTCGAATTTTGAAGAGTGTTCATATACGAGTATTACTTACTTACTTACAAATGGCTTTTAAGGAACCCGAAGGTTCATTGCCGCCCTCACATAAGCCCGCCATCTGTCCCTATCCTGTGCAAGATTAATCCAGTCTCTATCATCATATCCCAACTCCCTCAAATCCATTTTAATATTATCCTCCCATCTACGTCTCGGCCTCCCCAAAGGTCTTTTTCCCTCCGGTCTCCCAACTAACACTCTATATGCATTTCTGGATTCGCCCATACGTGCTACATGCCCTGCCCATCTCAAACGTCTGGATTTTAAGTTCCTAATTATGTCAGGTGAAGAATACAATGCGTGCAGTTCTGCGTTGTGTAACTTTCTCCATTCCCCTGTAACTTCATCCCGCTTAGCCCCAAATATTTTCCTAAGCACCTTATTCTCAAACACCCTTAACCTATGTTCCTCTCTCAGAGTGAGGGTCCAAGTTTCACAACCATACAGAAGAACCGGTAATATAACTGTTTTATAAATTCTAACTTTCAGATTTTTGGACAGCAGACTGGATAAGAGCTTCTCAACCGAATAATAACACGCATTTCCCATATTTATTCTGCGTTTAATTTCCTCCCGATTTCACTTATATCTGTTACTGTTGCTCCAAAATATTTTGAATTACGAGTATTACAATAATATTGTAAAATATTTGTTATTGTATTTAATTTTTTGTTATGTCAGTCATTGAAATATATATAATACTTTGAAGCACATTAAGTGTTTCCCAATTGTTCTTTGTGTTGTACTGAGTATTTTAAAATAATTTAATTTATATAGTGAATATGAAGAATAGTAGTAATATTTGCTATGGACAGGAATTGCTGCGAAAGTCGAGAAAGACTCATATACTATATGTGCTACATTACTACTGTAACAGGAATTCTGGAAATGAAATTAGTTAAAACATGGTTCAAATATTTCCTTTGATGTATGCATTTATAAATGTGGTTCCATTATATGTAGTGGATGAGTAATTGAAAACTCATTATTCCCTCGTTTTGTTTAAAATATGAGTACAAAAGTATTGTTCCATTATTTATTTTCGGATTTCAATTATTTTCCCAACATTTGCTCCGGGATACGCATTTAAATATTCCAATATGTTTTTTTATTATTAATATAAAATTAATAAATTAATGTTCGTATTCTCCTTTCATCAGAAGACAGAGAAGGAAATAAAAGGAAGGATTTCTCTCGCGTGGAAGGCATTCTGGAGTCTCAAGTTCATCATACTGGAGGGAACACTCAGGAAGAAACTCAGAGTAGAAATATTGGAGACCTGCGTAACTCCTGTACTGTTATATGGGTGCCAGACGTGGTCTCTTACTGCCAAACTTCGTAACAGTCTCCAAATATGCCAAAGGAAGATGCTGAGAAAGAAACTAGGCTTATCACTGAGGGACAGAGTTCCAAACGAAGTGCTACAAAAGATGGCAGCAATTGACGATCCAGCACTGCAAGCCACCGACACCAAATAGAAGTGGGGAGGCCATGTTGCACGACTTAGAGACGGAAGATGGACGCAGAAAGTCACACTATGGGATCCCCGCACTGGAAAGAGATCACCCGGAAGACAAAGACGAAGATGGGCCGACCTCTTCAGTGAACGAGTAGGAAGCCATTGGTCAAGCAGAGCAAGACATAGGGAAGACTGGAGAAACATAAGAAGACAAGTGAACAGCGACTAAAACCAGTGCGACAGAAACAAGCGAACAATACCAAAGTGTGCAGAATGTGAACCAAGTGAACAATTCCACTCTTACGCGGAGTAGCTCACCGCGTGAGACAAATAGAGCTCTCCCTCTATAGGAGGAGGCCTTTGCCCTTAACGGGACATTTTTAGGCTAATCATTTCATTTCATATCGTATTTGCTTAGACAGTAAAATGATATCCTAAATTACCATATTTTGAGTTTAAATTTAATCTTATATTACTGGCTTGTGCAGTAAATGCTGCAAACTAAGTTCATTAGACGTTCAAATAAACATTTTTCAGATTTGTTTTATTTTCAATGAAAAATACCAGACATTTCGAAAGTTATTTGCTTCAATAATAAAGAAACATACTCCCTTTGAATGTTTTTTTTTCTGCCAAATACTTTTCTTGAACCTATCCACCTTCAGTTTTTGAGTTTCAACACAAAAACGCAAGTAACAATATCAGGACGATAAGTGGGTTTTTCATGTGGGAGTAAAGAAATAGCTATTTCTGGTCGTTGTTGATTTTAGGTGAAAGTTGAAAAAAGTCAGGTTTGCTATGCTTTCGAACAATGGACATAGCCTCTTGGTATAGCTGCTGCATGTAGAGCTTGAAATGTACAAGGTAAAATCATTTATCTTGCCAAGAGATCTTGCTGAAATGATCGGGAGACAACAAAATTTTGTGGGCCTCTTATTTTATCAGTAAGTAATACCTTTTGGTTTTCTTTAGAAACTGTAATTTTTGCGCTTTCTCGAGCCAATACTGAAGAGAATGACACATATAAGTAACTACACCACATATTATTTTAAAAAGACCCAACCCCACTTGATTAACAATTATAAAAATATTTGACTTTTAATAATAATATTATTATATTACGCAAGTTTTGTAGTTGTATATAATGGCCGTCACTTAGTAAATTATAGAAATGAAGATCTAATTTAAGACATTGTCTACATCTACTTATATAACCCCAAAATGTTTGACTTTCATATCATCAATATAGCATTAGTATGTTTAATTAATGAAAAATAGTCACATCATGGCATTAAATATAATAATATTTCATTTCCAATGGTAATAATGTCATCAAGCACCTCCAGTTTTGTAGATTTTAATATCCAATACACAGCTGTACTCAGAAAATTACACACGGAAGAATCAGACCTGTAAATTATTTCAGTAAATGTTTAAGTTTTGAATTTGAACTCTAAATATGTCAGCAATCCTGCAGGTCATGGCCTTCGTGTAATAGCCTATTGTTTATGTAGTGTGTTTTGTTTTATTCTGAAATGCAATTAGTTCTCAAAACTAACGAAAACTGAATTTAGAAAAATAGGAAAATTATGTAGGAAAACTAACGCTTCACTCAAAGTTACTACTTTTCTTAAGTAGGAAAACTAACGCTTCACTCAAAGTTACTACTTTTCTTAAAAGCCTTGCATGCCAAGCTTCAAAATGACGGGTCATTCATTAAAATCCGTTCAGCCGTTTTCCCGTAATTTCCATTACCAGTTCAAATTTTATATATATATATAATTTTTATGCAAAGTCATTACGAACATCGTACCACATTAAACAATACAAATGTTTCGTTTTATTCAATGGATCAGACTCAAAGTTTCCATATACTGAGATGTATTACAATAAATTAAATTGTCTTTTTTTCTACAGTAAATGCAATTCAGGAGGCGTTTCGTTGCAAAATCAGATACATCACTAAAATATAAGTTTTCAGTATCAAGGAAAAAGTTTCCAAGAAACCAAGGATTTGCAACCAGTACTATCTATTCTTTCATCATACAAATCCTTGTGATGTATCTGGCTTTGGAGCATAACGGTGCTATAGCAGTTGTAGAATGATAATAATATGGAGATATGAAATATAAGATTAACTCATCTTCGAAAAAAAGTGATTTATCTGATTTTGCAACTACACTTGTCTTATCAAGACATCAGCTGTTTAAAGAAATTCAAATAGCAAATTTTTCTGCTTTAATAATAAATATTTCTAGGTTAGCTCTTAAATATTTTTTAACTTGTAAGTTTGTCAAATTAAGTGGACAAGACTTTCGGCCTATATTTCTTTTTATGATTTTGAATCGTCATTGATGCTAAAAGAATGCATTCAACGACGTCATCAGCACTCACGCCTCGCCCTGCTGCCGCCCGCTACAAAAAATACGCAGTTCAAATAACCAACCAATTAACCAAACAACCAACCAAAACTAATCAACCAAAACCAACCAAAACCAATCAACCAACCAAAACCAACCAACCAACCAAAACCAATCAACCAACCAAAACCAAATAACCAACCAAAACAAACCAACCAACAAAAACCAACCAATCAACCAACCAAAACCAAATAACCAACCAAAACCAACCAACCAACCAACCAAAACCAAATAACCAACCAAAACCAACCAACCAACCAAAACAAAATAACCAACCAACCAACCAAAACAAACCAACCAACAAAAACCAACCAATCAACCAACTAAAACCAACCAACCAAAACCAAATAACCAACCAAAACCAACCAACCAACCAAAACCAACCAACCAACCAAAACCAACCAACCAACCAACCAACCAACAAAAACCAACCAATCAACCAACCAAAACCAAATAACCAACCAAAACCAACCAACCAACCAAAACCAAGTAACCAACCAAAACCAACCAACCAACGAAAACCAACCAACCAATCAACCAACCAAAACCAAATAACAAACAAAAACCAACCAAAACCAAATAACCAACCAAAACCAACCAACCAAAACCAAATAACCAACCAACCAACCAACCAACCAAAACAAACCAACCAACAAAAACCAACCAATCAACCAACCAAAACCAACCAACCATAACCAAATAACCAACCACAACCAACCAACCAACCAAAACCAAATAACCAACCAAAACCAACCATTTTAGTTGGTTATTTAAAGACGCTATATCAATTACGAGGTTATTTAGCGTCGATGAGATCGGTGATAGTGAGATGGTATTTGGCGAGATGAGACCGAGGATTCCCCATAGATTACTTGGCATTTGGCATTCACCTTACGGTTGGGGAAAACCTCGGAAAAAACCCAACCAGGTAGTCAACCCAAGCGAGGATCGAACCCGCGCCCGAGCGCAACTTCAAACTGGCAGGCAAGCGCCTTAACCGACTGAGCCAAACCGGTGGCTGTTTTGGATGTTAAAAGAACGTAACAATTATGAAGTTCATGTAATTCTGTTTGCAACGGTTGAGATGTTTTTGTTTTATTGTGATTTATTGTATTATTGTAATTTCCACCATTTATTTACGTATTTATTTATCGATATGTACATACATAGGCTGTGTCCATTTATAACGTCGTGTAAAAACAAATAGGCCTATTCATAATTAATTTCTGTAATTTGCCATTGGAGATTGTAATATATGGCGACAAAAACATCCTCCAAACATTTCTATAGGAACAGAAGTTGAAATATCAGAACCGAAATATATTATACAGGGTGTTTCCGAGGTGATGTTACAAACTTTCAGGGACAATGGCGAAGGGCACATGTATCAATTTGAGGTAAGGAACCATGCTCCGGAAGTGACTGAGTCGAAAGTTATAAGCAAAAATAGTTTTGTGGAAATGGAATTGTAATTTGGCACCACGTGCCCTCCTTCCCTTAACTTTTGGAACAGTCGTGGAAAAATGATATGGGCCGGATGTCTTCAACGTGGGTACTTGACCCGATACAATCTGTGAGCATGTCTACTGTTCCCATTGGCTCATCCGTATTCGAAAACCAGGTCTGCTTATTCCGCTCTCGTGTACTCCTCCATGTAACTAGGACTGATCGACTGGACACTGCAACTTGTACACATACACTGCTGTCTACAGACGTGCATATCAGGACCGACCATGTCCGTTACACATTACGCAATCTGTATTTCTTTAGTGTAGTTTCCTGTCCCCATCCCTCAGACAGCGCACTGAATGGAATACTGTAAGTAGACAACGTAAACAACGTCAGAGGACTACAGTTTGTGTAAGATGTACAGATAAATACACATAAATAAGGTGTACCGAGGAATAAAATTATTTCATTTCCACAGAACTATTTTTGCTTGTAACTTGCGACTCGGTCATTTCCGGTCCAGGGTTCCTTATCTCAAATTGATACATGTGTCCTTCGCCATCATCCCTGACAGTTTGTAACACCACCTCGGAAACACCCTGTATATAACTTATTTAATTATGAACTTAATTTCAATTATGAATATTCTACTATTTCTTTCAATAAATCGTATAATGTGTCTTTCACGTGTTAAATTTTATTATACCTATTAACATGTTTCGGCTTGCTATTGGCCATCTTCAGAACTGGCTGTTGCTGGTCTTGGCGCTTTTGGTTTTGTTTCCTGTGGGGGTGTGTTTGTGTAGTGTAAAGTGGAGTCAAAGTGTGTGTGTGTGCGTATTACGTTACAAAGAACCATCACAGCCGTAACAAAATTACAGAACACATCACAGATGCTAACCACACATACAGAGACATGAACACAGACATGGAAATTCTACACATCCAACCAAAAAGCCAGAAACTCAACACAGTAGAACAATATGAAATATACAGACACACAAAAACACATCCAAATGAAATTTTCAAGACACAACTCAATTTCGGAACACACACACTCTTTGCCTCAACATTACACTACACAAACACCCCCCCCCACAGAAAATAAAACCAAAGGCGCGAAGACTAGCAACAGCCAGTTCTGAAGATGGCCAATAGTAGGCCGAAACATGTTAACAGGTAATAAAAATTTAACACGTGAAAGACGAATTATACGTTTTGCGAAGTGATATAATGTTAAAAGTTGTGTATTCAAAATCTATAATAAATTGTCATATTATTTACTTCTAAACTCATTTCACTTGGATATAATAGATCTATTTATTTTTAAAATGCTATTGAAATATTCAGAACTCTGTAAATAGACGAATAATAATGAGAATTTACTTTTACTTTTTGGGTGAAAAATATATTGTAAGACAAAATAGTAGGCCTATTTACAATCCAGATTCGTTATAGTTATTGTGAGAATAATCTTCTGTTGTACGTAAGATGCATTTATATAAATATTTAGTTTGTTATTAAATACACATGACAGTACATTTTGTATGTGAGTAGCATTCTCAATGTCCAGTGCCTATACTGTCCTATACGAATAAGCAGATATAACACACGAAACTGAGTATGATCCATGTACATCTAACTTGCACTCAAAGTAACCAAACGCAGGACTTTAGTGATCAGTTCCTTTATTTATCGTCATTGTTGTGATATATATATATATATATATATAATTTGAGCTGGTAATGGAAATTACGGGAAAACGGCTGAACGGATTTTAATGAGTGACCCCTCATTTTCATGCCTGACATCCAAAGTTTTTCGGAAAAGTAGTAGTTTTCAGTGAAATGTCAATTTTTCTACATAATTTTCTTGTTTTCCAAAATCCATCTGTTGTCAGATTTCAGAACTAATTTTATTGAATCACGGCCGACTTGATTGAATTTCAGAACAAAACACACATTACAATAAACAATAGGCTATTACACGAAGGCCATGACCTGCAGGATTGCCGACATATTTAGAGCTCAATTCAATTTGTTATTAAAAACTGATTCTGCAATGTATAATTTTCTGAGTGCAACTGTGTATTGGATATTCAAATCTACGAAACTTGAGGTGGTTTGATGACATTATTACCATTAGAAATTAAATATTATTATAGTTAATATCACGATGCGTCTATTTTTCATTAATTGTACATAATATTGATGCTATATTGATGACAATAAAGTGAAACGTTTTGAGGTTATGTAAGTAAATGTAGAGAATATCTTAATTTTGATCTTCATTTCTATAATTTATTGCGTGACTGCTACATATAACTACAAAACTTAAGATAATAATATTGTTATTAAAAATCAAATATTTTTATACTTATTAACCCAGTGGGGTTGGGTCTTTTTCATACACTTAATGGCGGTGTAGTGTAGATATTGATATGTGTCATTATCTTCAGTATTGGCTCGAGAGAGCGCAAAAATTACAGTTCCTAAGGAAAGATCTAAAGGTATTACTTACTGATAAAATAAGAGGCCTAGAAAATTTTGTAGTCTCCAGATCATTTCATCAAGATCTCTTAATAGAATAAAATGAACGCTCTACATTTCAGCTATACGAAAATGCTATTTTTCGAAAGCTTAGCAAACCTGACATTTTTTTTAACTTTTGCCTACAATCCACAATGACCTGAAATAGCTACTGCTATCGTCCTGACATTGATACTTGCGTTTTCCCGTTGAAACTCAAAAACTGAAGTTGGATAGGTTCAAGGAAAAGTATTTGGCGTAAAAAAATCCATACAGAGGGAGTATGTTTCATTATTATGGAAGCAAATAACTATCAAAAAGACAAATATTCTTCATTGAAAATATATCTGAAAAATTTTTATTTGAACGTCTAACGAACTTAGTTTGCAGCAGTATTTGCTGCACAAGCCACTAGTGTTAATATAATTCCTGTGTTTTGGGTCTAAAAATTTGCTGTCTAATAATGAGACTGTGCTCGTATATAGTGTTAATCTGTGAGACTATGATTTATAACGACAAATTAAATTGATTTTATGGAAATATTTTTACAGAGACCATATTCCCTACTTCACCAGTGGAATAGACATGTTAATCACTGAATCTAAATTCAAGGTAACTAATTGACTTAATATCATGTCCCGCCAGTTTCACATCAGTAGTTCTATACTTCATATTCGCACGAAATTGAGGTTTCAGTAAAAGCAGAAACGATATTAATCAAATATTTGTTGCACAATGCATGTTTCTCAGTACGTTAGGGTAGCCTTACTCTAATGCTACTTTGGATATGTGAATGAGAATAAAAACTAAACCCCGTTTACACAAATTTCAATGGCTAAATGTAAATCAACAAGCCTTAATTAAATAAATGCATATAAAATATATTGATTTCGAAATATCCGTTCATCGTTAAACTTTTCCTCGGACAAAACAAAGTATCCCGTAGCGAATTGGAAATTTCAGTGCAACAGAAAACACTGAATTGTAATGCATTATGTTAATTTTTTTTACCGTGGCGCTACAGCCCGTGAAGGGCCTAGACCGACCAGCCGGCTGCTGGCCTCACGTCCACATGCCGAAGCAGAGATGGACGATCATCCAACCAGAATGGAGGTATCGTGTGGTTAGCACGATGATCCCCCCAGCCGTTATAGCTGGCATTCGCAACCGGATTTCGCTACCTATCGTAGCTCCCCAAGTGCATCACGATGCTGGGTGAGCACCGGTCCCATACACTGGCCGAAATTTCATGAGAAAATTTCTTCTCCCATGAGGACTCGAACCAGCGCGCATTCCGTAACGTGAGTCCTAGGCAGGATGCCTTAGACCACGACGCCACGGCGCGGGACATTATGTTAAATAGGCCTGCTATAAATCACCAGTTATCCATCATCATTTTGTTCTATTTCTTTCACAGAACATTAGGCCTATAATGTTTTCGATGGTGTTTCTTTATTTATGGGCACCACTATCACGAGTTAGGATGGGTGGCAAAGGATATTTTAACCGAGAAACTCCAAGTACGTTTTGATAAACTCAGTGAGATCGAGGGGTATAAGCATCATTATTTTAACTGATGATTATTCACGTCATAAACAAGAAGAAAATATCCTTACACTTTTTCTTTATTTTTTTTTTATTTTAGTAGGTTATTTTACGTCTTCTGAATGGTTGTGAAACTCGGACTCTCACTCTGAGAGTGGAACATAAGTTAAGGGTGTTTGAGAATAAGGTTCTTAGGAAAATATTTGGGGCTAAGAGGGATGAAGTTACAGGAGAATGAAGAAAGTTACACAACGCAGAACTGCATGCATTGTATTCTTCACCTGACATAATTAGGAACATTAAATCCAGAAATGCATATAGAGTGTTAGTTGGGAGACCGGAGGGAAAAAGACCTTTAGGGAGGCCGAGACGTAGATGGGAGGATAATATTAAAATGGATTTGAGGAAGGTGGGATATGATGATATAGACTGGATTAATCTTGCACAGGATAGGGACCGATGGCGGGCTTATGTGAGGGCGGCAATGAAACTTCGGGTTCCTTAAAAGCCATTTGTAAGTAAGTAACGTTATTTTACGACGCTTTATCAGCAGCTTAGGTTATTTAGCGTCTGAATGAGGTGTAGGTGATAATGCCGGTGAAATGAGTCCGGGGTCCAGCACCGAAAGTTACCCAGCATTTGCTCAGCTTGGGTTGAAGGAAAGCCCCGGAAAAAACCCTCAACCAAGTAACTTGCCCCGACCGGGAATCGAACCCGGGCCACCTGGTTTCGCGGCCAGACGCGCTGACCGTTACTCCATAGGTGTCGACTTTTTTTTTCTAATTGCAATATTTAACTAATTTTTAAAGTTTACAATATTAGACATTTAACAACGTTGCTGGATGGTGAGTAGGAGGTTTACAAATACACAGTACAGCTCAAGCGGGTACAGACTAGACACAGCAAATCAGACAAGACTCACACCCGTAACTACCTGCCGTCAGGCTTGGGTTCCGGTGAAGCTACAAAGCAAGTTAAGACTGGCCCATTAAGCCCGCGTTTTATAAGCCCAGTCCAGGCGGGACCCAAGAAAGCCTGTCTGTTTGCTCGTATTATAAGTCAGAGTGACTTGCATTCACGGAAGCCAGTCTACGCTGGTTAAGATGAAACAGTACTATTTTGAAATCTAAGCTCGTTCGTTATTTAGTATTTTTCCCCTTTGTGGCCTGACTCCAAGTTTGGAAAACACTGGAGGAGGGTTATTATTATTATTATTATTATTATTATTATTATTATTATTATTATTATCCGAACTTTTCTCCCGTTAACCATTGCTTCCAATACATCCTTCAGCAGGTGGTTTCTTCTTAGCTAGTGGTCCAACATTGTATTTTTATTATTAATACTATTATTATTATTATTATTATTATTATTATTATTATTATTATTATTATTATCCAAACTTTTCTCCCATTAACCATCCCTTAAAGTACATCCTTCAGCAGGTGGTTTCTTCTTAGCTAGTGGTCCAAAATATTATTGTTATTATTATTATTGTTATTATTATCCGAACTTTACTCCCGTTAACCATTCCTTCCAGTTTATCCTTCAGCAAGTGGTTTCTTCTCGGCTAGTGTTCCAACATATTATTATTATTATTATTATTATTATTATTATTATTATTATTATTATTATTATTATTACTACTATTATCCGAACCTTTCTCCCGTTAAGCATTCCTTCCAGTACATCCTTCAGCAGGTGGTTTCTTGTTAACTAGTGGTCCAATATTATCCGAACTTTTCTCCCGTTAACCATTCCTCCCAGTACATCCTTCAAAAAGGTGGTTTCTTCTTAACTAGTGGTCCAACATATTATTATTATTATTATTATTATTATTATTATTATTACTGTTATTATTATTATTATTATTATTATTATTATTATTATCCGAACATTTCTTCCGTTGACCATTCCTTCCAGTACATCCTTCTGCAGGTGGTTTCTTCTTAGCTAGTGGTCCAACATATTATTATTATTATAATTATTATTATTATTATTATTATTATTATTATTCTTATTATTATTATCCAAACTTTTCTCCCGTTAACCATTCCTCCCCGTACATCCTTCAGCAGCTGGTTTCTTCTTAGCTAGTGGTCCAACATATTATTATTATTATTATTATTATTATTATTATTATTATTATTATTATCCGAACTATTCTCCCGTTAACCATTCCTCCCAGTACATCCATCAGCAAATGGTTTCTTCTTAGCTAGTGGTCCAACATATTATTATTATTATTATTATTATTATTATTATTATTATTAATATTATTATTATTATTATTATCCAAACTTTTCTCCCGTTAACCATTCCTCCCAGTACATCCTTCAGCAGCTGATTTCTTCTTAGCTAGTGGTTCAAAATATTATTAATATTATTATTATTATTATTATTATTATTATTATTATTATCATTATCATTATCATCATCCGAACTTTTCTCCCGTTAACCATTCCTCCCAGTACATCTTTCAGCAGGTGTTTTCTTCTTAGCTAGTGTTCCAACATATTATTATTATTATTATTATTATTATTATTATTATTATTATTATTATTGTTATTATCCAAACTTTTCTCTCGTTAACCATTCCTCCCAGTACATCCTTCAGCAGGTGGTTTCTTCTTAGCTAGTGGTCCAACATATTATTATTAATATTATTATTATTATTATTATTATTATTATTATTATCCGAACTTTTCTTCCGTTGACCAATCCTTCCAGTACATCCTTCAGCAGGTGGTTTCTTCTTAGCTAGTGGTCGAACATATTATTATTATTATTATTATTATTATTATTAATATTATTATTATTATTATTATTATTGTTATTATCCAAACTTTTCTCCCGTTAACCATTCCTCCCCGTACATCCTTCAGCAGCTGGTTTCTTCTTAGCTAGTGGTCCAACATATTATTATTATTATTATTATTATTATTATTATTATTATTATTATTATTATTATTATTATTATCCGAACTATTCTCCCGTTAACCATTCCTCCCAGTACATCCATCAGCAAATGTTTTCTTCTTAGCTAGTGGTCCAACATATTATTATTATTATTATTAATATTATTATTATTATTATTATTATTATTATTATTATCCAAACTTTTCTCCCGTTAACCATTCCTCCCAGTACATCCTTCAGCAGCTGATTTCTTCTTAGCTAGTGGTTCAAAATATTATTAATATTATTATTATTATTATTATTATTATTATTATCATTATCATCATCCGAACTTTTCTCCCGTTAACCATTCCTCCCAGTACATCTTTCAGCAGGTGTTTTCTTCTTAGCTAGTGTTCCAACATATTATTATTATTATTATTATTATTATTATTATTATTATTATTGTTATTATCCAAACTTTTCTCTCGTTAACCATTCCTCCCAGTACATCCTTCAGCAGGTGGTTTCTTCTTAGCTAGTGGTCCAACATATTATTATTAATATTATTATTATTATTATTATTATTATTATCCGAACTTTTCTTCCGTTGACCAATCCTTCCAGTACATCCTTCAGCAGGTGGTTTCTTCTTAGGTAGTGGTCGAACATATTATTATTATTATTATTAATATTATTATTATTATTATTATTATTATTATTATTATTATTATTATAATGCATGAAATAAATAAAATGACTTGTATTTCTATAAAAGCACTATGGACCTGTTTGGAATATTATTGGAAATATGAAGCCTTACATGCTACACATTCCCAGGACGTGCGATTATGGTACTCTATCCATCTCTGTACGTGGCCAAGCTGCGTTCTCGTAACGTATAGCAGGGATGCTTGGAGATAGCACTCAGCTTGTGATGTAAGATGGGAGCCCCGTTTTGAAAAATTCAGACTCTGGATGATTAATATTTCAGTACACCCCACTTTATGATAGTGGTATACGTGAGTAGTAGCTATTGTTGTGCTCTTTCCTGCATCATAGAGCCAGGTGGAACACGCAGTACATCTCCGCAGAATTATTTTTGCGCAACTTCAACAAGACGCGAAATTCGAAATCTCTACTTACATGTTAACAGAGCACGGCCAATCACTTCATCATATCGACTCAGTTTCCTGTCACTTTGTATCTGTCCTTCATTATCTGCTGTGTTGTTGCTTGAAAATTAAAATGAAAAATGTTAATCTGTTGTGTTTTGACATGGGTACGAAACAGATGAGTGCATAGTACGTGCGTGACTATAGAAAGTTAACACAAGCCTGGTATTACTGATTTACAGATGGATAAATAACATTTGTGCGAGATCGCGCGTATTTGCTTGCTTTCAGCACAAAACCAATACGCGGTAAGTGTGAAGTACCACATTCAGTATTCCCAACGTAACACACATAACAATTTCCCTCTTCTTACCGCTTAAGTGCGACATTCATTTTACTGCTTTAGGCTTTTAACTTATTATTTTTAGAGACGTTTAACATAGTAATAATTATAAATTGGAAACTTACCACTGGAATTTCACCTAAATTGCACTGTTAATTATTGTTTTTTTAAATATTTGCAAAAATTAAGTAAACTCTACAACACCACAAAAGTTATTGCATTTGTAATGCAAGTAACATTAAGGGAGCCGTGAAAAAATCAACAAGATTCCAGATGCGGATGTTATTACTGCAATATGTTATATAAATAATATTGTTAAAATATTAAAATGAAAAATAAATCATTACATAACCTTACCGTTTGTTTTAAGTTCGCATTTGTAGACTGGGGGAAAAAAAAGACAGACGTATATCACGGCCTGCTGGAATATAGTAAACACAGAAAACATTTTATAGCAGCAATGTTGAAGATAGATATTTTAGTTTTTAAAAGTTGCCGTCATTGAACAGAAACCAAGATGGAGATTTCATTGCAACTAATTAGAAATTCGTCTTTCAGGTATGTAATAAACGATCTTCGCACAAAATAATGTACGATACACGAGCGGTATGTTTGTTTTCATGTTCTCGGAAATTGAAAAAGATCAACTACGTTTCGCTTTTTCAATCTTTTCCTCGAACATGAAAACATCAACATACCGCTCTTGTAACGCATATTACTCGTACTATTACAAGATATTCTTAGGGCTTTATATGCAATAATAAAACAGTTAAATTTAACGTTCTCTTACTCAGAAGGGAATCTATAAAACTTTTAAGACATTTTGTATTAATGTATTTAAGTTGATATTATTATTATTATTATTATTATTATTATTATTATTATTATTAAATAAATAAGTAAAAAATATCACGTTGATGTATTGTTTAGAAATGAGAACATTTTTTTTATTATCCAATTTAATAAACCCTATTTCACCCTGAGGTATATTAGGGTTATAGTTGGCATCAATATATATTTTATAAGCAATAAACAATAATAAAATTATAATACAAAATTGTGGTCAAGGTTGCAATTCACATGAATTATGTACAGGAATGCACCTTAATGAAAGAATGGATCGTTTCATAAAGCCTCAAGACATGTCTCTATATTTATATCTAATGGTTAAAGGAAGAAATTATATATAAAATAGCTTTTAAGCATGTTATTTTAGAAGCAATAAATAGCTATACTAATAGATGGCTTAAAATTTACGAATTAAATACATTATTTAGTAACAACAATTGGCAATAATCAGGATTACAAGAAATGGCTCAAAATTAGAAATCAAATGCATAATTAAAATAAAAATTAAAACCAATATTACAATATTATAGTATGCGAAATTGAAGACTTGCAGTTTCATTATAGTTGATTAGAAATAATACGATTTTTTCGCGGAATAATTTAACATTTTACAGTTTGACGAATATTCTATTCAAGAAGGACATGAAGTAATTATATGATTTAGAGTTGGTAAATATATTGGTTAACAGTTTGGTAAACGTATAAGTTAAAGTTTTCAGTAACAGCTCAAACTCGTATCTTTCACGGCAAAAGACTGGACAATCATAAAATACATGTTTGAAATCTTGAGATTCCTCCCACAAATGCAAGTTGTATCGTCTTTAATATGGAATCTATTTAAGTATTCTCTGAATTTTCCATGCCCAGTCAAAAACTGTGTCAATACAAAATTTGGCGTTATTACTTTACAATTATTTCGATCATAGACCGTTGGAAAATATAGCTCTTTTGTAAGAATTCCCTTAACACTATTGACCCATCTTTCGTTCCATTCTTACATATAATGTTCTTTGGCTACTTTTTTGATATAGGATATCGGACATTTATGTATGTTTCTATATGGAGGGTAGCTGCGAATATATTGAATAAGCAGTCGTGGACAGCCGATAAGGGGTGGTCCTCCAGCTTCGGGGTTGGGCGAAGGGCTAACAACCCATCACCGTAAAAAACAGCTTGTTACGTATCCCTATAATAAGCCTCGGAATAGGACTGATTCTCTGGCACGACCACAGCAAAGGAATAAGGTTTTGAGATTTGGATTAGAATTTATAAAACAGTTATATTACCGGTTCTTCTGTATGGTTGTGAAACTTGGACTCTCACTCTGAGAGAGGAACATAGGTTCAGGGTGTTTGAGAATAAGGTGCTTAGGAAAATATTTGGGGCTAAGCGGGATGAAGTTACAGGAGAATGGAGAAAGTTACACAACACAGAACTGCACGCATTGTATTCTTCACCTGACATAATTAGGAACATTAAATCCAGACGTTTGAGATGGGCAGGGCATGTAGCACGTATGGGCGAATCCAGAAATGCATATAGAGTGTTAGTTGGGAGACCGGAGGGAAAAAGACCTTTAGGGAGGCCGAGACGTAGATGGGAGGATAATATTAAAATGGATTTGAGGGAGGTGGGATATGATGATAGAGACTGGATTAATCTTGCACAGGATAGGGACCGCTGGCGGGCTTATGTGAGGGCGGCAATGAACCTTCGGGTTCCTTAAAAGCCATTTGTAAGTAAGTAAGTATGTATGTTTCTATCTACTCTTCTTAAGAATTTGATCGTAGTATCAGAATTTTATATTCTATTTTAGAAACAACACAGACTTTTACTTTTGTGAATTACGTGTAATGTGTGTAATACTCTGGTATCAGAATCTTACAATTTAATTAAGAAAAAAACAGATATGTATGTAAATCATGTAAAATTTTATGTCATTTTCAAGTCTGCTCTATCGGGGTACTTTTATTTAGCGTTTTTATGTATATTATTATTATTATGATTATTATTATTATTGTTATTATTATTATTATTATTATTATTATTATTATTATTATTATTATTATTAAATATCACGTTGATGTATTGTTTAGAAAGGAGATCATTTATAAAGAGTGAAACATTCACCTCACTACACCCCAAAATTGATATTTTGAACTTTCTTACTTCTGAATTCTGAGGTAAGGTTTATGCATTAGTTAAATATAGTTTATCTCTATAATCTTCCAAGATGTTTCCAGTTCAGAAATCTCTGCGAGAGGAATGGATTGAAGCAGTAAGACGACAGAATTGGTAATCGACTTATTCTTCAGCTGTATGTTCTCGCGGTTCCGCCCTGAAAATTTAGATTTGACACGTCGGAACTGCAAGGATGCGCAGGTTCTCTGTATTTGCTGAAATCATTGAAAACCCCACATCAAGCACCTCTTCAGGAGAATGTCAATTCGACTGTTAAAAATTGCATTATAATCAGGGTGAAAGCAGTGTTCTCTAGTTAGGTCATATTGAGAATTCAGATTCATTCACACTGAAAGAATATAAATCAACTTAGTAATACCAAAAATACAATTAAAAGTTTTAACCGAATTTTCGATAAAATGTAAAAAATACGATAAATGACTGACACAAATTATTGATTCTATTGTTAAGGAGAATTTCTTACGAAGATCTTGTGCTGGACTTACGCAGATATATGCTGTCTATTGGATAGAACTAGCATAACTTTAAGGATTTAAACAAGTAGTTAGAATGAGGTCATTTGTGGAGTTTGGTATCAGAGTTGGACAACTCCACTTTCGCTTTTTTTTTTACAGGAGAGACGAAAAACTACTGTTGTCACGCCAGGAGAAGGCGGCTGAAGTACTTAGACGGGGCGGAGGGGAAACAGTCGCGCATGCGCACCGCGCTGTTCACTGCAATATTCCTGTTTCACAAACATCTACTGCACGTGTCTATGAGTCTTTGCGACTTTGTGAAAATAATAGTGGGGTTTTTAATGTATTGTTTTATTAGTTTCAACACGACTATTGTTTTCAGTATACCAAAAATCTTGTATTGCTTTAGTTATCCTTTGCTTTTCGTGTTAAGAGTGTTGATAATAATATAGCTAATAGAATTTATGTTATTGTATACTGTTATTTAGGTTTATAGCAGTTTTTTGTTTATTGTAAATATGTCGACAAAGAGGAAACAAGGATTGACAATCTATAGCGAAGAAAGGAATATTATTAGAAGTGCAAAATAATTCTGTGATGAAAAAGAACAACAGTGCCTTTGCATTCCTCTTACGAAACCTACAGCAAAGGTAGAAAAGTACTCTAATCTATCCACAAGAATAATACAGCGTATAAGAAATGAAATGAAAGACTGCACAGAAGAAAGTGCGTTGTCGACACCTGAGGGAGAAAAAAAATGTAAACGTCCAGACTACCGAAACGCAAATTTAGATGACTTCGACGGGAGATTGACAAAAAAGATATAATTGAGAATATTTATTTGAAAAAGAAAGAGGGCCACCGGCGTAGCTCAGGAGGTAGCGCGTTTGCCTGCTGATCTGCAGTTGTGCTCGGGAGTGAGTTCGATTCCCGTTTGCGCTGACTACCTGGTTGGGTTTTTTCCGAGGTTTTCTCAAGCGGAAGCCGAATGCCAGGTAATCTATGGCGAATCCTTGGTTTCATTTCGCCAAATACCATCTCGCCATCATCAATTCAATCGACACTGAAGAAGCTAGTAGTTATTACAGTGTCGTTAAATAACAAGTAAAAAAATAGTACCAAGCTGCAACAAACGTCTACCCTTTTACAAGAGAAAATTGATTTGAAATGAAAGACAACATTAAGACGAATACTGAAGAAAAAGGATTTCAGGTGGAAGAAGTGCGCAGCAAAAAAAATTGAGGAAAACACTGTAAATTAGAAAACGTGAAGATATCTACAGCAAATAAGAAAGCTTAGGAAAGTGGAAAAACCGATTTTGTATCTGGACGAAATGCGGATAGATAGGCCTACCAATTTAACGTTTCCCACGTTCTGGCACGATAAAAATGTTACGGGAGTTTTGACTACCGTAAATGTGTCCAGAACACTCATTGTGTCCATCAGGATGGGGGCGGTGGGGCTAATGGCTTTGTTGAGAGATTCGAATTAATATACACGGCTGGAACATAAACGGACGATTATCATGGGCAGATCATACTCCAGAAATTTTGAAAAATGTGATAATTATAGTCATAGCGACAGCACCGAAGATGCGGAATCTTTTATGTCTGACTCCATTCCCGTGTAGCCAAGTAAGTGGACGAAGTTTTCAGGTCAGAGTGTAGCGTAAAGTTCCCCCGTCCCGCCTATCTACTCCCCGCGCCAACTCGTAGCGCGAAGACAGTAGATCCTTGGAAACCAATGTCACCGTTATACATTCTTTTAAACATTCTCATGGGTCATAGAAATATTTTTTCAATCTCCAAATGTGATTAAAATTAATATTCAGGCCCAAGTTTAAGTTTAAAAAGTGGAGTTGTCCATCTCTGAAAATAAGTCATGGAGTTGTCTGTTTTTGAAACCAAAAGAAGCCATATATAAAGTGGAATTGTCTGTTTTTGAAACCAAAAGAAGCCATATATAAAGTGGAATTGTCTGTTTTTGAAACCAAACGAAGGAATATTTGAAGTGGAGTTGTCTGTTTTTGAAACCAAAAGAAGCTATATATAAAGTGGAATTGTCTGTTTTCGAAACCAAACCAAGGCATATTTGAAGTGGAGTTGTCTGTTTTTCAAACCAAAAGAAGCCATATATAAAGTGGAATTGTCTGTTTTCGAAACCAAACCAAGGCATATTTGAAGTGGAGTTGTCTGATTTTGAAACCAAAAGAAGCCATATGTAAAGTGGAATTGTCTATTTTCGAAACCAAACCAAGGCATATTTGAAGTGGAGTTGTCTGTTTTTGAAACCAATAGAAGCCATATATAAAGTGGAATTGTCTGTTTTCAAAACCAAACGAAGGAATATTTGAAGTGGAGTTGTCTGTTTTTGTAACCAAAAAAGCCATTTATAAAGTGGAATTGTCTGTTTTCAAAATCAAACGAAGGAATATTTGAAGTGGAGTTGGCTGTTTTTGAAACCAAACGATGCCATATTTAAAGTGAAATCGTCTACTTTAGAATCTAAGTCTCTTCTAACTCGGTTTCGAAGAAAATTTATGTAAAACAGTACTTATTATTCCACAAACCGTTTATTTAAACAGTCAGCCATTTTGGATTCGCGATGCGTGATGGGAAAAAGTGATACGAATGTGGACTTCTCATTGGCTATTGAAGGATGTTTCCTAATTTGAAACCAAGCCACAGTGGAGTTGTCTACATTTTGATTCTAAAGCGCACAATCAAGTGCTATTTTCGTTTTCTGTCCGTTTTTGAACATAAACAGTTCCAGAATCTCATTTAGCACACAAAATTCAATGAGAAATCGCAAAAAAAGGAGTTGTCTAACTTTGATACTATGCGTCTCATTTGTTATAACTAGAGTCCCGCGTTTGGTTACTTTGAATTCAAGTTAGGTGTACTTCGACCATACTAGCTTCGTTTTTTTTTTTTTTTTTTTTTTTTTTTTTTTTTATATTTTTATACTTAACTCCAAGTTAAACTAGCTCACTAAATTCCGTGAACTCGTAATTAAGACTGGTTCACCCAATAAGTTCACTCCGAGTTGGACTAGCTCTTTTTTTTTTTTTTTTTTTTTTTTTTTTAAGAATTTATATTTAATATATTTTCATAGAACAAAAACTATTGCATTTCATGTGTACATATATAAAACATGTTAATATTAAAGTAAAGATCATGAATAAAACCAGTTCAAAAGTTTACAGTAGACACAAAACAATCTAAATTCCGTTCTCTACTTATACTGTAAGTACACCTTTCTTCAGTAACTGAAATCTTGACACTTTTAAACTAGCAAAATCCAGCTACGTTTACATAACACATATTACATAATATTATGTTAGTAAGTTAATGTAATTTTTTTTTTTTTTTTTTTTTTTTTTTTTTTTTTTTTTTTTACTACCTATTAATAATACACTGAATCTTATATCTTAAATTTGGTTTTAAATGCTCATGATGTCCTCTTAAAAAAGTCAGAAGACCTTGCAGTGATGGAGTGGTACTTCTCATGCAATATTGAATATATCCCATCGTGAGCCATGTAGATGTATATGAATGTGCAGCTGAAGGTAATTCCATCTCTAGAAGGATGCGCAATATATCATTAGGATTATCAATCCGATGTATTCTCTGCAGATGTCGTCTCAGTCATGTCCACATTTGTATAACTTGAGCATTGCAATTGGTTAACCGATGTCTAACCGTATCTATTTGTCCACATCTCTTGCATAATGGAGACAGAACCATATTACACATGTACTTTTTATGTTCAGTAGGTACAATTTCATTAACTACTTCATAGGTAGTCACCTTCCATTCACTTGGGACGTTAGACCACTTAAAACATGTCCAAATACGTAACCAGTTTTTGTTTGGGAATTTTTGTTGTATGTATGGAATTTCATACAATGACTGATGAAGACAGTGATATATCTCTTTGGTGTTTATACGGGTTATATCAGAAGTAACAGTATTAGGAAGAGACTCCATCAACTTGATAGTTTTACGAAAGTGGCTACCTATTGTTCCGCGACAAGAAGTAGATGGCTGGAAGAACTGTCTCCAAAAAACTATATCTTGTGGATGACCAATACCATTTTTAGCTAATATTATGGTTTTCATTAACAGGGAGTGACATTTTATGCTTACAAATATTAGATTCAGGCCGCCTTCTGTAATTTTCCGTCTCAACTGCGGGCGTGCAACACGGAATGGGTATCCTCGCCAGACATAGTATCCGATTAACTGTTCAATTTTCTGTGATACCTTGTCCGGCATTGGTAATACTTGAGCAAGGTACCACAATTTCGAGAGTGCAAACGTATTAACATGCCATACTTTCTGTAGTAAGTTTAGGTTCCTACTTAGATGCTGATGTAATGTCCCACGCAGTTTATTTAACGTAGACTGCCAATTATTCTCTATTATATCATCAAGTCGAGGAGAAAAATTAATTCCTAGAATGCGTACTTCAAAACGAACTGGTATGTGTGCGATTGAAATTGCTGGATTCCATTCACCAAGGGGTAATAGAGCTGATTTCTTATAATTTACTCTAGCATTTGTTGCGTTACAATAAAGTATTAGAATATCCACCAGGTTGCCAAGTTGACTTTCATTCCTACATATGACAGAAATATCATCAGCATAAGCTTGAACTGTTGGTATACCCAAAGGATTAGGCATGAGGGTCAAATGTCTATCAATCATCCGAAGTAATGGTTCCAAACAAAGTGCAAATAATATCATTGAAAGTGGACATCCTTGTCGAACTGATTTCTGTATCGGTATAGGTTTTGTAAAATATCCATTGATTTGTATACGAGAATGGGCATTTCTATATAATCTTTGAATGGAATCTGCAATTAGTCGAGGAAACCTGAATTGTTCAAGAACTGTGAACAGGTATTCTTGGCTAACCCTATCAAATGCTTTTTCCATGTCGATATTTAAAATAGCAACTTTCTGCATGGGCATTTCACTACTTTGGATGATAGTGTCTCTTATTGATATCAGATTATTGATTATAGTTCTTCCTGGCACTGAACAGGTTTGTCCTGGCGCTATAAGATGATCCATGCAAGGTCTGATTCTATTTGCTAATATTTTCATAAATAATTTGTAGTCAGTGTTGAGCAGAGTGATAGGTCGGTAATCTGTAATCATCTGCGGTTTCGGGATTTTAGGGATTAACACAATTATTCCTTCATTAAATCCTACACACTCAACAGAAGTTTTAAAAATTTCATTCATTACATTTAGTAGAGGTCGTTTAATATATGCCCAGCATTTTTTGTAAAAATTATAGTCTATACCATCTGGTCCAGGAGATGATTTGGAGCTAGCTGTCAGAATTGCTTCTTTCAATTCGGTTTCACTTATATCCTCTTCTAACCGCAGTTGATCGTCTGGAGTAATTGTATTTTGAATATTGTTCAATAAGATTTGCTGGTCGTCGGGTGAACAATTTTCTCTACAAAAGACGCTTGCAAAGTGTCTTTCAGCTTCTTTTAGACACTCTGTAGTTGAAGTGGTCCTCTCATTATTTTTTAATAACAAACTGCTCATAACTTTCGTTTGTCCTCGTTTCTTTTCGCACGCAATGTGATATAATGCAGCTTTTTCTCCAGAAATTATCGATTCTGTGTGACATCTAACAGTGGAACCCTTTAATATGTCTTCCTGCAGTTTACAAAGTCTTATTTTCACAGTATTCATGTGTTTAGTAACGTCTTTCCCTTCGCACTGCTGCTGATACAGATCATAAATTACGTTGTAATAGAACTGTAATTTGGATTTGCGATCTTTTGCTTTAATAATCCCTTGATTTCGAAAGAAGGATCTTATGGCTGGCTTATATATGTACATCCATTTTCTTAATTCAGTATGTTTCGATCTTTCTGCTCGAACACTCAACGTCTCCCACCATGAAGAAAACTCGTTCATAACTTCGTCATCACATATCAATTTAGAATTGAGTTTCCAGTAACTCCTTCCAATCTGTGGAGCAGTATGAATTCTAGATAAAACCATCAATACACAATCGTGATCAGAGAAGGGTACAGGATGAACTTCTATCCGCCGTAGAAAGGTTTGCATTGTTCTATTAATATAAAATCGATCTATTCTTGATGATGAGTTGCCTTGATGAAAGGTGAATTGAACGTCATTTCCTCTTAACTTCTCCCATACATCAATTAAATACAAGTCATTGGTGAGACGGTCCAGTGCTAGAGACGGATTATATGTCCCTGTTTGGTCCTTACAATGTAGAACACAATTAAAATCGCCTCCAATGATCAATTTCTCATATCTCTGACTTAAGTAATAGGGTACATCGCGTGATATGAAATCTTCTCTTTCCTGTCGTCTGTTCGAACCGGAGTGCAAGTACAGATTAATTAAAAGTGTGTTATCACCCATTAATATAGTTGTAAGCCTCCCACTAGGGTGAATCTCACTCTGTTGTATTGTATAGCCTGCACGATAGATTATGGCTGTGCCTCTTTGATCCTCTCCTATATTGCACACCGAACTATATCTAGCACCTAGAAAATCAAAATTATCGATATTAACTTCTTGTAGGAATAAAATATCGATGTCATTATCATAAATAAATTCTCGTAATAAATGCTGTTTACCTTGACTTCGTAGACAATTAATATTCAAGGTTGCGATGTTTTCAATTGCAGTCATCAATAGTAAAATTAAAATGAAACAAAAATGATCATATTTCATCGTGCTGATGTTCTGCTGAATAATATTTCATGAGTATGTTATTTCCTGTATCGCACATCAATATCATTAGTGTATAAAAGAACGTCATCTCGGGAATCTCAGCTTCGTTAAATCTGGGACGTGTCCAAGGCGCAAGTATCACCTGTATTCGATATTTGTAGATCGTCTTGGGGAACGGGTTTCTCGTCAGTGCTGTCCTTCTTACCTCCTTCTTTAGTGCGTCCATATATAGCGTATGGGTGAGGACGTTGGGTGGTCTTCATTTTATTGCTTGTATGAGGCGACAATAAGTTTTTTTCCGGGGATGTAACACTAGGCCCCGAATCACGTCCTCTGAGGCGTGGGTCGCGTGGAAAGTCGTGTTGTGTTTGTTTCAGTTTCTTAGAAGGAGTACCTACAGATCGTTCCTCTTGGTTGTTGCAATCTGTGTTTGATGATAATTCTCCAGGAGAATGGAGTGGTTGTACTGTAGTAGGAACTGAAGTTGTTTCCATGCATTCGTCAGTTGTAGCTTGTCTTGTGGTGGGCTCCTGCTCGATCTCGGTATCTTGTGGCTGGTCTAGTTCGCCTAGCGTAAGATGATCGGTTGTTGGTACTACTGATTTTGCCATCTCTGTCTCCGAGGATGTGTCGGTCTCTTCCTCTACAGTAGCTTCCATAATCATATCCACATTTTGTTGTTTACTCTCGTCTATTATGGCTTCTCCCTCGGTCACCCGTGTTGGCTCCCGTACATTAGATGTCCCTCCACGTACAACATCGCTTAACAAAAGCTTCCTTCCTGTAATGTTGACAGGCAGATTAAACTTTTTATTTGGACACTGTGATCGTAGATGTGATTCTTCGCCACATATATGACATAGCTGGGGTTGTCCCGGATAATGCAGGATGACAGCATAGCCGGCAATGACCAATTTGATCGGTATGTGTTTCTTGATCTCAATACGCACCGCTCGAACTCCATTACGTACGGGGTATTTGTATTGCGTACTCCAAACCTCGGAACGGACGTGTCTAACAGCTCCGTATGGTGAAAGGGACTGGACTACTGTTTTATCGTCTATTTCTGGAGGTAAGTTAAATAGTCGGACTGTAACTGTGTTGACATCTGCACGTTGTAGGGCCACTTTAACTATAGTTCCGTTATCATATTGAAAGTTAACTGGATCTGTATATTTATTCAACAATCGATCATAATGAACAGCTGATACCAGTTTTATATATACTGACCTTTCCAGTGTGTTGAGCTGAATCATATCAATTTGGTCTTCTGTGATGTGTAACGTTCCATCTATCCAATTATGGATTTCTAATGCCGACGGTCTCTGCGCTTCAGTTGTAAACACTATTTTCACTGTATTTTTTCTTTGAATGTTAGCCATTGATCTTGCACTTTTACTTAAGAAATATAAAGGGAGAAAAATATATAGAATATATATTAAACTAAAGACACTACCGTATATGTCGGTGGTATATCCTATTAGTCTGAATTAAGTATAACTTTGTAAACAAACTCACTACACTGCACTGCTCAAGCGATGTGTTCACTACCAGCTCCACAGAGCAACTGACGTTCGGAGCGGAAATAGCGAGGCAACAGTTGACGCTGTAAATAAACTGGTAATGTGTGTTTACATTTATTCGTGCATCTGTGTCTATAAGTCTGTGAACAACAGGAATAGTACTCATGTACAAAATGTCACATGAATTTAATAAAAATAATAAAGTAGTATTTATTAAAGACACGTTATATGCAATAAAAGATATTTTACCACAGACAAAACTAAGAATTTTCAGTAGCCAGCCCCTTCATTTTCGGGAGCCACCACAGTTTGTCCATACATGCAATGAGAAAACCATTCGAGCTGAGATAAATATACATTTACTGAAATATATTAAACACTATTAAATATCTATGCAATGCAGACAAACACTCTCAGAGACGCTCTGTGCTCTACACTGAAGCTATGTAGTGACAATATCTTGAGATGCGCAACAAAATTTGTAACAATATTAATCTAAGAAGCACATTCAAATTTCTTCCTACAACCGCTTTTATTAAAATTATGTATTAGTCGTAGTCCCGGTTTCTTTAACCATTGCTAAAATGTACCTAACATAGCGTTAATTACCCGTTAGTTAAAAGTAGGCTATAAGTTACTGTTAGAAATATTGCGTTTCTTCAACTTTATATTTCACATTTTAACATTCTGTTTGTTAACTTTCTGTTAACATCAGAGATTCTACAGTTTAACCATAACCTATAACCAAGTATAGGCTCAATTCTGTTTTCTGAACTATGACAATTGCGATTCTCGCTTGTTTCCGTTATTTGATTCAAAGAGGATAGAAGTCTTTCTATTCTCTCAGGTTTGATTTCTACTTCTTTCCGTCGTTCGTATCACAGTAGCGTGGAGCGGTGTATTGGTATTGCTGTTGTGAAGTGGAAAACATTGAAACAAAAAGAAATAGTGGAACTAATTTCTTTTCGTTCGAGAGAAGCCTTCTGCTAGAAATAATTTTGCAGTATAAACTAATTATTGAGAATAAACAAACAAACGAATCTACGAGTTCTTTGAAAGCGAAAAGTGAGGCTTGACAGAAAGTAGCCTATATCTTTGTATGAACTTCTGGTCTGTCAAATCACAGAAATCATCCGCTCTGTTTATGTATTCATTGATACAGTATTTTATAAATAATCAAGATATGAAAGTTCAGCATCTAAGGCACCAGCCATATCGATCACTTGTATGACAACAGAGAGTTAAATGACTCAACTGCATGAAGTTGGGCAGTTAAATTAACATGGGTTTTAACACATTGTTAGTACTAACAATAGTTGAAGAAATGTTTCAACTGTTAAGTTTAAAGTTAAAATAATAATAATAATAATAATAATAATAATAATAATAATAATAATAATAATGATTTATTTAACCTGGCAGAGTTAAGGCCATACGGCCTTCTCTAACACTCAAGCAGGAGTAAAGACTGCGTTACAAAAACACTACAAATTTACAAATTACACTACAATTTTACACACAAAATTGAATAAGATAATAATAATAATAAAAAATAAACAACAAATAAGAAGAAATCGGACATAATATATAACATACAGAAAGAAAGAAAAAAGCATAATAATATGTGAACAGCAGGTCAAAATAAATGAGGCATACAAAAAAAAGACAATTATTCATAATAATAATAATAATAATAATAATAATAATAATAATAATAATAATAATAATAAAATAAGAATAGTAATAATGATGATGATGATAATAATAATAATAATAATAATAATAATAATAATAATAATAATAATAATAGTAATAAAATAGTGCAGTACAAAGTATACAGTGAATACAATATTTCTAAGTACACACAATAAGGAAAATTAAGATTATATATAGCTCAACTTATCACATTAGAGATATAACATTATCGGAAAATATGAAAACAAAAATATAAAATAAGTTGAATATCATTAGAACATAAAAAAAATGTGAATACGTGGAAACATGCAATACAACACTTTTCATAATAGTAAGTTAGTTTGGCAACTCGTCATAAGATAATTTTCTAACTTTGATTTGAAAGAATTCAATGTTCTGCAGCCCTTGACTTCAGGCGGCAGAGAGTTCCAGTGACGAGAGGTAGCAACAGTGAAGGATGAGGAATACAGAGACGATGCGTGAAGTGGAATTTCTAGCGTGTTATCGCGTTGTGATCGAGTATTAATATTATGATAGCGAGAGAGAGTATGAAATCGAGCGAATAAATAATAGGGGGATGAAGAGTGCATAATTCGATATAAGAGAGAAAGTGAGTGCAGATTTCTCCTCTCATGTAACCTAAGCCATGATAACTTCTTGAAAGAAGGTGAGATATGATCATAGTATCGAACATTACAAATGAAGCGGACGCACGCGTTATGAACACGCTGTAGTTTCTGAGCGGAATCAATCCTGAGATCACTGAACAAAACGTCGCAATAATCGAAGTGAGGTAGAATGAGTGTCTGTACCAGCGTCTGTTTTAATTTAGATGGATAATGATACAATCTTTTTAGTGAATGGAGAATAGAGAATGCCTTCTTACATGTATATTTAATATGCGTATCCCAATTGAGATTAGATTCGAAATGTACTCCGAGATTTTTGACGGTAGAGCTAAACGGTATGATTCTTTTATTCAGTTTCACAGGCGGAATATTCAGGTCGTTGACTTCAGGAATTAATCTACACACTGTTAAAATTTAACAAATGTTGAAGATACCGGGCCTAAGTGACATAAAAGAAATAGAAGTTTTAACAATGTTGATTTGTTTTTTTGATGTGAATGGCATTGTCCACAAGGAGTTCGTTCCGCCAGGACAAGCAGTGAACCAATAGGGAAATGTAGAAAAATGGGAACTGGTTGCTTCACCACGACAATGCTCCAGCCCACACAGCTCTGACGGTACGAGAGTTTTTGACAAACAACGACATGGTGCTTGTGCCTCAGCCACCCTACTCTCCCGATCTGGGTCCGTCGGACTTCTTTTTGTTTCCACGGATGAAGAAATGTCATTGTTTTCACATTGGATCGCAATTGACATGCTTTCTTGGGTCGTGGTGAATTTGGAGTTTTCCACTAGCTGCATGCTTGCTTTGATTCTGAATCGTAACCATAGCACCAAGACTCATCCCCAGTCACAAATCTTTTAAAAAAATTTGGATCGTTCTGCACTTCACTCTTCAAGTAGCGGCAAACTCTTTGTTCATCTGTGAGCAAGCGAGGAACAAATTTTGCAGACACCCGTCTCATGTGAAAATCTTCGGTTAAAATTCGCTGGACCGTTCTCCATGACAGGTTCGTTTCCTCAGAAATTTCGTCAATGGTCTTTCGACGATCTTCATCATTTGCACGTTTCATTTTGGCAATGTTTTCTCTTTTCTTCCTGTCGAAGGATGCCCGGGGCGTGGCATATCTTCAGTTGACATGTTGCCAGATTTGAAACTGGAAAACCATCATTAAAGGCTTGCCGAAGCATCCCAACGGTCTCGGCTGCAGCTTTCCCTAACAGAGAACAAAATTTCACACACTCTCTTTGTTCCTTGTGGTCGGCCATCTCACTAATCGCCAAACGGCTGAAACAGGAACGCAAACAACACAGCACCACAAACAAACCACTTAACTCATACTGACGCCAGCTCACTAACGGTCGTGGGAGAGACCCCAAACTAACACCACCTAACAGGACAATTCGTAACTACAAAGCATGCGCGGTTCCGGTTACATTTTGGTGTACCTTCGTACATACATACATACATACATACATACATACATACATACATACATACATTCATACATATAGAGGTGTGAAAATTGTTAGAATAATCTTAATTTTAAAGGTTTTTTAATAGTTCCTTCACAAATATTAATTGAATTGATGAATATTGATATACAGAGTGTATCAAAAATACGTGTACAAACTTCAGGCATGGGTTCCTTACACCAAAAGAAGGAAAAAAGTTCATATGAACATATGTCCCATAATCCTTTGTTTCTCCGTTATTCATTTATTACTAAAAGTTTGCGTTCAACGGCCTTCGAGGTTTAACCTCAAAACTTCATTTCTTTATGCACTCATTCATAGAAGGCTGTGACTGGTTGTATCATAAATGGACTGCATATGGCGAAGTGTTGCCATGGAGACTTGTTTACATGTGTCATTTGTCATTAGTCTGTCTTCAACGTTGCAATTGTGAACGTGGAGTGAGTTAACGTGTTTCGTTCAACCATGGCAGGACGATATTCATTTCGTGAGCAGGTTGACATCATTTTTAAGTATGGTCGCGCGAATGGTAATGGACGCGAGGCTGTACGGCTGTATCAGATGGCGTTTCCAGACCGAAGACAACCGAATCATCAAACCTTTGTTGCTGTGTATCGTCGCGTTGCTGAGACAGGAACCATTGCACCACAGACTGGTGATCGAGGACGACCAAGAGTTGTTCGTACGCCGAACCTCGAAGAAGACGTTTCACACTGTGCCGAAGACGATCCAGGCATCAGTACAAGACAATTGGCTGTGGCAACTGGTACATCACACAGTACAGCATGGAGGGTACTTCACGAGCAGCTCTTGTATCCGCAACGTGTGCAGGGGCTTTCGCCTGCCGATTATCCACTACGGGAGAACTTTTGCCGATGGTTTCTAGCACAAATAGCCAATCCATTGTTTGTCTCACCAGTTTTGTTTACAGATGAGGCAACGTTTGTGAGAGATGGAATTACCAATTTCCACAATGAACACGAATGGGCAGATCGTAATCCTCGTGCTGTATTTCAGGCTAGACATCAGCAACAATTTAGGATTAATGTGTGGGCTGGAATTGTAGGTGACTGTCTGGTAGGTCCATACGTTCTACCAGCACGTCTTACAGGTGCTATCTACAGGGACTTTATCCAAAACACTCTTCCAGAATTACTGTACGAAGATGTGCCTCTGAACATAAGACAAAACATGTGGTTCATGCATGATGGGGCTCCAGCACATTTTAGTCGCCTTGTTCGAGATACACTGGCTGGTGTCTACCATGACAGATGGATAGGCAGAGGAGGACCAGTTCAATGGCCAGCACGTTCTCCCGACCTCAATCCTTTGGATTTTTATCTTTGGGGGCACCTTAAACAATTGGTTTATGGAGCAGACATCCCGGATCAAGAAACTCTTCATCGACGTGTCACGGAAGCCTGCGAAACCATTCAACATCAATCCATGAGTATTTGAAAGGGTGCGACAGTCCATGATTCGATGAGTGTATGCATGTCTAGAAGCAAGAGGAGGACATTTCGAGCATTGGTTATGAGTTTTGTGTGTTGGCATATTATGAGTGTACCAATGTGTTGAACAGTTCCTGACGGGGAAACAAAGGATTATGGGACATATGTTCATATGAACTTTTTTCCTTCTTTTGGTGTAAGGAACCCATGCCTGAAGTTTGTACACGTATTTTTGATACACCCTGTATATTACTATACTGATGTAAGATATATTTCCTACTAACAATGCCGGAAAGCAATGTTGTACATTGATATTTTTCTTATTTTACAATTGTTATGGGAATTCAGAAATTATTATATTATGTTGGCGGAATTGGAAACAAAAAATTATATGCACAGAACAGATATATACGTTCATTTGAACCTTCACAACAATGTAAACTCAAAGAACAATTTTTTTAAGCATTTCTTAATTAATTTTTGAGGTTTCCAATTCCGCCAACATAATATAATAATTTCTGAATTCCCATAACAATTGTAAAATAAGAAAAAAAACCAATGCACAACAATGCTTCCCGGCATTGTTAGTAGAAAATATATCCTACATCAGTATAGTAATATTATATACCAATATTCATCAATTCAATGAATATTTGTGAAGGAACTATTAAAAAACCTTTAAAATTAAGATTATTCTAATAATTTTCACACCTCTGTACATACATACATACTTACATACATTCATACATACATGCATGCATACAGTGACATCATTTTATTTTTACTTCAATTTTTATTTTACCTGAGTTTTTTAATGTACTTCACTCCCACCCCTTCTACTAATGAAGTTCCAACTGTCTTCCACACAGAACCAAGGCCGCATATAGTAAGCAGTACTGAGTGAATATAGTACGTTCCAGAAATATGTTCGTGTTTTCCAGTGACGAATGAGCTTTCAATATTGAATCATATTTTCGCACAGGTACTGTCCCTTTGCCTACGTCGCATCCCGATTTCCCCCCACTTGCTTCTGTTCGCCCCTTTGTAAAAGCTGGGCTGTCTTAGCTCTTTTCTGAAAACATTAATTTCCGTTAGGAATTGGACGTCTACGTAATATTATACAGCTGTTTAAAATAACTTAAAAGGGCCTCGTTAAGTAATTACCTGTCACGTGATTTTCCCACTTTCTACGATCCTGCGGCATAACCACTTGGACGGACAGTAGATAGCACGTCTGAGTAATTTTATCTGTGCGGGTCGGGCAGAAGTGAAGATTGAATTTACAGTACGTAAGATACTCTTTTATAGAGTAGGTATAGAATTATTTCAACATGAGTTACTAGTACGAAGGACGAAACTGGCTATTGAAATTAGATCCAGTATTCTATATTACGATAATATGCACAAAAGAACTGAAGCCTTTATCGAAATTAACGGCCACCATTTTCAAAAATATGTTTAAATATTCATATTATGATTATTCATATTATGATTAATTTTCAATTTAACTTCTTTCTCTATATTGTACACTAATGTGGTGTTGACAGTATATTATACACTGCATAATGAATACGTTCGCATGGATAACTCAGTTCGTGAGTAAAAACACTTATTCTTAATACAGTACTGTATTTTGATTAAACAAAAACCCTAATGAAAATTATCGAACTCAAAATCTCGAGTGGAGTAACGGTCAGCGCGTCTGGCCGCGAAACCAGGTGGCCCGGGTTCGAATCCCGGTCGGGGCAAGTTACCTGGTTGAGGTTTTTTCCGGGGTTTTCCTTCAACCCAATACGAGCAAATGCTGGGTAACTTTCGGTGCTGGACTCCGGACTCATTTCACCGGCATTATCACCTTCATTTCATTCAGACGCTAAATAACCTAGATGTTGATACAGCGTCGTAAAATAACCCAATAAAAAATCTCGATATTTCCTAGTTTACGTAAATGGATTAACTACTTTTCTTCCCTCCTATACTTAGTAGAGTGATTTGTTTGTGTGTTACGCCAGTATCATCGAACTCCAGTCGTGGAAGGGGATAGCAAACTGTGTTTCCGGTTCTCTAAAGGTATAGCCAGGTTAATATTAAAAATGTTAGTAAAAATAAAATGATGTCCCTGTACATACATACATACATACATAGTCGACCTGGTTGGCAAGTTGGTATAGCGCTGGCCTTCTATGCCCAAGGTTGCGGGTTCGATCCCGGGCCAGGTCGATGGCATTTAAGTGTGCTTAAATGTGAGAGCTCATGTCAGTAGATTTACTGGCATGTAAAAGAACTCCTGCGGGACAAAATTCCGGCACATCCGGCGACGCTGATATAACCTCTGCAGTTGCGAGCGTCGTTAAATAAAACATAACATTTTACATACATACATACATACATACATACATACATACATACATACATACATACATACATACATACATACATACATACATACATACATACATACATACATAAATACACCGACAGACACAGACACAGACACTGCTAGAGTCGCTTGGAGGCTTTAGGTAACCAAACGCAGGACTCTAGTTAGAACTCTACATTCTTTGCAAAACGTCTACAACTTTTTAGGATTCACAACTACGGTTTTATATGTTAAAATATGGGCCTATTACACATTTCCTACACGAATATTAAATTGGGGACTAGGCTATAGCAGGTTATATGTCACTACTATTAAAGCCAAAGCAAGAAAGAGCTAGGAGAAAGTTGTATAGCAGCAGTGACCGAAACTCGAGCTGGAGTGATTACATGAGACAGTGTATGAAGTAAGGAGACGGAGGAAAGGTACTTGGCATGAAAACTACAACCGGTGGTGGTTCCTGCACTAACATCTTGATCAATCCCGAGGATAAAAATCTCAAGCTTTGCTGTATCAGTAATGTCACTGCGTCATCAAGAGCCAGTGAATAATATACGATTTTTCTTGCTTCTTTTTTTAACCTTCCTCTAGAATATAATCAAGAATTTTCTCAATTTTTCTCTCGATACTTGGTCGAGAAATTCGTAAATTTTCAAAATGAAAAACTTCTTATGGCCAAGTTATTTAAGCTATGTTAATCATTACTCTTTTGGGGAATTATTATGTTGACGAACATAGTGAAGGAGCTAATTTAATTTGATTACAGTATATGAATTATTTATTTTTTTCAGTATTTGTAAGAGAGAGGTAGTCTGCCTCTCCTTACTAATGAATTGTAGCAGAAGCTATTAAGTTTTCCAACACAATAATTTATTTCGATGTTGAAAGAAAATGTAGTCTTTTTTTAATACATTATTTTATTTATATACTTTTCACCTTTCGTCAATGGGCCGAATAGAAGTACGTTGTGGGCCGTAGGTTGCCTACCCCTGGTCTGCACGGTGGTATACATTTCTTTTGAATTGGAATTGGAATATATCAGTCCCCTAACTGCCCATTGTGCAACTCAAACCAAGAAATGGATTCGGAACACCTCAAAATCTGTGCTTCAGTGGCTGACCATGATAATATTGTGACGCCCACGTGAGATTCGGTCTCACGACCGACGGAGGGGAGGCTAAGTCGACCTTGTTTTGGGCGGGTTGCGCGCGCATCTGCCTCCTGGGGCATGGCTACGCGCGGTGAAGGAGGGGAGCAGCAGCGTGCGAGATGTTTCGAGAATGGACACACGCGTCGAAATATCGCGAACTATCCAGAACTCGTACTTTCTCGTAACTATGATTTTGCTATAAAAGAAGAAACGCGAGCGAACTTGGGCAGTTTTCAGTTTATTCAGTCATTCAGTGAGTAAGCCAGAGCAAGCAAGCCAGTCTTGTGTACCGGAGTTCGACTTGAGTGTGCGTCCGCAACTGTGGCAGCATCCGAAGGCCGGAGTTCGAGTGCAGTGGACCGCAGTTGGAGGGACCTGAGTTCGAGTACAGTGGACTGTCTCTGAAGGTCTGTGGTTCGAGATACTGTGAACTCGTGTGATTGAGCTAGAAGAACTGTGAACTGAGAACTGACAGTTCTGATTTGTAATTAGTGCTTTGTAAATATTAGTTAAGATTAACAGTTAATTGTTGACAAGAGCGTTTAAGGTGAATTGTAGAAAGGAATTATTGTTGAGATAATAAAGTCACATTGTTGTCCAGTTTAAAAACGTTACAATATCTTTGAAAAATATTGGAGTGCAAGAGGTCAAATGACTTTGTCAAACGCCTGGCATTAGAAAACAACAACAACAATATTTCTTTTGCTAAGTTTATTTCTTCAAAATTTATAAGCTATTATATTTTAATACTTTTTTTTGGACACCATTTTTTGACCGGTTGGCGACCTATAGTTTCGGATACAAAAACGTTTTAACTGCTGCGTCAAATCCTGACAATAATGGTTCAATGTACACTTTTTAAGACGTTTGAGGTACTGTTCGTAGGTAACTACAATTTGGAAATGCTTTCTCCAACTACACTTACGATTTCCAACTGTTTCGCTCTGATTATAACTGTTTAATTTTACTTTTTGCATTATATAATACCTTCTGTGTTGTTAAATCTCAAAGGAATCTTGTTTTCCCCCACGTAGTTGAGTATCTATTTTTCTCTTTTGCTTCCCAAGCTCGGAACTGTTAAATACACAAGAATTAGAAGCTTTGTTTGTCCGTCCATTCGTCCTCCACCCTCCCTCCCTCCCTCCCTCTCTCCCTCCCACTGGACATTTGTGACTGCCGCTTACAGCTTCTGTATGGAGCCAACTAACTAGAGCTCGGCATGATGGATGGCGCGGAGGTAACGAGCTGAAGGCAGTGTTTTCATGAAGAGGTATGACGAGAAGCGTTTTCAAGAACACAAGCTTCACGAGAGCTGGAGAGGAATGAAAAGATAGCAGTGTTAATGGCACCTCCGCGATTAAAGAGGAATGGTGTGTTTACAACTCCGGAGTTTTAACTTCGTCTATACACAAAGTCTCTTCTCTTCCTGTCCTTTATAAAAGTAGTTACGTCACGGATGATCGCTTACTTTTCTACAAAATCCACAAATGATTGAAGATAAGTAAAATAGTTTTGTTTTTTATATAAAACGATCTCTGTGGTTTGAATTATAACTTATATGGTTAGAAATTCAGCGATTTCATATTCTGTTGGCCTATACAGCTGAGAAAAAATAAAGTTTTACTATGAGGAATAGTGTGTTTACCTCATCTTGTAGTTGGGTGCAATAACAGCTTAAGTTAAAAAAACCTACGTTTAAAAAAAAAGTCAAAGTTTCATACAATGTAGAAATTTTATTAGTACATATACTCGTATCATGTATGGAGTGTCGTTTCAAAACGTATTAAATACATCCTCGGTCTAAATTTAGTTTGAAGCGATTTCGCATAGCTGAGACGGTATTCTTTAAGATCCTGATCTCATATTGGAGCAATTCGTATTCTTTCCCGCCTTTTTTCTATGATGAAAATTGTGTGTTGGATCAAATCGTATTATGTGCAACTTCTATTAGTTAAAATCTTAAATGGACAGCGTTGGCCAGCGTGTTGTGTCTTCCCACCATTATTGAGTTTCCCGCTGTTTTACAACATTGTGATTATCAAGGTATGTACAATAGCAAAATCTATTAAGAGCAGTAAGGGAACCAGAGAGACGAGAGGTGGTGCCCGAAAAAGAGCACTATATGTGGCTAAGAAGAGGGAAGTAGTGTAATTTATCTCTAAATTAAGAGCAAGTGGTCCACACCTGAGTAACGGTGAGCACGTCTGGCCGAGAAACCAGGTGGCCCGGGTTTGATTCCCGTTCGGGGCAAGTTACCTAGTTGAGGTTTTTCCGGGGTTTTCCCTCAACCCTATATGAGCAAATGCTGGATAACTATTGGTGCTGGACCCCGGACTCATTTCACCGGTATTATCACCTTTACTCATTCAGACGCTAAATAACCTCAGATGTTGATAGAGCATCGTAAAATAACCTACTATAAGAAAGAGCAAGGGAATCATATTACAATAGAAGTAAAAGTTAGAGACTTTATTTGGCTTCCGACTTAAATATTACAAAGCTCTTCAAAATGTACAATTAAAGTGTTAATACCCGAGTTAAGAGTAAAAAGATTATTTTTTTTTTCCAAATATTTCTCGGACAGAATTCAATAGGCTATAGGATTTTGTACACCGGCCAATGATGAATGCAGTTATTGCGCACGCATGCTGTTCCCAATAAGAAACTGCGATGATACACTGAAAAAGACTAGGCTCTTAGTCGATTTAGGCGCACATAAGCTTCGTGCCAATACGTTTCATAAAATTATGAGAACAGAACCTAATGAGAGACAGCCATTTTTCTTCGACTTACAGCAACTGCAACGGCTCTCGACACTCAGCATAGGTGAAGTATATTATTCAAGACAATTAGCTTTCTATACTCTCTGCGTAACTGATAAAGCTTCACAGAAGCCAAATTTCTTTACATAAAATGAAGCACAGGCTGGGCGGACGCTATTAAAGTGGCATTTTGTGTCACTACATTTATCAGTGAATTTAATTTCGACAGTTCATCAAATGTATTAGGCTGTTCGCCGATGAATGATATATATAAGGATTGAAGAATAAAATATACAGGGTGGGAGAAAAGTCCTATTAGTCCATATTATTTTGTGTCATGAGAATAATGGGGAACATACTGACTCTTTAGATACTTAGGTATACACAGTTAGTGTACAGTGGTTATTTTGTTTTTATGTTTGAATTATGACCAGAATTACAGCAATAGTGTGCATATTTGAGGTATTTCAGATATTTAAGGGGATAACGGAACTTTGTGCTCACCCTGTAGATGCCATAATTATTTAAAATTTATATTCAATGTGAGTTAGAGATCGACCCGGGTGGCCGCACGATCCAAAGTATGTCTCTTTAGGCAGCTCCGTTCGAAGGGTTGCAGGTAAGAAACTCGCCGTTCTTTATCACTATTTTCCAGCAGAAAGCAATAGAAACTATTGATATATCGTCCTACGTAGTATGCTGCTGTAAGAACCACAGAAAAACTGACAAATGACAGGGCACAATTCAGCGTGGTTTATAGATGCAAATCGTATTATGTGACAAAATCGCTTCAAAACGTATTAAATACACTGTATCGGTGCAAAACGTATTAAATGCAAACTTCAATTCACAATATCATGCAATAGATTAAACAATCAGTGTCAGTGTTTATTACATTTGGTGTCATTTCACAATGCCTAAAAGGTGACATTAAGATATTTAAAATTTTTCCATTATCTTAGCCGTGAAACGTTTTTTACGTTTCCTGTAAAATTTGTTTTTCTGCATTTAATACGATTTGAAACGACACTCCACATGTGTTTTGTATGACATTTTAGACGGTATAAATTATTCAAATTCAATATCAGGTATAATTTAAACAAAACCAATTTTAAATTATTTGCAAATAAATTATGTATTGTATTGTATTTATTAACATTCCATGGTATTCATACATAGCTTCACAGCTAGAATATGGAACAAGTAAAAAAACTTAATACTATTATAAAATCTTAATTTGTAGTCACAGTCTAGTTGAAATATATACAGAAGAGGTTTACAATATAGTCTACTAGTACAACGCAAAGTTTTAGTATCAATTTCATGAAGCGTTTTTAAATGTCATGAACAAAGCTCGGAAGTTGGGGACTTGTGTCTTTGAACGTGGCTAAGCGACCGGACTTCAATGTCAACAAACTCCCGCTTCCAGCACGGAGGTACTGTCAGATCTGCTATAAAAGTGGTTCCTGGCTGGAACAACATAATGATAATATTATGATAGGTTGAAACACGTAATTTTATAGCATATATATAAATAAACATGCAAAATACATCAAATTTACAGTTCTGCTCTGTACATTTCATTACAGTGTATGACTACATGCATTCGAAGATTTTCGAACCCATAAATTCTTCGTCTGTTAGTTAAACATGATTTGAAACGAAGGAAACTTATTTCCACGTCACATGAAGTGACGGGAGCAAACTTTAATTTTTTTATTTTATTTATTTTAACTAGCTACCTAGTGAGTACAAATTGCATTTATAAAATAAAAATGTTTCTAGCCACTACCGTAAGAGTCAGGCTCGTGTACGGTGTGGTCTTAGTGAATAATATAACATAAAATTTACAAGGACAGTTTACTAAATACAGTAATTAACTTAATTCAAACCAATAAGTACAACACAAGAGCAAGAATAAAGAAGAAAGGGAAAACGAGAGAAAAATACACATTTAATATAAATTGACAATCCGACAGAAGCCAGTGATATTCAATAAAAACATGAATATAGTCGATAGAAATAAAAGGTAAAAAAAAGTACATTTGTTACTATTATATATCATGGATAATTTTACAAAATTCTTTTTTAAAAGTTTCAATTTAAAAAAATTTCAAATTTGGAAAATGGTTTGAAATTTTATTATAAAGTCTTGGGCCTAAATAAAATACTGAATATTTCACTGTCACTGTTTCCTGTTCGATTTTCAGCAGATCTCGTATCTGAGAAAGATGAGTATATCCTAAATTTTTCTCGCAAATAGTTTTCAATTAGTGTATCACTACTAGGGAAGGTCCCTCTACGACTTGATCCATGGCTATGGACAAATTCTCAATCAATTTAAAGGACTGCAATGTCTTTCAATGAATGCCCGTTTGCAGCTCTAGTTTATGTGTGGTACAACTTACAAGATATAAACTCTGCATTAGAAGAAAATAATGTATCTCCTCGGAATTCTTCCACGAAATTCTGTACCTAAAATTTAAGAAATGCATTTTCAAACTTCCATAACACCCATTCGAATAACACGTATTTTCTAATTCCTCAAACAGACCGTTTACCTGTAATTCTCTTAATGTCATTGGCTTCGACGTGACACAGTTTATTCGTTCGTCTTCTTGCCACTCGATGTGACCACTTTCTTAGTACAAACGACTGTCCCTGAGCACTTGCAGCGTGAGCTTTGTGTACGTTATGCCTGTAACCTTACTCAAGCACACGACACACAAGTCCCCAAGATCCGAGCTTTGGTCATGAATTCATCTACATAATAGAAGGCGTGAGGAATTGCGTTCTTTTTTAATTTGACCCTAAATAATCTTATGTTTTAAGTTTAATTTTTTATTTCGATAGGGAAGATATTAGAAATGTTTACTGCCATATAGTGCACTCCTTTTTGATAGGGCGATAGACTTGCCGATGGAGTATGAAAGTAATTTTTTTGTACGCTTATTTATGATATGAACGGTAGAATTAGTTACAAAGTTTTCACGATTACATGCGAGGAAGATTATTAATGAAAAAATGTACTCACAAGCCACGGGCATATTTGTATTTTTCTGAAAATACACGAATCCCTAGATTTGACACCTACTATTATTCTAATTACTCTTTTTGTAGTAGGAATATACTGTTACTATATATGAAATTTCCCATGAATATTATTCCAAAACTCATTACCGAGTGGTAGTATGAAAATTATATTGCCTTTACGGTATTGATATTTACTATCTTTTGCAGAGATATATTAGCAAAATATGCTGTATTTAGTTTGTGTGTAATTTCTTTATTATGATTTTTCCAATTTATCTCATCAACTTTTAAGCTCAGAAATTCGGTTATTGTTGTTTCTATTAGGGACATATTTTTAATTATTATGCTTGAAATTTGCTAGGTTGAATTTGGACAGGATTCAAATTGAATTATGTTAGTTTTGTTACAGTTTAATACTAATTTATTGGCTGAGAACCAGTCACATATTTTGAAGATTGGAATGTGTTGATGTTATTGGCTGTAATTACTATACTTGTGTCATCTGCAAATAATATGGGATGACCTACAACTTTTTTTTAGGGGGCCTAGATCATTTATGGACACTACCCATAGAAAAAGTAGGGGACTTATTATTGATACTTGAGGAATTCCATTATTAATAGTTCCCCATGTCGAAGTATATTTCATATTGTATTGATTTTGACTTTCTGTTTCCTAACTATGGCATATGAGTTAAACCATTGGTGTGCAATGCCTTTTAATTCCATAATAATCTATTTATGGGAAACTTAAGTTGTTATTGCATAGAAAGTCTGAGCATTCTTTATTTAGAGTACTTACACATTAACACCAGTAGAAAAGTGTTATTTCAGTAACATAGACTAACTTTATTGATTGAATCAACGAGTTAGAAGAGAGATTTTAGAGTAGCTATTCCGCCTCCATGTTTGAAGAAAAATTAAAAGAGCATATGCCATTAAAATAAGCGCCTAAAACAAAGTGGCGTGACGATAAGTAACGTTGGAGTCGAGAAGCTGTCAAAATTTCGTTTGCATAAATGAATTAAACTGAAGTGGAAAAACCTAGTGTTTTGCCAAAAATTTGACTTACGTACTAGTAACTTAGTATAAAATAAAGAAATTATGTACGCTAAATTTAAAAGACTTGAGCTATTCCTAGAAGGAAAGGTTATAAAAATAACATAACGGAACAAAATTGTCATGATTGTACGAAAAGAGTGCCACCAAATATAGTCAACTGAAGGAAATTTTAATATTCTTAAGTTTTTTTTAAATGCGACCTGCAAGACTACCTAAAAAATGAACGAGTATGATTCGGATCATTTTATTAAATTGTTTTCCCAGTCTATACACGTTGCAAAACTATTTATTATACCATAAGATATTATTGAATGAAAGTAGGCCCTAACTGTAGTAAACAGTCTTTACCTCTAAGCTTGTAACTTGAGCAAAATATGACCCAACACGCTTTTAGTTTTTTTTTTGTTACAAGTGTATAATTATCGGAATGGTCTTTCTGGGAGCCACATATTATTATTATTATTATTATTGTTATTATTATTATTATTATTATTATTATTATGTTCTTTCATGTCCTTCCAGTCATAATACTAACAATAATAAGGCCTATCCGAGAGTTTTTCAGAATTTTGGATGCCAGTGTCGAAATAAAATTGTAATATTTTATTACTATTAAGTTGTACCTGGATTTGAAACGGAATTGTGGTTTTATCCGTATTTAATTTGTCCATTACTAGTGAACCATTTATTTGGTTTATCGTTTGCCTTCGAAATAGGCCTACTTTTTATACGCTACAGCACATCGTCGTCTTCTATAAGCAGTAAAGACACAAGTAATGTTGTGAACACAAAAAGCTATGCTCGGAGGGACACGATTAGTCTAGTTTCATATTTATTACCCACTCTTTCACCAGCTCCTGTTTTTAAGAGAATCTGCAAGAAAAGAAAAAATACTGTACACACTGTATGTATGCCGAGCTTTGTTACACATTTAAGCCTATGCATGGCAAAGAATGCTGCTAATTAACAAAACTATGGACTTAATTTCTAAAAATTTACCTGAAATATGATATATCATTCGTCTTTTTTCTTATTCTATTGCAATTATATACAGCACACTCAAGAGACATATATTTCTTCTCCCCCCCCCCCGTATACACAACATTGTAAGCAGGCGAATTTATACAGGGACATCATTTTATTTTTACTTCAATTTTTATTGTACCTGAGTTTTTTAATGTACTTCACTCCCAACCTTTCTACTAACGAAGTTCAACCGTCCTCCACACAGATCCAAGATCGCATATGCAGTCATAGTAGCCACAGTACGTTCCAAAAATATGTTCGAGTTTTCCAGTGACGAAAGAGCTTTCAATATTGAATCATTTTCGCACAGGTATTGTCGTCCATTTGCTTACGTCGTATCTCGGTTTCCCCCATCAGCTTTTATTCGCCAGCTAGTGGCTGGGCTGTCTTAGCTCTTTTCTGAGAACATTAATTTCTGTTAGGAATTGGACGTCTACATAATATTATACTACTGTTTAAAAAACTCAAGTAAAAAGGCTTCGTGAAGTAATTAACTTTCACGTAATTTCCCTCCTTCCTACGACCCTACGACATAACCACTTGGACGGACAGTAGATAGTATGTCTGAGTAATTTTATTTTTTCGGATCGGGCAGATATGAAGATTGAATTTACAATACGTAAGGTACTCTTTATAGACTAGGTACAGAATTATTTCAACATGAAGTTTACTAGTATGAAGAACGAAACAGGAAATTGGATTTAAGTACAATATTTTATAGTGCGATAATATGCACATTAGAACTGAAGCCTGTATCGAAATGAACGACCACCATTTAAAAAAAGTGTTTAAATACCCATATTATGATTATTTTTCAATTTAACTTCATCCTCTATATTGTACGCTAATGTGCTGTAGACAATATAATATACACTGCATAATGAATACGTCCGCATGGACAGCTCAGTTCGTGAGTAAAAACACTCATTGTTAATATGTACTGTATTTTGATTAAACAAAGACCTAATGAAAATGATTAAACTCAAACGGGCAATATTTCCTAGTTTACGTAAATGGATTAACTACTTTTCTTCCCTCCTATACCTAGTAAAGTGATTTGTTTGTATATTACGCCAGTAATATCGAACTCCAGTCGCGGAAGGGGGTACCAAACGGCGTTGATCCAGAGGTATAGGGAAGTTAATATTAAAAATGTTAGTAAAAATAAAATGATGTCCCTGTACAACGGAAGTTGCTTATTTCATTAACTGCCGTGTTTCTCGGCGCCACCACTAAGAGCGCTGTACAAGGCAACTTGGCCACTCTATAATCTCTCTTCTAACTCTTTGGAATGAATAATAACTAACCTTAGTATTTCAGCTACGTCTAAGCTGAAATGCAGTTGCCTACTGTCATACTGTATCTGACGTCACAGCCCAGGGATACGTCCCGTCTGATACAACATAGAACCGCATCTTACTCACGCTCACTCTAGTTTGTGTTGAAGCCGGAACACGGTCATAGTGAGTGCTTTAAACCAGTGAAGAGTAAAAGTCGTATTATTCACTTAACGTAACATTTGTATTTGTGACGAAGTAAAATGCCGAAGACAAAAAGTTCGAAGTATGAAAGGCTGCAGGACTTTATTCAGGAGTTCTGAGCCAATAGTAATTTACATTACATGTAAGTTGTGCAAAGTACATATAAAAGTTACAAGAAAACAGTGTATTGAAAGATAATGCAAAACAAAAAGGCATAGAAATATAATTGAATGTAACTCCAAACAAGCAGTACCATCAAACTGAGAGAGAGTACGATAAGAAATCCATGTTTTGCAGGGATATATGTGCCATGATGGTCATTGCCAATATACCGCTTAATAAATTGAACAATAAACACTTCGGAGAAATTCTAGAAAGCTACACAAAGGAATATATTCCAAGCGAGCCCCAACTCCGTCAGCACTTTGTACCCATACTTTATGAAGAATAAATGTTTCTCTCGCAGGCAGGCCCTGGCCAACTTCGGGCTGTTGCGCCGTTAGATTGTAAAGTCGGTAGTTGGTCTACTTTTATTTCAGGTTGGATGTACTCTACGGACATGCAGTAAGAACATGTTTGTCTGTCTCTTTCTCTGCTGCATCACCTGCGTTTCACCTACTATATAGACTATTTACCCGCAACTTGAGTCTTTTGGTGGCAGGATTACTAAGCTTAATGATAACAAATAATACAGGGACATCATTATATTTTTACTAACATTTTTAATATTAACTTGCCTATACCTCTGGATCAACGCCGTTTGCTACCCCCTTCCTCGACTGGAGTTCGATGATACTGGCGTAATATACAAACAAATCACTTTACTAGGTATAGGAGGGAAGAAAAGTAGTTCATCCGTTTACGTAAACTAGGAAATATTGCGCTTTTGAGTTTAATAATTTTCATTAGATTTTTGTTTAATAAAAACGCATTTTTTAAAATGGTGACGTTCATTTCGATACAGGCTTCAGTTCCAATGTGCATATTATCGCACTATAGACTATTGTACCTAATCCCAATTACCAGTTTCGTTCTTCGTACTAGTAACTCATGTTGAAATAATTCTGTATCTACTCTATAAAAGAGTACCTTACGCACTGTAAATTCAATCTTCACTTGTGCCCGATCCGAAAAGATAAAATTACTCAGATATGCTATCTACTCTCCGTCCAAGTGGTTATGTCGTAGGGTCGTAGAAAGGGAGGAAATCACATTACATTTAATTACTTAACGAGGCCCTTTTATTTAAGTTATTATAAACAGTTCTATAATATTACGTAGACGTCCAATTCCTAACAGAAATTAATGTTCTCAGAGAAGAGCTAAGACAGCCCAGCCACTAGCTGGCGAATAAAATCTGGCGGGGAAACCGGGATACGACGTAGGCAAATGGACGACAGTACCTGTGCGAAAATGATTCAATATTGAAAGCTCTTTCGTCACTGGAAAATGCGAAAATATTTTTGGAACGTACTGTTTACTATGACCGTAAGCTACTATGACTGTATATGCGGAGGACCGTTGAACTTCATTAGTAGAAGGGGTGGGGGTGAAATACATTAAATCTCAGGGAATATAAAAATTGAAGTAAAAATAAAATGATGTCCCTGTAGTAGGTATATTAAGAGTTCAGCTTATCAAAATAATACAAAATAAGAATTTTTAACCGATAATCTCCTACATTTTTATGGAAATATTGGCCTACTGTAGAAAGAAAATTACATTTGTTTCAAATTTCTAATAAGAAAAACAGAATATGTAGGCAATATGAAAGATTGGAGATTGCTGGATTTGCAGGTGCATTAGATAAATTTGATTTGTTTATAATAGCTAATACAGTTTTGATAGGGTTATATTGTTTTCACTTACTTGTAATAGGTAACAGTAATTCTATCAATTATGCATTTTTAATTTACTGTGAACTGTGAACAATTTACTCCTAATGTAGCTCTCCTGTTCCTCATTAAAACATGTGGAGGACTACATTTTGAATCGCTCGTTTCATTTAAATGCATCTCTTTATGATTGTAGATCAACTATTTCATATACTAGGAACTGAACGTGCAGCATAAACACACAACTCTGGGTGGTATTGTATGATATGACTACGAGCTGCTACCAGAGGCTACAATAGTGCTATGGCATGACATATTTTTTTAATTTAGTTGGAGTCAGCTCCTCTCCTGGACATGACATGTTTTGAAACTAAATAGAGCTTTTGTAGTTCAATATTTCCTATATTCAAAAGCAGGACATCACCTGCTTTCAGCTCTAGCGATACATTTACCTCTGAAGACCAGCAAACCGAAATAACAGCGATGTGGATGGAAAATAGAGATGACTGCTTTCCGAACTCTGCCATTCATTTCTTCTATCAGATTAATCATATCGTATTTGTAGGTTTTTAAGACTTTTTGTAACGTATTGCATAGACAACTTCACGACTATTCTCTATACTTTGTGTACAATATAAATTAAAATCCAGAAAGTCGAATTTTAAAACCTGATAAAATCCTCAACTTAAGTAACATCTATACAGAGTGGAAGTAAAATAATCCTGCAGATTGAAAAGGGCGATAGGGTACACTTAAAAATAGAAAACGTATATTACGTTCCGTAATTAAATTCACTACTAATTAGAAAATTAAATGGAAAGTTTCAGCAGTCCGGCAACATCTCCGCTAACACAGTAAACTTTCTTCCAGTAATAAATATATAAGAGTTCAACGAACTCAGCTTTGTCTTTCTACGGGAGACTCCCTCTCTCGCTATGACTTTGTAATCTGTTCACATCGTTGAGTGGCTTTAAATTAGCTGATTTAATTAAATTTACACGAAAACCGTCCACGCTATTGAAATTCACCAGAGGGATAAATGATTCTTTATTATATTTTCTATCGATATGGACAATTTTTACGATCCTACTCGCAATAGTTACCGAATATGTCTATGTGTATGTATAGGTATATATTTGTGTTTAAGCAATATAACTTTCGGTGAGGCGGTACTTCACATTATTAGTATACAGTGCCGTCTCACCGTTTTACACGCCTCTCGTACAAGTTAATTGGGACATTACTTATTTTTAATTTATTATTGCAATTCTTCCACTAGTCTTTTCTTGTCTTTCATTAATTTTTCCTCTACTTTACTTCTAACCCTTCATTATACCAAAATTACTGTAACCCCCCCCCCCCCAACTCTATATATCTAATTATTTGCACTTTCCACTACTTACTTTTCCACATTGATACTTTTTAGATCTTGGTTTTCTTTTCTCACGATTTATTTCCCCTCCACACCTCCATTTAAAAATAGGCTTAAGCATTTAAAAATAGGCTTAAGGACCTTACTAATAGACGGTAATTATACGCAGTAGTTAAAGGGTGTAAATGATATGTTGTTATTGAAGTGCTGTATCAGTGAAGAATTATGTTGTGTCAGTGAAGTGTGTTGTATCAGTGAAGAAGTATGTCGTGTCAGTGAAGTGTGCTGTGTAAGTGAAACGTGTTCCTGTCAGTGAAGCTTTATAGTTTATAGTGGCAGTGCAAAGAATTTGAACAGTGAAATGTTTTGAAGTGTTAGTGAAATCAGGATACAATCAGTGAAATGTGTCGTAGTTCCAGGGCAGTGAGTGAGTTGACAGCGAAATGAGTGTAATGTTGAAAGATGCTTGTGCAGATATGAACATATACTCGTGGGTTTTAGTTCGATCTTAGTTTTAAGATACAAATTAGAATATTTCAAATGTTATTTTAAGTGATCGTTTCATTTAATTTAGTATATTCCCTGTTGTTGTCATTATTATTATTATTATTATTATTATTATTATTATTATTATTAGTATTAATTATTAGTATTATTATTAATTGTATTTTTAATTAATAAGTTTATTATTGCCATTATTGAGTGTAATTAGTTACCACTGCCACCGGGTATATACCCATTGCAGTGTGAATAAATACATACATGTATACATACATACATATATACATTTCCTTAAGTCACACTGTTTTTTCACCTTGTTTTCCCCTCTTCCTTCATCACTGCTCCCTGAACTATCTCCTACTTGCGTTACTCTACTTCTCGTCAGCCTCGATTTTGATCTTAGTTCCTTCACCCTCTTCGAAATGCTCCCATCTGATGTCCACTATTTACATTCGCTTGCATTGAGGTCTTGTTCTGCTGAGCTTGCTGAAATTGCTGCATATCAGTTCGCGTCACTCCTGTGTCTCCTTCAGTTGACGTCACTGCCTGCTTTCCGGAAATTTTCGCTGAGTTTGTTACATTTGCATCTGACTCGCGTACACTCACCACACTCGTGTCACTAACCTCGCCTTTAGATACAATAATCTTGATTTTTTCTTTCAAAATCTTTCTATTCCTAACCTTTTCTTCTGAGAGTTACCGAATAAGAGGGTATTAAACATTTTTTAACTTTCCTCCAATATGGCATGGCACTTTTTTGTTATGTAAACCATGAGTTATTCGCTCCGAAATTCCACCCTGTATTTATCTTGAATATACAGGGTGTTTCAAAAATAAGGGGAATAATTTCAGGTATGTATTTCCCACGTGTAGACAATCAAAATAGTTCATTACAACATGCGTCCGGAAATGCTTTATTTCCGAGTTATGGCCTTCACAACATTGAAATTCACCTGAACGTTTTTCTTTCCGCAGGTCGTTGCTGTCAAAGGAGACATTAAGAGGGCACTCTGACAGTTCATTCCGAGGCGAAGGTTACATTCAGTGTTGTGTAGGCGTTAGACTGTGCGACATGTATTCAAATCAAGAGCTGGCAGAGATACACTTCATGTACGGTAAGGCGGACGGCAATGCTGCGCTGGCTCGTCGTTTGTACCAGGAGAGGTACCCACAGCGACAATGTCCAGATCGGAAGACATTTGTACGTCTCCATTATCGTCTGTGGGAGTATGGAAAATTTAACTCTCCTGGTTTGGGAAGGGGACGACCAAGATCTACAACTCCAGAAGTACAGGAGGAGATTCTGGAGGCTGTGAACATGACTCCTTCTATCAGCACACGAAGGGTAGCGTTGCAAGTCAATGTTCCTCATACGACGTCTGGAGACTGTTGGAATCCCTTCGGAATCGAATTGTGGCATGTTCTGAGGACATACGCAATACTCGTGGAATTTGGGATCGTGTTTGCAGGTCAATGAGACATGGATGTGAGGTCTGTATTCAAGCAGGAGGTGGACATTTTGAACATCTTCTGTAATGACATCGACCTGCGGAAAGAAAAACGTTCCGGTGAATGTCAATGTTGTGAAGGCCATAACTCGGAAATGAAGCATTTCCGGACACATGTTGTAATGAACTATTTTGATTGTCTACATGTGGGAAATACATACCTGAAATTATGTCCCGTATTTTTGAAACACCCTGTATATCGTCGTTGTTCCTGCAATAACTGCTATGTGACATATTTATCGATTTTCAGATTTTTGCTCCATTAAATAGCTTAAAGAGTGATACAGCAAATAAAATCTCGTGTATGTAATTATATTTCTTTCTTTCGAAAATGTGAGACTTCACAATCTCCTATGTACGGCTTCCATAGGTTGAATAAATTAGTTTTTTTCTTCTTACTGAAAAATTATGTATTTTGCACATGGGAACAACGGCGATATTCTTAGATAGAGAATAATTAACTTTAATTTTTAAGGGAAATAATTTTTTTTTCTGCTCCTGTTTCTCTGGTATAATTTACGCTTTCTTGTGGATTGCTCCGTAAGTTGTTTCTTTAATATTTTAGTAGGTTATTTTACGACGCTTTGTCAACAGCTTAGGTTATTTAGCGTCTGAATGAGATGAAGGTGATAATGCCGGTGAAATGAGTCCGGGGTCCAGCACCGAAAGTTACCCAGCATTTGCTCGTATTGGGTTGAGGGAAAACCCCGGAAAAAACCTCAACCAGGTAATTTGTTCCGACCGGGAATCGAACCCGTGCCACCTGGTTTTGCGGCCAGACGTGCTAACCGTTACTCCGCAGGTGTGGACTTTTCCTTTAATAACGCCGTATCAATTTTATTATTACATTCTTAAGCATAGATTAAATTGGCGATAGAGAGATTTTATTTGGCGACGTGAAGCCTAGGATTCATGTTATTATACAACATTTGCCTTACATTCTGAGAAAACATGGGAAGAAATGTATAAGATAAATTTCTAAGTCGGAATCGAACCAACACCCGAACGCAGCTCAGGATTAGCAGGGAAACGCACTAACTTATGAGTTACGCTGTTGACATCCATTGAATAATGTCAATATATTATTTTCTATTTCATATCATGCAGATCTGATCTTAAATTTCTTGTCTCTACGACCACATCACCTATAGATAATTTAAAAGGAAAATTGACAGACTTCTGCTATGTTTAGCTCATATCCCAATTATTACAGAAAATAATGCCACTATTCCGTACCATTCCGTCGTCAGAAATCTCGGCATTTTCTTGGACGAAAATTTAAATTGGGAATGTCAAATAAAGGAAATGACCAAGAGATTGTGCTATATCATGCATTCTCTTAACCCATTCAGAAACTTCCTCCCGCCAGAATTAAAACAGACTTTAGTGCAAACCCTCGTACTACCACTGTTTGACTATTGCGACGTAATACTTACAGACTTGACAACTGACCTTTCGAACAAGCTGCAGCGTATGCACAATATGAGTGTCAGATTCATCAGCAATGCTCACAAATTTTGACCATATTACACCCTCGTTCAAATCTTTATTCCAGCTGCAACTTAGTAACCGTAGAACACTTCATTCGCTGTCTCTTCTGTTTCGAGTTCTCCACACTTCTACTCCAAATTATCTTCGTTCCCGGTTTAACTACTTATCCTCCAATCACAATCTAAACACCAGGTCACAGGAGAGCCAGATCCTAGCAATTCCTGCCCATAGAACATCCCACTATTCATCCTCTTTTACTGTCTCAGTCCCCCGTGAATGGAATTCTCTACCTCAGAAGATTAGGCGCTGCCAGACAATAACCACTTTGAAGAAAAGGGTAAACGATTTCTTACGGGCGCAGTCAAATTGAAGTTATAATTGTGATCGAGTTTAATAATTTAATTTAATTTAATTTAGGTATGACTATCATTATTATTATTATTATTATTATTATTATTATTATTATTATTATTACTATTACATAATTATTTTATTGGTGTTGCGAAGATGAAAAGAATTGTCATTGTATTATATTAATTATGTATTATATTGTCTTTTATTTTGGTATTGTATTGCTTTGAATCGTATTGTATTGTATTAATTATGTTATATTCATAGCAATGTAGTAATTTTCTATCATGCTGGTTGAATGGAAGAGAAGGCCGAATGGCCTTAACTCTGCCTGTTAAAATAAACCATTATTATTATTATTATTATTATTATTATTATTATTATTATTATTATTATTATTATTTGTTCTGAATATAATTATATTACATTAGATTAAAAGAGAGTACATTAATTTTGATAAGACTGGATTGTACTGAATAAGAATGAATTGGATTAAGTGCAATTACTGTGAATTATCCCGTGGAATAGTACACTGGCGTTCAGAGACACCTGACCCATTTGAATCCATAGTGATCGATAATTCTGTTGGTGTTTGGCTCCTTTTGTTATTACTACTATGAATGGATGACGAATCGTACATAAATATACCTGTATTATAGAATTGAATATTATATCCCCCTCTGCTATCGTAAAACAACACTGGGTTTAGCTGGAACCGCTATGAGAATAATTTATGCTTAATCTACGTCATCATTTTCCCAGATACGTTTATAAGCGCCCCAATAATGGTGCCATCTATTGAGAACTAGAGCAACTATTTCAAAGTTTGTCAATTTGTTATATCGTTGGTTGTGAATTATCCCTTGGGTATAAAGTTCGCTTAGACGATCAGAAAATCGTAGGTCTAATATCTTTGAACGCCAGTATACAAGAGCAAGAATATCTTGCATGAAAAAGAGTAATTTTCATGACTTTGGATAAGTTGAATGTTTAATTTTTTCTACTATATTATATCAGTCGCCCATTTATCTCTCTCTTTAGCCTTAGTTATTATCAACTATAAAAAAATTTCAATAAATTCTTGTACACAATTGGTTACATAACTTCCTATCGTCCTACCGCTCATCAATTTGTTCCTACTAGTTAGACTGACCAGTCATTCTATTACAACCAGACATGTTTTGCTTTTTAGACACTTGCTCCGTGATAAGGGAATTTTTATTTGTATGTCAGGGAATGTCGTCTTTTAAGAAATTGAGAAATTTCATGCCTTACAGGGAAATTTCATGCTTCCAGCGGGAAATTCTTACTGTGCAAATGTAGAATAATTACGTCTGATGTAATCTGACAACACTGTTTTTGCCAATACTATGATCTTTGTAGTTTATCGGATCGCGGTGAAAAGAAAGGTTCCCCCCCCCCTCCACTAACTCGATAATAAAATAATTAATAAGGTTTCAAGGAGCCAAAACTAAAATAAAATTTCAGTGACGAATTACATAAAACGTGCCAGAATGTATTCAATGAAACCTCTTAATTGGAAGGTGAATGTAAAGTTTGTCCGGCGAGAATATTCTTATTGCACTATTGCAAGCAAAGGTAAGCTTGCACTTTACAGATTCAGCGTATAAGTAATTTATTTCTTAAGCTTTCTTTAATATATTGTGTATGTGTAATTAATTTTGCTTTATGTGATATGTCTTTATAGCAGCATTTTATGTTACGTTAGTAGATCATGTCACGTCATTCCACTTAGAGTGTAGTATTGATGATAGGTCTGCATTTTAAAAGATTATCTAGGTTCCTAATTATTTACTTTAAAGGCACAATGGACTTACCGTGTTTGGCGTCTGACAGTCAGGATCGTCTTGCATTTTGTTTTTTCTTCCTCCCTGCGTATATTTACATAAATATTTTGGGTTAAATGTTAGGTTAGGTGAGATGAGATTAGGGTAAATTGAAGTGACATGAGGCCGAGGAATGTGACAAGGTTAGAATGACCTAGAAAGGAAAATAATGGACATGAGCTGTGACAAGATTAGAGTGGGTTAGATGAGATGATAGTGAAGTGACTTGAGTCCGAGGACTGTGGCATAGTTAGAGTGGGTCAGATGAAGGGATGTTCAAGTGACAGGCTAAGGAATGACATGGTTAGAGTGTATTAGATGAGGTGATAGTAATTATGTGACATGATGCTGAGGAATGCGATAGGGTTAGATTGGGTTATATTAGGTAATATTAGTTATGTGACATGAGGCCGAGGACTGTGACAAGGATAGAGTTGGTTAGATTAGGGGATAGCTAAGTGACATGTGGCCGAGGACTGTGAAATGTTTACAGTGGGTCAGATGAAGGGATAGTCAAGTGACAGGCCGAGGAATGATATGGTTAGAGTGAGTTAGATGAGGGAATAGCTAAGTGACATGAGGGCGAGGAATGCGACAAGGCTAGAGTGGGTTAGATTAGGGGATAGCTAAGTGATATCAGGCCTAGGACTGTGACATGGTTACAGTGGGTCAGATGAAAGGATAGTCAAGTGACAGGCCGAGGAATGATATGGTTAGAGTGAGTTAGATGAGGGAATAGCTAAGTGACATGAGGTCGAGGAATGCGACAAGGCTAGAGTGGGTTAGATTAGGGGATAGCTAAGTGATATCAGGCCTAGGACTGTGACATGGTTACAGTGGGTCAGATGAAGGGATAGTCAAGTGACAGGCCGAGGAATGATATGGTTAGAGTGAGTTAGATGAGGGAATAGCTAAGTGACATGAGGCCGAGGAATGCGACAAGGCTAGAGTGGGTTAGATTAGGGGATAGCTAAGTGATATCAGGCCTAGGACTGTGACATGGTTACAGTGGGTCAGATGAAGGGATAGTCAAGTGACAGGCCGAGGAATGATATGGTTAGAGTGAGTTAGATGAGGGAATAGCTAAGGGACATGAGGTCGAGGAATGCGACAAGGCTAGAGTGGGTTAGATTAGGGGATAGCTAAGTGATATCAGGCCGAGGACTGTAACATGGTTACAGTGGGTCAGATGAAGGAATAGCCAAGTGACAGGCCGAGAAATGACATGATTAGTCTGGGGTGAAACGAGCGTTGAGCGACTTCCGCCGATTTTGGAATAGACACCGACGCACTTGAACTGCCAACATAGAAAACAAAAATCACACTCAATCGCTTTCATTTTTATCTTGACGGGATAATAAAAGCCCAAACTAACCTAACCTAACCTAAGTGCGTCTGTGACTATTCCAAAATCGGTGGAAGTCGCTCAACGCTCGTTTAACTTAGACGGGTTTACATGAGGGGATAATTAAGTGCCATGAGTTCGAGGAATGCGACAAGGCTACAGTGGGTTAGATTAGGGGATAGCTAAGTGACATGGGACCGAGGACTGTGACACGACTAAAGTGGATCAGATGAAGGGATAGTCAAGTGACAGCCGAAGAATGACATGGTTAGAGTGGATTAGATGAGGTGATAATACTTATGTGACATGAGGCCGAGGAATGTGATAAGGCTAGAGTAGGTTAGATTAGGGGAAAGCTAAGTGACATGAGGCCGAGGATTGTGACATGGTAACAGAGGGTCAGATGAAGGGATAATCAAGTGACAGGCCGAGAAATAAGATGGTTAGAGTGGGTTACATGAGGGGATAGCTAAGAGACAAGCCGAAGAATGACATAGAGTTGGTTAGATGAGGCCGAGGAATGTGACAGGGTTAGAGTGGGTTATATTAAGTAGTTATGTGACATGAGGCTCATGAATGTGACAAGGCTAGAGTGGGTTAGATTATGGGATAGCTAAGTGGCATGAGGCCGAGGACTGTGTTGAGACTGGAGTTAAATAAGGGGATAGCTAAGTGACATGAAACTAAGTATGTAACAAAATTGGAGTGGGTTATATGAGAGGAAAGATAAATGAGAGCAGACCGAGGACTGTGACAAGATTGGAGTGGGTTAAATGAGGAGATAGCTAAGTGACATAATGGCAAGTATGTGACAAGATTTGAGTGGATTAGATGAGGGAATAGCTAAATGACGTGAGGCAGAGGAATGTGACAAGTTTAACTGAGATGAGGAAATACATGAGCGACATGAGGCCAATGAATGTGACATAAATAGAGTGGGTTAAATGAGGGGATAGTTAAGTGACATAAGGCCGAGATGAGGATACAGTTAAAAGACATGAGGCCGAGGAAAGAGATAAGGTTAGAATGGCTTAGATGAGGGAAATATTAAGTGACATAAAGCCGAGGAATGTGACATGGTTAGATTGAGTTAAGTGAGGGGTTAGCTATATGACATGAGACCGAAGGCTGTGGCAAGTTTAGAATGGTTTAGATGAGAGGATAGCTAAGTGGCGTGAGATAGAGGACTGTGACAAGATTGGAGTGGGTTGGATGTGGAGATATATAAGTGACATGGAGCCAAGAACTGTGACAAGTTTAGATTGGGTTTGGTGAGGGAATAGTTAAGTGACATGAGGCCGAGGACTATGACAAGATTGGAGTGGGTTAGATGAGGAAATTGTTAGTGACATGAAGCTGAGTACTGTGACAAGATTGGAGTGGGTTAAGTGAGTTATAGCTAAGTAGCATGAGGTCAAGTATGTGACAAATTTTGAGTGGGTTAGATGAAGGGATAGTTAAATGATATGAGACCTAATACTGTAACAAGATTGGAGTGAGTTTGGTGACAGTGACATGAAGCCGAGGACTGTGATAATGTTAGAGAGGGTTAGATGAGTGTATAGTTAAGTGATATAAGACTGATAACTGTGACAAGATTGGTGTGGATTAAAAGGGGGGATAGGTAAGCGGCATGAGGCCAAGTATGTGACAAGTTTGGAGTGGGTCAAATGAGGGGATAGGTAAGTGGCATGAGGCCGAGGACTGTGATAAGGTTTGAGAAGGTTGGTTGAGGGGATAATTAAGTCTGAGGACTGTGACAAGATTGGAGTGGGTTAAGTGGGTTATAGTTAAGTGGCATGAGGTCAAGTATGTGACAAATTTTGAGTGGGTTAGATGAGGGGATAGCAAAGTGAAGTGGCATGAGGCAGAGAACTGTGACAAGTTTAGAGCGAGATGCCTGGATAGATAAAGGACAAGGAATGTGACACGGATAGAGTTAAATGAGGGGATTGTTAAGTGACATGAGGCCGAGAAATGAGACAAGATTAGAGTTAAGTGATGTGAAGCCGAGGATTGTGACATGGTTAGAATGGGTTAGGTGAGGGGTAGCTAAGTCAAATGAGAATGAGACCGAAGACTGTGGCAAGATTAGAATGTTTTAGATGAGGGAATAACTAAGTGACATGAGACCGAGGACTGTAACAGGATTGGAATGGGTTAGATGAGGGATAGCTAATGACACCCGAGGACTATGGTGAGATTGTAGTGGGTTAGATAAGGATATAGTTAGTCTAAGTGGCATGACGCTGAGGAATATGACATACATAGAGTGGCTTAAATGAGGGTATAGTGAAGGAACAAGAGGCTGAGAATGTGACAAAATTGGAGTGGATTAGATGAGGGGGTAGCTAGGTGACATAAGGCAGAGAGGTGTACTATTAGAAGTAGTAGTGGGAGAAATAATAGTAGTAGTGAAAGTAGTATTAGAAGTAGAAAGTAGTAGTAATGGTATTAATAGTAGTGATAGTAGAAAAGTTGTAGTGGTGATGATGGTGGTGGAACTAAAAGTTATAAGGTCAAGTACAAAATGATAAACCTGTCTGATTTGTTTCTTAGTCTTGAATGGAATAGCCAGCTAGATTAAATAGAGATACATTATTACTAGTTATTTCGATTTTAGAAAATTCTTATATATACAGTACTTTTTGTGTATTTAGGTAAAATGTTATGGAATATACCTTCATTGTTTCAAACTTTTCCTTGTTGAGTGTCCCCTATTACTGTGTTCAGGAAATAATAAAATCATCTTTATTCTTTGTATTATGTGTGTGTATGGTTGAGTTTGTCACTGCTTCCACAGCAGTCGGCAAGAATGTAGTATATCCATATGTATACATAGAGGGAAGGTTAAGTTATTTAGATCTCTGAAGCAGTTCTACATGAAACAGACTTATGAATTGTGTCTACTATTCTAGTTGCATTCTTTTGTAACTTAAAGATGAGAAGCATTTTTCTTTTGCACCACAAACTTATTCCATAGCTGAGATGTCAGCCCATCAAGGCAATAGATTTGTTTTACTGCCTTTCTGAACTTGCCACAATATATAAATACACTGGTGAGATTTCCAACATCTTTAATGTGTTAATATTTAGAATTTACCTTAGCTGACTAGTTTCGAAGTCCTGTTGTTTGCATTTATTAATTTATAGTCACAGTCTAGTTGAAATACATACAGAAGAGGTTTAAAGTATAGTTTACTAGTACAACGCAAATGTTTAGTATCAATTTCATGAAGATTACTGAATGTCATGTATTCAACTACACAATAAAAGGCGTGAGAAATTAGGTACTTCTTTAATTTGCCCTAAATAATCTTATCTTTTGAGTTTCATTTTTATATCGATAGAGAGGCTATTAAACATTTTTACTACCATATAAGGCACTCCTTTTTGATAGCACGATAGACTTGCCGATGGAGTATGAAAGTCATTTTTAACGCCTATTTATGCTATGAACTGTTGAATTAGTTAGAAAGTTTTCACGATTATATACGAGGAAGATTATTAATAAAAACATACTGGGAAGCCATGGGGATAATCTGTAGCTTTTTGAAAATAATCCTACATGGTTCTCTAGATCTGACACCTACTATTATTCTAATTACTCTTTTTAGTAGTAGCAATATACTGTTACTAGTTGTGGAATTTCTCCACAATATTATTCCAAAACACATTACCGAGTGGAAGTACGCAAACAATATTATTGTTTTTAAGGTTTTGATATTGACTATCTTTTGCATAGATCTAATTGCAAAACATGATAAATTTAGTTTGGGGCTAATTTCTTTAATATGATTTTTCGAATTTAGAACATTATCGATTTTTAAGCCAAGAAATTGTATTTTTGTTGTTTCTAATAGGGATCTATTGTTAATTATTACCTTGATATTTGCGAGCTTGAATTTGGACAGGATTTAAATTGAATTATGTTAGTTTTGTTACAATTTAATACTAATTTATTGACTCAGAACCAGCCATACTTTGAAGAGAATTTCCTCTACTCTTCATTGTCCAAAGCGTAATGGAGATCCCGCTCTATCTTTTGGTTTCCTGTTATGGTAAGGTGTGTTCATGTTTGTGTCGAAAAGGGTGTCTGTTTTTAAATTGAGTTGACTGTTCAGGATGTGATGTGGGTGTGTTTTTTGTATGTTTATAAATTTCATATTTTTCTAGGGTGTCAAGTTTCTGGTTTTTTGGCTGATGTGTAGTATTTTCATTTTGTTTTCTATGTTACTGTAGCTGATATTAGAGTTTGTGATGTGTTCTATGTAGGTTGAATAATGTTATTTTGCAGTTGACATCCTAGAACAATATGAAATAAACTTGACACCCTATAACAATATGAAAGAAACTTCACACCCTAGAACAATATGAAAGAAATTTGACACCCTAGAACAATATGAAAGACACTTGGTACCCCAGAACATTATGAAATTTATAAAGATACAAAAAGACACCTACATCACATCCTGAACACTTAACTCAGTTTTAAAACACAAACCCTTTTCGACACAATAATTAACACATCCCACCACAACAGGAAACCAGAAGATAGAGCGGGATTTCCACTAGGCTTTGGACAAGGAAGGACAAGACTTCGAAACTAGTCAGCTAAGGTAAAGTCTAAATATTAACACAGTAATTTCACATTTAGTTATGAGAGTTATATTTATATTCAGGCTATTATTTACTTCCACTTTAATTGTCACTTGTTCTGTTGTTTCTCCCGATATGCTTTATTCAAAATGCAACTAAAATACTCTCTTTATCTATTTATATGAGCTTTACAATGAAGAGTTTACACTTATTCTCTTCTTCTGTTCTATTAACTAAACATGATTTGTTAGATACATTTATATTATTCTGTACAACTGTTTAAGGTAGTTGGAAGTTAAAATATCCAGTGCAAAAATATTCATATATAGGAATGTCCACACATGAAAATGTTCACACCATAGTAATTTCCAATCAGTGAAATGTCCAGTAGAAAAAAAGTGTCCAATTTATTCAATATCCAGTGTAAAACAGATCCAATATATTTTTTTGTAATTACTCAACCTATTCTGTGCCTCTCGCACTAAATTTTAAGTTGTATCATACAGCACGCAAATAGCGTTCAGCATTGTTGTTTTATGCTCATTGTACAGTAACTGCTTACATGTTTTCTATACTCCTTTGGTTGGTAATACAATAGATCTATATCATGTTTTGCATGATATTTACGTGGTCCGCTTGGAATTGAGTAGTCATAATTTCGTTCTGGATATTCTATGCTTCAATTCAGCTTTTTCACCATTTACGTTTCTCGTAAATGTGTCTCTTTCAGGAAACCATGTCAAAATATTTTAATTTTAAATTTGTTCTATGGCCTCTCTTACAATTATTCTGGATGGTCCTTCATGTGGCCTTTCCGCAGTTAGTATCGCATTAGCCCTTAGAACTTCAACTGCAGCAAGATCTGCCTCGTACAAATATTGTTTTCGTCCATCTTTTAACATAGTTATGTTATCAAAATCTGAATTGCTTATACGTCTTGCATTACTAGTTTTTCTTTCCACACAGCGCTAATAAAATTTATTGCCGTCACTACTTCTGGAGTGACAGTGGTGCACGTACCCATCTTTTAATACAAAGTTTCTTTTTTCTAGGAACGAATGATTTAGGGCATTGTGTTAATTAAATTATCATCATCATCATCATCCTTCACGAATTAGGCCTCTGTAGTCCTGTTTCGGCCCCATCCAGCAATTTTCTATAAGGTCTTCCTGGTCGACGATGTCCTCTAGGTTTATACTGCATCATAATTTTTGGGATTCTTGAATTTGCCATTCTTCTTACACGATCTAGCGAATTGAATTTGTATCTGCTGATTTTTTCTTCTACTGACTCTACTTCTCATTGTTCTAAAATTTCTTCATTCCTTTTTCGGTCTAAAAGAGTGCTGTCCTCCTGAAAAATTTAATTTCCGTTGTTTTGATTTTATTCATGTTTTTTTTTCTTTAATGTCCAAATCTCGCTTCCGTATAAAAGGAAGTGTAATGCTAGTGTATTATATATTTTTATTCTTGTTGATTTTTGTAGTAATTTAGCTTTTAATGTATTGTTTATTATTCCTGGAATTTGTGTTAATTTGGTAATTTTCTTGTTCACATCTTCTCCATTTTGATAAGATATTTCACAACCTAGATAATTGAAATTTTGTACTCGTTTCAAGGCATTGTTTATTGTGTATTATCTTAGTTCTGACTCTAAAAATACCATTACTTTTGATTTTTGTGCTGAAATTTCCATCCCAAAATCTTTTAATATTTTATTTAATGTATTTAATACTCTTTGCAAATTATTCTGTAACAGAAAAATCAGTATTTCGATTTTGCTTAGCAACGGCTATATTTCATCACTTTGCATTAGAAAATGTTGGACAGTTTTGCTCATGGACATTCAACAGTGGACGTTTTCGTAACTGGACATATATGTCAATGGACATTTTTCCTTAGACATTTTGCATTGGACATTTTTGTATGTGGACGTCTTTTTCTCTGGACGTTTTGGATGAACATTTTAACCTGGAAGCGTTTGGGGTTATTATTTTCAGGCAGTTGTGCTCTTCGGAGAATTATTCTATTCAAATTCTCTTATTTTCCCTTAAAATACTTTTGAATTCTTCATTCTTTATGTTGTATTAATTATTTACAACTGTTTACCTAAATCTAATTTTAGCCCCATTTAAGTCAAATTCAAATTTCATCTTGGGTTTAATAAACTCTTAGGATGACCAGATATCCTCGGTTTCCTATTTCTCTCTTTACAATCTACAATTTTTTTTGTAGTTTCAGTAAAAGTCTTTCGTATTATCCCCCATTTCCTTTCAATAGTTGGGTTTATTTTCATTTCCTTGAATTTCTTCCCCTGATAAAAATGTGAAAATCATCCTTACTTCAAACACAGAAATGTGTTGTGATATCCTATTAGCCTTATCTCTCACTTTAATTACATCGAACTTACAAATGTTTATTTAGTTATTTCAGACCGAGCGAATTGGCTCATGTGTATCGCATGGGACTCGCATTTGGGAGGTCCGTGGTTCAATTCCCGGATCAACCAATGTGAGTGTAAGTTTTCTGTGGTTTTCCACAGTTACTTAGACAAATGTCGGGTTAGGATTTTAATTAGTACGGTCCATTTCCCTTCCCCTCCCGTATAGAAAAATAATTAAATTTTCATATCATTTATCATCCTCATCTCATTCGGTAGCCATATTCAGGTCAAGCCGCATGTCTTCATCCGTTTACGCAACGGGGCGTCCTCTCTGCAACCGTTCATGAGTTCCCAGCCATCCGCAATATCTCTGCCAGGATTCATTCCTTAAGAGCACTTCCAAGGGCGCTTCGACACCTTGGAAGGGCCGTTGGAATGGATCTTGTGCTGCTTGGTCACCTTGGCGTGTGAACTTAAAGTGGGGAAGGGTGGAGATCCTATTAGGTGAGCGAATGGCGGTTCACATGTGGCCGGTGGGCTGATACACTCTCATCCTCATTCATCTCATACACTTCGGGGTGCACACTAGGCCTCAGTATGACCGATATGCAAAGGGTCATCCTAAACCGCACGTATCCACCGTTACCTAGCCTAACTTAGTTATTTCAGAGTTACTATTTAGCATTACTCTTGCAATTTCTAATCTTATGTCTTCCTATCATAACGTGGAGATCACTTTCCCCCTTGTTCTGCATAAATACAGGTATCTATTTTCTACTTGTTGCTAAGACATTCTTATTCTGGGTTATGTATTTTGGCGATATCCATGCTATCTTATGGCAGGTCCAATGGTAGAATTAAAATTTCCATTAATTTCCAAGAATCGTTCTTTGTTTTTGTTCAAAACACCTATCCTGTACCAAACAATCACTTTCTCAACTCCTTCATTATCATCGCCTAACTGAGCATTAGAGTCACCCATCACTACGATATCTTGCTTTTAGTAGAAAATATTAGGTAGAATGTGTCCTGCAGGTTTTAAATACGTAAAACCTTCGAAAATGATATTACATTTCAAAGAATCGTTCATTATTGCTATTCAAAACGCCTATCCTGTACGAAGGGATCACTTTCTCAACAGCTTCAGTACCATCGCCTAACTGAGCATTAAAGTCACCCATCACTACGATATCTTGCTTTTAGTATAAAATATTAGGTATAATGTGTCTTGCAGGTTTTAAATACGTACAACCTTCGAAAATGATATTAGTTTTTTCAAGTATTAGAGGATTTTCGTTAAAATTATTATTTTCCATTTTCAGTATATGCATTTAATTATATTGCTGACAAATTTTCTACTCTTACCACTAAAGACCCAGCAGCGCTGTGTAGATAGAAGACAATGCAATGTATTTCTGTGTTATCGGCCTCGGCACGTTATATAAGTGGAGTATTTAATGAGCTTAAAAGCCGGGTAGCGCTGCAGGAGACAGTCTTAGTCTTGTATGTCCTCCCTGCTGATTCTACTATTTCACCGAGCAGCAATAAAAAACTGTGACAAATGGATAAAGAATGGGGGTGAGAGTTTTGTATCGATTTTAGCATTGTTTCGTAACCATACTTAGGAATGGGCATTGTGATCGTACTTGTTATGCAAAAGAGCGCCCAGTTTGTAACGAACCTTAACAAATTTGTTCCTTAGTAGAAGGCAACCATTAAATAACGCCATGGTAAAATGTATGTTATATATGAATTGAGGAATCTTAGGAAGACACAAATGTAGTAATGATTAAGTATTATTACTATACAGCGGAACTTCATGCAATTGCATGTTTTTATTGATTTTGGCGTTATTGAAAAAATAAAAGTGTATCTTTCTCGATCATGAATTCTACTTTCTATTGGAGTCAACTTATTTGTCATTTCGAGGTTTTTCCCTTTATTGAAGACATTCTGAAAAAAAAAGTCATGGGCCTTATAAACATTTGTCCTAATCTCAATATTTTCAGACTTATACTAATTTGAAATTGCTTGTAAATACCATTATTCTTGAGTTTTAATGGCAAAAGAATATTACAAATAAAGAATGAACTATTGTGGAGTATCATTTCTTTAATTGGCTAATATTCTGAAGCTAAAAATGTTTTGTGAATTCCATAGTTGCTTCGCACAGAATTGTTTTCTATATATAACTACAGAATTACATTTTGTTACGCATTAATCACAATTGTTACAAATCATGCCACTGTTGTAAATTCTTCAAGACTGTATATTAGGAAGTACGGGGACATCATTTCAATTTTACTTCACTTTTTATTGTACCTGAGTTTTTGAATGCACTTCAATCCCACCCCTTCTACTAATGAAGTTCAACCGTCCTCCACACAGATACAAGCCCGCATATACAGTCACAGTAGCCTTACGGTCATAGCAAACAGTACATTCCAAAAATATGTTCGCGTTTTCCAGTGATAAAAGAGCTTTCAATATTGCATCAATTTCCATTTTCCTACGTCGCATCCCGGTTTCCTCCACCTGCTTCTATTCGCCTCTCTGTAAAGGCTAGTGGCTGGGCTGTCTTAGCTCTTTTCTGGCAACATTAATTTCTGTTAGGAATTGGACATCTACGTAATATTATACCCATACAATTGTTTAAAATAACTTAAATAAAAGGACCTCGTTAAGTAATTAAATGTCACGTGATTTCCTCCCTTTCTACGACGCTGCGACGTAACCACTTGGACGGACAATAGATAGCATGTCTAGGTAATTTTATCTTTTCGGATCGGGCAGAAGTGAAGATTGAATTTACAGTACGTAAGGTCTCTTTTATAGAGTAGGTATAGAATTATTTCAACATGACTTACTGGTACGAAGTACGAACCTGGTAATTGGAATTACGTACAGTAAGTAGTCCACAGTGCGATAATATGCACATTAGAACTGAAACCTGTATCGAAATGAACGGCCACCATTTTCAAAAATGTGTTTAAATATAAATATTATGATTATTTTTCAATTTAACTTCATTCTCTATATTGTACGCTAATGAGTTCTAGACATTATAATATACACTGCATAATGAATACGTCCGCATGGAAAGCTCAGTTCATTGTTAATACTGTACAGTATTTTGATTAAACAAATGCCTAATCAAAATTATAAAACTCAAAATCGCGATATTTCCTAGTTTATGTAAATGGATGAACTAGTTTTCTTCCCTCCTATACCTAGTAAAGTGAATTGTTTGTATATTACGCCAGTATCATCGAACTCCAGTCGTGGAAAGAGGTAGCAAACGGTATTTCCGGTTCTTAATCGTTGATCCAAAGGTATAGCCAGGTTAATATTAGAAATGTAGGTAAAAGAAAGTGATGTCCCTGTATAATTAAACCGTAAAGAATCAAGGTCTTAAAGTGATACGATTTGTAGCAGTTTTTGAGATAAGTGTCTATTATTTCAGTTGCTTTCTTTGTAACTTAAAGATGAAAAGCATTTTTCTTTTAATAATATTCCCCCACAAACTTATTCAGTAGCTGAGATGTCAGTCCATAAAGACAATAGATTTATTTTAGTACTTTTCTGAAGTTGCCATAATATATAAATACACTGCTTAAGTTCCAAACTTCTTTGCTGTATTAATATTTAGGATTTGCCTTGCTTGACTAGTTTCGAAGTCTTGTGCTTCATTGTCCAAAGCCTAGTAGGGATCCGGCGCATGCGCAGACACCCAAAATGATCCTGTCGGTCATGGCTCTTATGACAGGTTTTTTCGTAATATTATTGAACGATAATATGATGAAAGCGGTGAATAATTTCATGGCCGCTAAAAGTTTTCATTGTAAAAGTCGAGATAGTTTCTATAAACCACAAATATAACCGCAACGCGGTAATAATTACGTACTTTAAGGCTGGTTCACAATAAACCGGGAACGAGGACCAGAATGAAAACGAGAAGCAGAGACTCGTGAATATGAAAATATTTGATTCACAATAAACCGAGAAGGTATACGACTATGCATATCGATATGCATGTCACTAACGATATGTAAAGTCGATATTACGCATTCTGATGTTATTTGTCATAATTGACCAATGGCGTTCTCTCATGAGTACAAGGCAGCCAACATAAACACAGGTTAACCAACTTCGAAATTTCAACTGAAACATTTCATTAGGTACGGTACTATAAATATGCCCATGCATCTTTATTATCACAACCTATTTTAAGTTTGCCATAACGTAAAATAATTAGAGAAGAAACATTTGCAATAGAACAAAAATGAACTCAACAGTAGTTATTGAATTGAAGCATGAATATGTAGTGTGTAATACAACCAATACAGTAATAAAATATGATTCACTTATGATCGGTGTTCAAAGATGCAGCTATTGAAAACCACGTATTCTCCTATTTTCTCATCTTTAAACGAGGCGCGCCGCTTATCGTAAACGTGAAGATTTTCCTCAACACTCAATATTAGAATCTCATCAAATAAAACTTGCTCCATGATGCACAGCACAGAACAAAATAATGCATAGGTTATGTCACGGTCTTCTTGCTACAAAATATATGAGGACAAAATAGCTTTTAGATGGCAATAGAATGAATCTAGTGGAATATGATCGGAAACGTGAACGCCAAAGTTGAAACTTGCCCAACTCTCCTTTCCCGAGCCTGGGCTCCGGCAAGCTTTTCGTTAATTGAGAATGCTCACATTTAAATGTAAACATTTTAACAATTTTACCGTTTTCGTTTGCGTTCCGATTCTCGTTTCAGGTTTATTGTGAACTAGACTTAACGCTTTGGAGAACATTAACCGGAAATTTACTTTCCTTCATATGAGTATGGCTTAGTGCACACATGTTTTATAAGTGCTAATTTCTTAATTTTGAGAAAAACAAGTTTTAATATTCGATACTTAATTACACTTCTATTAACATCTATTCTCACAAAGTAAACATAATGTAGGAAAATCTTATTATTCACTTCCCACATTTGTGCATAGTAAAGATACACCAGACAGGACTTCGATTTTGTACTTAACTCAATTTAACCGGGAAATGTACTTATCACATGTGTGCACTAAGCCATCGTGATATTCTCTGAAACACCGCTTTTATTTTGTTATGATAACTTTTTTGAAAATCTTACTACGTCTGCATTTTCTTTTCGTGCATTCAAAACACCGCAGTTGTACTGCATAAAGCTTGCACTTCACTAATGGAGTAAATTATTTAAGACTATAGTCGCGAATTTTACTACCGTCATTTCGATTGTCTTTTGTTTTGACACGACTCGGTACGGCCCGGTGACTAGTGCCAGCGAGCAACGTCGACTACCGATGTTGGTCTATCGTGCGTATTATCCAGTCGTTCAATATTATTATTATTATTATTACTACAGTAGAACCTCTATTATCCGTGGTAATCAAGGGGTTAGATTTGACTGTTAATCGAAAAAATCGAATAATACTTATCATAAAATATTTTCGTAAATTAAGTGCATAACAGTTTCATAATTTTCACTGTGGTCTTGTGTTTAACATGCCAGATAGTGAATCAGAAGTTTACCGGTAATAATTTAAGACCGGTTGTCAACAATGGTTTTATAAGTGCCAAGTAAATTCCTTGCTTTGATTCTTGTGGAAAGACAGAGATAGTAGAGGTTTCTTATTGTAGATTTACAGGTTTTATACACTTCATTCGTCGTTTTAATTAAATCGTGCACATTTGTAATGCCAATCTCGTATTCTGATGCGAGAGGGGCCGGGACTTCTCTTTTCCCAAACTGACCAATTATTTATTTGTATTTTTATTTGATACTTAGTAAAACACTTTTGACACCCGTGGAAGATATTTTGGATAGAAACTATGAAGTACGGGCACACGAACAGTAGCCCAAGGACTGAATGCTGCACGGGTTTGTTCTAAATTTTGCGGAAGTTTTTGAGACCATTTTTTTGACAATTTTGGAAAAACACCTTCAAGGAGGCCTACCGGTAATTGTTCCTATTCCTGGCAGTACATTTGTAATAAATAGACTCTAGAAAAAGAATAGGTACTAATATAAGGTAAAGCACTACATAATTTTCCGCAGCAAAGAAAGAAAGAAAGAATAGGGAGAAAGACAGTCGGATATCTGTTGATCGGTTAATAGGGTGACGGATAAGGGTTCAACTGTATTTATAAACGATCTTATGATATTATTTCATTTAAGAACTTAATATGTACACTAAGTCCTAAGTTTTTACGTATGAGATTTCCACATGAATAGTCTTTCTTTAAACGAATAGGTCTTTTCTGTTCCAGATTGGTTTGGAGTCCTGAGTTCTCAGAGTTACGAGCGGGTTTGGGAGACGCACTATCATGACGATATACAAGATAGTTACCAAAAGGAAGCTGAGAGGTGTCTACTGAAAGTGAGTTTACAAGCAGCGTCTCATGTTACTGTAGTGTAGAGATTGTTGATCTGTGTAACATGCCTTTGAGAGGGGCAGTCATTTGAAGGCCCGTTATGGTATTGTGGTATAAATTCCACACAGTCTCTGTGTAGTACTCCGCCTTACGACACTTGTGACAGACGAGGCAAAATGTGATATGCTACCAGAATCCTTCGTCCTGCGTTAAAATTATAATAAATATTTAGAAGAGTTAGTCCAGATCTCAGGCTTAAGTACGACAGTTGTATACATTAAAAGTATGTTGACATTTCAAATCTTTGTTTGATTTTTTATCTTTATTGCATACTCGAAATATTGTTCTGTTGTTTTCAGGTGTAATTAAAGCCTACTTTACGTATGTACATCCATTACCACCTACTGTATGCAGTTGAAGGATTCAGAGCCATAGTGGGCCAAGCGCCATTTATTAAAAACGGAGAAAGCTAGGGTTAAAGTTAAGCGAATACCATAGTTCAATGAAGATTGACATATCATTTAGTTTTAGTGTGTATACTTTATATTACTTGCCGTATTTTTTATATTATTGGGTTATTTTACGACGCTGTATCAACATCTATGTTATTTAGCGTCTGAATGATACGAAGGTGATAATGCCGGTGAAATGAGTCCGGGGTCCAGCACCGAAATTTACCCAGCATTTGCCCGTATAGGGTTGAGGGAAAACCCCGGAAAAAACCTCAACCAGGTAACTTGCCCCGACCGGGATTCCAACCCGGGCCACCTGGTTTCGCGGCCAGACGCGCTGACCGTTACTCCACAGGTGTGGATTACTTGCTGTATGTTTCCATTGAATTATGATAATAACTTCATTTTAACCCTTGTTTTGTACAGTTTTAGTAAATGGCGCTTGGCCCACTATGGTTCTGAACCCTTCAATTAATAACAGTAATGTAGTTTCAGAGAATAGAATAAGATATCATTAAAGTGTAAATACGGATCAATGTTTCAGGTTTTCATTGTCTCACATGAGATTTTTTGCTCTAAAACTATATTTTGAGGTTTAATTTGTCGAAATTCAGAACAGTTTATAGATTCCACCCTCAAGATCATATCGATAATGTTGACTTTATTCCCACGTTATGCTTGACTATCCAAGACAAGTAAATCAGGAAAATGCACCGGAGTTGCTGGTTGGTTAATTAATTATATTGGTGTTTTGTGTACAACTGTGACTAAATTTGAATCTGTATGTTAAAATTTAATTATAGCCCGACGTTAATATATCTGTGTTCTTATGCATTTTACTTATAATTATATATCCTGTATCTTTGGTCCGTGCCAGGAGGTTTAATTTGTCGAAATTCAGAACAGTTTATAGATTCCATCCTCAATATCATACCGCTAATGTTGACTATAATTCACGTTATGTTTGACTATCCAAGATAAGTACAAGTAAATAAGGAAAATGTAATAGATTTGCTGGTTAATTAGTTATATTAGTGTTTTGTGTACAACCGTGACTAATTTGAATCAGTACGTTAAAATTTGAAACACAGACGTTAGGTCATTTTTATAATGTCCACAATTTTAATGTCCGTTTTATTATGTCCATTACATAAAAGTCCATTACACTATGTCCATAAATATATGTCCAATGAAGTATATGTCGACTTTATTTTAGTTCAATTGCACAAATATTATGTCCACGTCCATTACATGATTGTACAATATATTATGTCCATCTACAAATTTACTTCAATTCCCTACTCAGTCTCTTCTGTCTGTTCATCTTCATACAGCTTCAGATGATAACTAATAGTTTTGAGCTAAGTTCTGATGTAATTCCGAACAATCTCGTCCACTCGACTTAATAGGGAGTCGCACATTCAAATGCTCGCCAAACAAATGGATTAGCTGTTATAATTTCATTATTCCTTTGGTCTTCGTTGATAAATTCCATGATTTTCCAGACCTACGCGTGATGTAAGACGATGTGTTTCTGAAAGCGGTTGTGCCAACCCTCGACTACGTTAGATGTTCGATGTTGTCCTGCCAGAACCTGATTATAAGTGTTCCATATTTCAGATGCGAATCTAAGTGGCATTGCTTTTCTTCTTCCTCGAGTAGATTTTCCTCGGATGTAAGTTCTTTCCATGTACAATGCTAAAGCCATTATATCAGGCTCAATATTATCTATAAGGCTATCGAAAACAGCCTGAACATCTTCCGGTGGTACAAAAGGAATTGACTTAAATAAAAGTGGACGAAAATAAAAATGGACATAAATGAAAGTGGACTTAAATAAAAGTGGACATAACTGTCATGGACCCCAAAAAAATGGACGCACATAAAATGTGGACATAAATGAAAGTGGACAAAAATATTAGCGGACGTAAGTCATATGGACAAGGTTTCAATGAACTTAACGTCTTGGGAGCTAAAATTTAACTATAGCCGACGTTAATATATTTTTATTCGTAAGCATTTTATGTATAATTATATACCCTCTATTTATGGTCCCTCCCAGGAGGTTTAATTTGTTGAAAGTCAGAAAAGTTTATAGATTCCATCCTCAAGATCATATCGATAATGTTTACTTAATAATCACGTTATGCTTGACTATCCAAGACAATTAAATAAGGAAAATGCACCGGAGCTGCTGGTTAATTAGTTATATTAATGTTTTGTGACAACCGTGACTAATTTGAATCTCTACGATAAACTTTAACTATAGACCGACGTTAATATATTATGTGTATTCTTATGCATTTTATGTATAATTATATACCCTTTATCTAGCATAGCTTACTGAATTTATAACTACCTGTAATTAGTAAGTATAGTAGCATATGCGAGCTTATTAAGAACATGACAGATGACAGTAAGTCGTTATTTTAATTCCGGGGGAAAAGAGCAACTCTATATATGAAGATTATCAATATTACGTCAATGTATCATGAAAGAAAAACTAAGAGCTGGGAGAAATTTACGCGTAAATATAGATAAACTGTGAATATCATTATATGCTTGTATCTACGAATGGAAAATGCGTAAGCCACTCTTGTGTTGTATTATTATGCTTAATTGTAAGACTACAGTAATGTTTATAATACCCAACTAGCAAAGAATTACGAAATAATTTGTGATAGAAGATAGATAACTTCAGACATCAAGATACTGATTACCGTTATCCTGTGCACAATAAACTCTCCCTATCTGTCTGTAGGAAATATTTTATAAAACCTATGTTTTCTATATAAGTTTCATTCCCCATTTGGTTAATGGATTTTAAACTGTTGAGATAACTTGACATTTTAATTCAAAATGAGTTGGTTTGAATTAATCTCTTATGCTATCTAATGTAATAATTTCGGAATATGTATTATATGAATTTCGTGTGTTAAATTCTATTGTACCTGGTTTTCATGTTTCGACCTATTATGGGTCATCCTCAGAACTGGTCGTTGTTAGCCTTGGCGCCTCTTGTTTTGTTTCTTGTGAGGGTGTGTTTGTGTGGTGTAATGTGGAGTCAAAGAGTGTGTGTGTTCTGAAATTGAGTTGTGTGTTAAGAATTTCATTGGGGTGTGTTTTTGTGTGTCTGTATATTTCATATTTTTCTAGTGTGTTTAGTTTCTGGCTTTTTGGTTGGATGTGTAGAATTTCCTTGTTTGTTTTGATGTCTCTGTAGATCTGGTTAGCATTTGTGATGTGTTCTGCATAAGTGGAAGTGTTTTATAATTCAGTTTTGGCTGTGATGTGTTCTTTGTAACGTGTTTGAAGTGATCTGCCTGTCTGTCTTGTGTAGAAGTTGTAGCAAGTGTTACATTTGAGTTTGTATACGCCTGTGTGGTTGTATCGATCAAATATATAGCACAAGAAAACGGATACAACCCTAATATAATAGACAACATAATACGTAAGACAAAATATAATCACAAAAACATGAGAATACAATACAAGCACAAGAACACAAAAAATACATCACACGAACATACGAAAACAAAAACACGCATAAGATTGCAACCTCATTCAAGAAATTAAATTACAACATCGCCTACAGAACAAATAACACTCTACAAAAACATCTCAACACACAAACAACACAAACAACACATACAAGTACAACCACACAGGCTATACAAACTCAACACAACACCTGCAACAACTTCTACATAGGACAGACAGGCAGATCATTTCAAACAGGTTACAAAGAACACATCACAGCCATAACAAAATTACAAAAATACCTCCACATATGCAGAACACATCACAAATGCTAACCACACCTATAGAGACATCAACATAGACATCGAAATACTACACATACAACCAAATGTCAGAAACTAAACACACTAGAACAATATGAAATATACAGACACACAAAAACACGCCCCAATGAAATTCTCAATACACAACTCAATTTCAGAACACACACACTCTTTGGCTCCACATTACACCACACAAACACACCCTCACAGGAAAAAAGAGGCGCCAAGACCAACAACGACCAGTTCTGAGGATGACCCACAATAGGTCGAAACATGGTAACCAGGTACGATAGAATATAACACAAGAAAGTCATATAATACATATTCCGAAGTGATATAGTGTTAAAAGTTGTTTAATCAAGATGAATAATTTACAGTTAATTATTCGACTGTGTGTATTCTTTTCTTTTATTTTTAAGAAAACTTGCCGTTATTTTCAGCTCACTTGTATAGAGGTGACTAATTCCGGAATTTAATTTATCATAAATATGCGACGACCTTTGTTCTCTATATATTTCCCTCTTATTCCCGAATTCCCCTTGTTGTCCTTGCATTTCCCTTGTTCTCATTGCATTCCCCTCGTTCTCTTTGTTCCCCGGTTCTTCTTGTATTCCCCCCTTTTTACCTTGTATTGCAATTACCCTACATATATTTCCCGTTTTCTCCATTTATTCTCCCTTTTCTCCTTGTAGTGTTCCTAACCTTCTTGTATTTTCCATTTTCTCCTTGTATACCCCTTGTTCCGCATTGCTCGTCAGCTCTGCATCTGTCCGCAGGTGATCGCATCCACACGTAAAGAAATGCAACGTAGTAAAGTTATATAGGGTGATTCACGAGGATTTACCTTAACTTACGGAGCTTATTTCCGAAGACATTCTGAGCGAGAAATGTCTTATAAACATTTGTCCTAATCGCAATATTTTTCAAAGTTATATAAATTTGAATTTGTTAGTAAAATATATATATTTTTCTTTTAGTTTAACGGGTAAAAAAATATTACAAATAGAGAATGAACTCTTCAGAAATAGAATTTCTTTAATTGGCTAGTGTTCTGGAGCTAAACATATGTTGTTAATTGCTTTGTACAGTTTTTACTTTTTCAATTTTTAACTAACAATGACATTATTCTCACGCAATTAGGGTATCACAAAAATTGTTATATATCTTACGACTATAGGCACTTTCAGTCTTAAAGAATATACAAGAGTGGCGTGACTTGTACTAATTGTTGTGATAAATGTGTAAGAAAATGTATTTTTTAGTTATAAATCGAAAACAAATTCTGTACGAAGGAACTATGGAATTCACAACACATTTTTAGCTTCAGAATACTAGTTAATTGAAGAAATGATACTTCGTAATAGTTAATTCTTTACATGTAATATTCTTTTACCCTTAAAACTTAACAATAATGGTATTTTACAAAACAACTTCAAATTAGTGTAATTTTGAAAGTATTGAGAATAGGACAAATGTTTATATGACAGTTTTTGCTCAGAATATCTTCGGAAATAAGCTCCGTAGGTAAGGTAAATCCTCGTGAATCACCCTGTATAGCTGTTGTATTTTTTTTTCTCGACAGCGGTAGCAGGATAAACCTTTAAAAAGCTTTGCCATAAATCAATTAGCTGCCTTAAATAATGCCAGTAACCTATCCATTTCCGACCTTCTAACAGAAGAATTCTCACAGCAGTGAAATTTGATAGGTTTTTACTCGGAGATAGAGAGAATAACAGCATTCGAAACAGTTTATGACCAATCAAGTTCAGGTTAATCTATAAAGCCCTCTGGCAGTTGACTGCTGAAATGAGAGGATTTACGGGGGCTTTATGGCAAATTAAATCAGAGGCAGAGGGACCATATACTGACGTGGGCGTGGTGTGAAGGTAACTGTATCGGCAGGTTTAACTCTGTTTGCAATTAAATTTTTGGGCGATAGTCAAAATTGTTAATCCTGTAATACATACACAGGGCTGCTAAAGGTGCACACCACGAATATCAACGAAACAACAAAGTACCTAAGTTTTTTCAGTTGTTGCAAGACAGATAGGCTATAGTGTCAGTACTGCATGTGCGATCAATTGCGGCATGAAAGAATTGAAGAGAGTGAGTGATTATTATAACTGTGATTGCAAAGTCAAGTACCAATATTTTGTTGTTTTAAAAAATTGGGAACGCTATGTATCTTCTCCTCTGCTCAAAAGACGTAATATTTCAAATTTTAATGTAAGAAGACATTTTACTTCTACTTATGATGTAGTCCATTTTTATGGAAAAAATTCAGAATAAGCTAGAAAAAGATGCATGAAATCTCAAGGAATGGACTTCAGTTATCAGAGGGTTAACGAACAGTATTAGCTAGTTACAAAATTGCTAAACACATGGCAAAACAGTCGAATAATTCAGTAGAAGATGAATTTGTAAATTAATATTTAGTAATGAATGTAGTCTAGAGTATACCATTAGGAAAGTCCAGGAAAACAGAGAGGATTTGGAATTGAACGGGTTACATCAGCTGCTTGTCTATGCGGATGACGTCAATGTGTTAGGAGAAAATCTACAAACGATTAGAGAAAACAAGGGAAATTTACTTGAACTCAGAAAAGACAAAGCAGATGATTATGTCTCGTGACCAGAATATTGTACGAAACGGAAATATAAGAATTGGAAATTTATCCTTTGAAGAGATGTAAAAATTCAAATATATTATAGCAACAGTAACAATTATCAATTATTCTCGAGAGGAAATTAAACGCATAATGGGAAATGCCTGTTATTATTCGGCTGAGAAGCTTCTGTCATCCAGTCTGCACTAAAAAAGCTGAAAGTTAGAATTTGTAGAATAGTTATATTACCGGTTGTTACGTACGGTTGTGAAACTTGGACTCTCACTTTGAGAGAGGAACATATGTTAAGGGTGTTTGAGAATAAGTTACCTACGAAAATATTTGGGGCTAAGAGGGATGAAGTTACAGGAGAATGGAGAAAGTTACACAACACAGAACTGCACGCATTGTATTCTTCACCTGACATAATTAGGAACATTAAATTCAGACGTTTGAGATGGGCAGGGCATGTAGCAAGTATGGGCGAATCCAGAAATGCATATAGAGTGTTAGTTGGGAGGCCGGAGGGAAAAAAGACCTTCAGGGAGGCCGAGACGTAGATGTGAAGATAATATTAAAATGGATTTGATGGAGGTGGGATATGATGATAGAGACTGGATTAAACTTGCACGGGATAGGGACCGATGGCAGGCTTATATGAGGGCGGCAATGAACCTTCGGTTTTCTTAAAATCCATATGTAAGTAATAAGGTATAATGTAGACGAGATAATTCAAGATATTATGAAGCACAGTGTGTTAACAAATCTTCCCGTGACTTTAAATTAACCATTTTATGTTGTACAATGTTTTTTGCAAAAGTAAATAAATCTCCTATCATGTACGCATATAACCCCGTTCTCGGCACTTGATGTACTGTACTATCTACCCTACCAGCGTTCGGGGTACACAATTTCACCATCTTTTTTAATTAACACAGAAGTCTGTAAATTGTTCTGTCTGGCACGCCTCTGTGTTGAAGTGTGAACCGCTAACCCTTCTCTTGCTGTGGCCTTTGCTTCTGCAACGCTTCATATTTTGAAATGTTTATCCTCTTGACTTTATACGGCAATAAACCAAGTTCTGTAGCATAATTAAGTTCTGGAGTCAATTGTTTCTATATTATTGTAATTATGTCTTCATCTTTATTTTCGATCACGGATTCTTAAGGGGACACGTATTCTGAAATATACTGTTACATGTAATTAATCACTGATTCCACAATGAATTTAAATACTATTATAGTCACAATCATGCCATGGTTTGAAAGAAAAATTTCACAACCTCGAGCGGGAATCGAACCTGCGACTTCCTGTTCTGCGGTCAGGCGCTCTACCACTGAGCTATCGAGTTCGTCTCACGCCAAATGCTTGGAATTATCTTTTCATACTGGCGACTCTGTTATAGAGTACAGTCCATAGCGTATGATCTAGTCAGCACTGCTTATGGCTTGAAATAAACTTTACAAATGTAATCTTCATCTTACGATGTTTGGTGACGTATACACGTCCGTTGATGTGACATATTAATGAATTTAAATACTATTATAGTCACAATCATGCCATGGTATGAAAGAAAAACTTCACAACCTCGAGCGGAAATCCAACCTGCGACTTCCTGTTCTCCGGTCAGGCGCTCTACCACTGAGCTATCGAGTTCGTCTCACGCCAAAGGCTTGGAATTATCCTTTCATACTGGGAATCTGTTATACAGTACTGTCCATAGCGTATGATCTAGTTAGCACTGCTTATGGGTTGAACGAAACTTTACAAATGTATTTTTTAACTATTCATCTGGAATTTGGTGCAGGTATTTACAATGATTGGCTCTATTACGATACTTAATTACAATACATTACCATGTCAAGAAGCCTAATTACGAACCCACCGAACCTAACCTAACCTAACCTAACATAACATCACAAAATACAGCAAGGTTTTCCTATTCATCTATTAAAGATATGGTTCTGAAATTTCGTTCATACTTACTCTAAATTATGTGCAAAAAAATTTCTGCGGACGGAATTTAAAACTTAATTTGTTTTTGTTTTTTTTTTAAATAAATTTTCAATAATCTAGTAGGATTTAAAAAAATAGTATTACTTTGCCAAAGTAAAGTTATTCCTCTTACTTATCTGTCCGATTCCAAAGTCTTTCTCGATATCATAACTTAAATACTCGGTCACAATATGACAGCACGCTAGAAATACCACTGCACACATCATCTCTCTATTTTTCGTCTTTCACTGTTGCTACTTCTCGTCACTGGAATTCTCTGCCGCCTGAAGTCAAGGGCTGCCGAACTTTAATTTCCTTTAAATGTAAATTAGAAAAGTATGTTATGATGAGTTGCCAGACCTAACGCGTTGCAAATGTGTTCCACTGTATTTATTATTTTTTTTTCTTATTTTTATTATCTAAATCGTGTTTATTTATCACTTAACGCCAATATGTATCCCACTGTGTTGTTGTTTTTTATTATTAATCTATTTTTTGTGTACATTTCATTCAATTGTCGAGTTCTGATTTAATTATGTAAATCCTATTTAATTGTAATCTAATACTAATATGTATACTAATGTGTTTATTTTTATTTTTACTGTCTACATTTTTCTTTTTTTATTGAATTATCGGCTTCTGTTTTTATGTGATTCGCATTTGATTCTAACAAATTAATATGTATTTCACTATGTTTATTTTTATTTTATGAGGTAAATTTTATGTAACTACCTCTTTTGATCTTATTACATAATCAGTATGTAATTACTTAATTCTGATCAAGTTTTTATGATCAACTGTGTAAGCAAGTTTTAATCCTGGTTGAGTGTAAGAGAAGGCGTTAAGGCCTTAACTCTGCCAGGTTAAATAAAGCCATTATTATTATTATCATTTTTATTAAATATTCACCTAAAATAACATTCTCTACATAGAAATTTGCATTATGCAATGATGAGAGTGTGCAAAATATCATTACTTCCTCTCAAATAGTTTCTGAGAAAATGTTCCTTCTTTATTAAAAATTGAGCACTGCGGATAACAAGTAAATTTTGAATATTCATGCCGCATGATTAATTACTTTTTACCTCTTGTGATCCACAAGAACAACAGACACTGTTTATAGCACACAGAATTGATAAATCAATTATTATGAATCCTGAATAAGAAGAAGGAGAAAAAGAGAAGAAACATTAAAAAAAGTCAAAGACGCTAAGTAATTAGTACACACAAAATGGACATGCACATAACAATCCATGGCTTTTTACATATTAAAAACCGTTTAGACTTACATTTGGGCCGTAAAATTTTGTGAAGGGATTCCCAACATTAGGTAATATTTTTGGAATAGTTTTGAGAAAATGTGATTTTGGTCAATTTGGACTACATCTCCACTGTGATCTACGAGAACAACAACAGGCCCTGTTTATGGCATATAGAATTAATAAATTAATTATTCTTAATCCTGAAGAAGAAGAAGAAGCAACATTAAAAAAATCAAAGAACCTAAGTAAATAGTACACACAAAAGGGGTGTCTCTTAACAAGCAATGGCTTTTCAAATTTTAAAAACCATTTAGACTAATATTTTGGGCCATAAAATTTTGTAAAGGGATTCCCAACATTAGGTAATATTTTTGGAATAGTTTTGAGAAAATGTGATTTTTGGTCAATTTGGACTACATCTCCACTGTGATCTACGAGAACAACAACAACAGGCACTGTTTATGGCATTTAGAATTGATAAATTAATTATTCTTAATCCTGAAGAAGAAGAAGCAACATTAAAAAAATCAAGAACCTAAGTAAATAGTACACACAAAAGGGGTGTGCTCTTAACAAGCAATGGCTTTTCAAATTTTAAAAACCATTTATACTAACATTTGGGCCGTAAAATTTTGTGGAGGGATTCCCAACACTAGGTAATATTTTTAAAATAATTTTTATAAAATGTGGTTTTTGTTCAGTTTGGACTACGGTACATTTCCCCCTAAGTCCATAATGGCTCCCATTGTTCAAGGTATCTCTTCTTCGGTTGTTTGAACTTCATTTTTTAATATTTATTTTGATGTACCGAAGTACATATGATATTTTCATGCAGATATTCTGCTTTCTCAGATGATGAGAGAGAGATGGAACGGAGAAAAATTCTCTCCGGCGCCGGGATTTGAACCCGGGTTTTCAGCTCTCCGTGCTGATGCTTTAACCACTAAGCCACGCCGGGTACAATCCCGACACCGTTGAGAATCGTCTCAGATTAAGCTCCATCTCTTGGGTTCCCCTCTAGTGGCCGCCCTCTGCACTACGTCATAGATGTCTATGCACGCAGGACCGAAGTCCATACATGTGCACCTCTACACATGTATGGACTTCGGTCCTGCGTGCATAGACATCTATGACGTAGTGCAGAGGGCGGCCACTAGAGGGGAACCCAAGAGATGGAGCTTAATCTGAGACGATTCTCAACGGTGTCGGGATTGTACCCGGCGTGGCTTAGTGGTTAAAGCATCAGCACGGAGAGCTGAAAACCCGGGTTCAAATCCCGGCGCCGGAGAGAATTTTTCTCCGTTCCATCTCTCTCTCATCATCTGAGAAAGCAGAATATCTGCATGAAAATATCATATGTACTTCGGTACATCAAAATAAATATGATATGCGTAATAAATCACTTTGTGATTTAAAGACGGCGCCCATACCGTCGGACCCCGGCCAACCAGTCACTCATTTGAGTGCACCTCTACACATGTATGGACTTCGGTCCTGCGTGCATAGACATCTATGACGTAGTGCAGAGGGCGGCCACTAGAGGGGAACCCAAGAGATGGAGCTTAATCTGAGACGATTCTCAACGGTGTCGGGATTGTACCCAGCGTGGCTTAGTGGTTAAAGCATCAGCACGGAGAGCTGAAAACCCGGGTTCAAATCCCGGCGCCGGAGAGAATTTTTCTCCGTTCCATCTCTCTCTCTCATCATTCATTTTTTAAGTCTATGAACAAAATATTTCTTAAAATTTCCCTTTACCTCCTTTATTTGCATATGATTTATTATTGATATCAGTAACAGACTATTTTATAATGTAAATTAAATATTATACACTCCAACTTTCTGTTCGCAGCTTTTATAGATTAAATCTAATGACATTTATTTTTGTTGTATTTAGAATGTAAAAAGAACTTTAGGATTATTAGCGATGTCTGAATATTTACTGTCTTGACTTTTAAGAAATACAGATTCCAGTATCAGGGTTACATTTTCCAGAAGAGTTGTTTACTCTTCTTAGTCTGTTAATCCTTGCAGTATATCTCGAGAAATGTATAGTAATACCAGAATATATGTACTGCAATGTAACTAACGAGCCTGCAGTTGAAAAGATATATATGAGTGCCGCCAACCGATCTGCATAACTGCCTTCATTCTTACAATCTCTAAAGAAAGAAATTAGTACTTAAGTTACACTGGTCAACAACCATTTTGTGCCAGAGATAAAACTAACAATTCTTAATAATTTCGACATCCTGAATTACAAAATAACAAGCAAAATGTTCCATGAGTTCGGATTTTTGAGACAAATAATCATTGAATTTTTAAAAGCATATTCCTTAAAAATTCACATATTTCGCGTTTAACACATCTTTGTGCGTACCAATATTATTTATTTAATTATTTATTTATTTATTTCTTATTTATTTATTAAACTTATTTATTTACTTACTTATTTATTTAATTATTTATTTATTTACTTATTTACTTATTTATTTATTTATATATTTATGTATTTATGTATTAATTTATGTATTTATTTATGTACGTATTTATTTATTTATTTTATATGTATTTATTTATGTATGTATGTATTTATTTATCTATGTATATATTTTTATTTATTTATTTATTATTCATTCCTTCATTAATTCATTAATTCCATGTATTTACTTATTTATTTATTTATGTATTTATTTTTTATTTATTTATTATTGATTCCTTCATTAATTCATTCATCCATCCGTACGTCCGTCTGTCTGTCCGTCCGTCCGTCCGTCCGTCCGTCCGTCCGTCCGTCCGTCCGTCCATCCATCCATCCATCCATGTACAGGGACATCATTTTATTTTTACTTCAATTTTTATTGTACCTGAGTTTTTGAATGTACTTCACTCCCACCCCTTCTACTAAGGAAGTTCCCCTCTACACACAGATCCAAGACCGCATACAGTAAACAGCACTGAGTGAGTATAGTACGTTCCAGAAATATGTTCGCGTTTTCCAGTGACGAAAGAGCTTTCAATATTGAATCATATTTTCGCACAGGTGCTGTCAGTTTGCCTACGTCGCATCCCTATTTCCTCCAGCTGCTTCTGTTCGCCCCTCTGCAAAAGCAGGGCTGTCTTAGCTCTTTTCTGAAAACATTAATTTCTGTTAGGAATTGGACGTTTACGTAATATTATACAACTGTTTAAAATAACTTAAATAAAAGAGCCTCGTTAAGTAATTCACTGTCACATGATCTTCCCCCTTTCTACGATCCTGCGGCATAACCACTTGGACGGACAGTAGATAGCATGTCTGAGTAATTTTATCTGTGCAGTCGGGCAGAATTGAAGATTGAATTTACAGTACGTAAGGTACTCTTTTATAGAGTAGGTACAGAATTATTTCAACATGAGTTACTAGTACGAAGGACGAAACTGGCAATTGGAATTAGATGCAATAGTCTATAATACGATAATATGCACAAAAGAACTGAAGCCTATATCTAAATGAACGGTCACCATTTTCAAAAATGTTTTTAAATATCCATATTATGATTATTTTTCAATTTAACTTCATTCTCTATATTGTACGCTAATGTGCTGTAGATAGTATACAGTAATATACACTGCATAATGAATACGTTCGAATGGCTAACTCACTTCGTGAGTAGAAACACTTCTTCTTAATACAGTACTGTATTAAGATTAAACAGAAACCTAATGAAAATTATATAACTCAAAATCGCGATATTTCCTAGTTTACGTAAATGGATGAACTACTTTTCTTCCCTCCTATACCTAGTAAAGTGATTTGTTTCTGTGTTACGCAAGTATCATGGAACTACAGTCGTGGAAGGGGGAGCAGTCTGTGTTTCCGGTTCTCTAAAGGTATAGCCAGGTTAATATTAAAAATGTTAGTAAAAATAAAATGATGTCCCTGTATTTATTTATTTATTTGTTTGTTTGTTTGCCTGCTTATTTATTTATTTATTTACTTACTTTCTTACTCATTTACTTAGGTTCTTATTTACTTATTTATTTAGTTATTTATTTATTCTGGCGGAGTTAAGGCCAACAGACTTTCTCTACTACCACCCACCAGAATACAAATAGACATATACAAGAAACGAATGCAGAGAGGAAAAGGAAATAAATAGTAGTAAAATTGCAGATACAAATAAAAAAGCACAATTGCAAGAAGAATGAGAGAAATAAAATATATATGTGTATATTTATATAATTAGTAGGAAAATAAAATCATAATGGGTACAAAAGGTACTAATACAGTATATTGTTTACCTAATTTATTAGTGATTAAGAAAAAGAATTAAATGTGTAGAAGTAGTTGACTGTGCAAATGCAAAGCCAAACAAATCATCAACAATTTCGAAAAATTTGCAAAGAGTTAGTACAGTCAGATCACTGCATTGCACTGTACGCAGTAAGAAAATGCTTAATGAGTTTGTTTTTTAAGACTGTTAAATTCCGACAGTCTCTGATGTCACTGGGTAGGGTATTCCACAAGCGTGAGAGCGAGGTTGTGTATGATGATGAGTACGATGATGTTTTATGTGATGGTATGGCTAGTATGCTGCTATGTTGCGCGCGTGTGAAGAGATTATGATATGATGACAGGTAACTGAAACGGAAGGCAAAGTAGGGAACAAGGGAATGAAGATTTCTATGTTCGTTAAGCCGTAGCCAGTTTAGAGTTGGAAAGATAGTTTAGAGGATGATATTACTACACCATTATATTAAAACAACATTAAGATGAATAGTCCACCTTGTAGAACAATTTACTGTTGCAGATGATGTTTTATTACCCTGTTGGTGTGGTTTATTGAGAGGTGAAATAGGAGAACCGTATGAATTTGCTTTAGTTTAGTTTCAACCTTCTGTTGGTGTGATATTCTCTTTGAGACGTGAATTTTCTTTTCAGTATACGCTTTAATTATTGTTATTAGTATTAATTTTACAAGTTATAATTGAAAAATATCCCGAAAGTGTGTTAATAAAATTGATAATTTTTGTTACGTTTGTGGTGATTTCACTCCAGTGATACAAAAGTGAAAAATAACTGCATTTACTCGAAAGAAAACTGTTCCCCAACAGTGTTTCGCTTGATCACACAAGAAGAACTATATAATTTGGTGAAAGACTTCAGCCTTTTTAAATCTAAACTAGAAATTGTTAGCTTTCAGACTGCAAGATTGGAATTTATTAGCAGAAGACGCTAGAGTGTTAGTATTCCGTGTTCGGCATGAACATTAGGGCCCATATTTCATTCTATTCAGTGAAGGGTGATGATATATTTTGCAATGTTATTAACGGCCTTATTGACATGACCAAACCCCCACATCTGAGGCTACGCAGAAGTTTAGTGGGGAAATTTAGTCGACTGATCTTTAGAAACTGTAATCGGCTGATTTTTCTGCATAATATTGACATCTGCTAGCCATTGCTCTTCCCAAAACATTTCGGAGGGTGCACGCTTCATTTGCGCCCTTCTTTCGGATTGCTTTCTGTTGGCATCTTGAAATTTTATTAGTAAGTACATCAATGGTTATGTAGGTTGAAGGATTAAAGGTATAAAAATGTCTTTGAGGTGCTTGTGGAAGCATTCGGCTCCATTATAGCGCGAAGAGTATGTAAACAGCTAAGACCCAAATTACAGGAGGAAAGGAACTATCTTCCGCGACGTAGGTATCAAGAATGTAGCTGAAAAAAGTGCTAACTCTGCTGTCCATTTGCAGTGAAACACTGATCGGGTCGAAATGTGTTGTGCTCTGCTAATTGATAAGTTTTGGTGCTCTTTCTTTACTGCGTAAAAATCTACCTGTATTAAAAATACATAGTCCATAAAATAGTGTGGCAACCGTGCTAGAAGATTCTGGTTACCTCGGGAGTTGCACGCGCGTCCGGCAGAAGGGAGGGCGCAGGAAGGCGAGGCTCGAGCTTCGGTGGGCACTGAGCCGTGACGCGCAGAGAGAGGGGGAAGAACTGCGGTTCCGACGCGGAGCGGAGGAGACGGGAAAGGAAACGTCTGGAGACCGATTGTTGTAGAAGCTACGCGACGCAGTACATTCGACAACGTGTGATTAAATAAATAAAAAGCGCGAGCAGTCTTCGATTCAGTCAGTTTAGTTTAGTTTGTCAGCTGTGAATAGAGTTGAGCTTAAACGATATTTCCAAGTATCTGTGACAACTGTGACTGTGACAATTAAATATCTGTGACTTTTATCTGTGATTTTGTCACACCGATATTTTATATCGATAAGTAAGCACAATATGCATGAATTACACCGATGTTTTGTCACACCGATAAAAATTAACAGGAAATATTGAAGAGCAGTGCAATGTGAATACGAATTCTCTATACACGCCACACATCAGTGGTGTATATGGGAAAATGCAACAAATAAGTTATGTACATGTACCATTAACAAATAAATACTAAGCTAACTCAACAGAAACATGTAAAAAGTTAACCTCATATAGCAAGAGGTTATATCGTAGTTGATTGTAGATATAATTTTTTTATGTAGTTGGGTATGGAGAAATTGAGGTTATGTGATTATCCTAATCGTTTTAAAATTGATCCTGCATTAACATTATAATATTGAGTCAGAATAAAAATTAACGAAACATCAGTATTCCGAAAAACAATGGAAAATAATTATTACAAAACAAAACTGTTGTTCAGACGGGATTTTACACAAGATAAAGTATTGGTAACCAATGGTATTATTAGGCCTACTATTTAAATCGTGTAGTCATTATACAATTTATAATAAGATAGTGAAACTAGCGCTGAAGTAGTTTCGGCGAATTCGAATGTGAAAATCGTTGCATTTATAAGGATTTTTTTTTTTTTGTGGAGAGACAGTTCCTCGGGTTAAACTAGCGCTGAGGTAGTTCAGGTAATTTCGGAAGTGAAAATCGTTGAATTTGATTTTTTGTGGCGATGCAGTTGATCGTATATCCAAGGCATAACAAAGCCTAAACTAACCAAACCTAACCTGTCACAGATTCGTATATGCAAGGTGTATATGCGGAGTACGAAGGGAACTACCTCAACGCTAGTTTAGTCGTTGATCCTATATGTCTAGGCATAATAAAAGCTTAAACCAACCAAACCTGACGTGTCACAGATTCGTATATGCAAGGTGTATAAGGGGAATACGAAGGGAACTACCTCAAGGTTAGTTTAGCGAAATAAGTTGCCCATCATATTAGCCAGTTTTGTCTCGTTCGGTTTTAATTGAGTGGAAAATACTTACAAATTAATATAAATTGACAGTAAGCTTAATATGAAAATGTAAAGATCTCGGGGAATACATAAAATATTTATAAAACATATATACAGACTAAAATATGAAAACAAAATGCCAGATTCATGATTATATTATTATAATGCTGCTAAAACTTTGCAACACAACATCACTTTGAAAAAATAATATTGAACAAATTATCACGAAAAAATAATCAAATACCACCGCCCGATTGCTGATATTGCATCATGCGCATGCGCAAACCCACGACGTAGAAAATATCAGTCACAGGCGTTGCAACGGTGACAGAGTACTGAATACGGAGCAGATGTCGATAGCGTTATTTTGTCACAGATATTTCGCGTCATCAGTCACAGGTTTATCTGTGACAAAAAAATACCTGTGACAAAATATCGGTTTGTGAAATATCGGCCATCTCTAGCTGTGAGGGAGCTAGCTAGTCTTCAAGCAAGGTGAATCTGAGTTCGATGCGCAGTGAACTTGATTAGGTCCGCAACTGTGGCAGCGTCCAGGTGAGTGCGGCGTATCCGGAAGTCTTTGGTTCGAAGTGCAGTGAACTGTATCTGAAAGTCTTCGGTTCGAAGTGCAGTAAACTTTATCTGGAAGGCTTGGGGTTCGACATACCGTGAACTTGAATGAGCTAGAAGAACCAGCCAAGGCGAACGAAATGTGAACTGAGAATTCACAGTTTTGTTTTGTAAATAGTGCTTTGTGAACATTAGTTGAAATTAGAAGTACATTGTTGTTCTTCTCAATAATACACGTGAATTGTCACTTTAGTCCGGTGGAGTGCAATAACGACTACAGTGTTGCTGTGTTGAGTGGACTACTCATTGTTGACGGGTGTCATTCAAGTTGGAAATAAAACTCACATTATTGTTGAATAAAAGTTACAATAGTAAAAGGGTATTAGGTCGTGACTTCTTGGTAGTCAAATTGTAATTCCTTTTCAACTACTGTAGTGCGCGACTAATCCAGAATTGTGAATTGTTATACAGGGTGCAAATGATATAAACTGCCAAAAAATACTGCTTAAAGAGCATAAATTACTGAACAATAAAGTCTAATAAAATTTTTCTGTAACTTTTGTGATTTTCCTAGAAACAAATGTCATCTGTGGGACTAATGTTTTTTGAGATGATAGTAGACCGTTATTATTTACTTTGGTCCGCCACGTACATTCCAACTGTAGTGATATCCTTGTTGCCAAATCAGGATAGTCTGTTGTCTCCCTATTGTGGTTTTGTTAGCGTGTGTTGGACAGAAGGTCATTGTCAATGACGTTCAAATTTAGTCGAACAGTGAATATTAGACTACTATCAATCCTAAAAACATGATATTATACTTACAAATGGCTTTTAAGGTACCCGGAGGTTCATTGCCGCCTTCACATAAGCCCAGCATCGGTCCCTATCCTAAGCAAGATTAATTCATGAATTAAAAACAAAAATAGGAGGAAAAACAAAATTTCACTACACATCATGTTTAGAAGTCCGAGATGTACAGTATCGGAAGAAAGTTTTGTCTCACAGATATTTTATAAGCTCCAGAAAGGGGCAAGTGCGCAAGAATAGACATAGAACGAAACAAAACTAATTTTATTAACAAAATCAGCAGTTCTCTTGTGAACCAGGTCGCTCGTCCTGTGTTCATACGCACTGTTCCCTTTGTGGGATTTATAAATATCTCTGCGACAAAACGTTTTTCTACGACTGTATAATCCGTATAATTTTAGCAGTTGATATTGTTTACACTTCGTATAACATGTCAATGGGGTGGTGACCTATCCTATTGCAATGGGAATTTTTCACTGTCTTCATCAGCGAAGTAATATTGACGTCGAGAAAAAAAAACTGCACAACGTATTTTTCTTGGAAAAAGTAAGGGCTATAGACATCTTTCTAGAACATATCACAAAACTCCTTACCCTTTGTGGAATCCCGCATATACTTTACCGTTGCTCTAGGACTCCGATACCTTGAACTGGGACGTTCTATTTATTTATATTTCCACTGATATGGAATGTCGACTCTTTGCTGAAAGTTAGCCGCTCACTAAAAACCATCTTTCTCATGATGTTGAAGTATTTCCAAACGGAAGTCATAAGTTTGATTTTTGTCATTGTCAGAGCTTGCTACAGCTTAAGTCTGTATGGAGTCATTTTCAGCATTTTTTTTTCAACCGTCGATTTTGGGAATTATAGCTCCAGACTTTTCCTTCTTTTCGATTTCTTTGGATTGCGTTAGAAAGCAGTCGAACATGGTCAATTTCCTATCACTGAAGCCGGCTTTCAGGACTTTTACATAGACATTCCGTTTATGTTTGTTTTTTTTTCACATTTCTTGTCTCAGTGGTAGATGGGTTATCTAGTTGGTAGTACATTTCTTAAACATATTCTAAAATGTCCAACCACAGCAGTAACATAATTAGTTTTGATTAATCCAAATATGAAAATGGCGGCCATATTACTCGATCTATCCAACTTGACATAATTGTCAATCGATATAGGTATATACACTACATATATATACATATATATGACGACGTTTATATTAATGATAACAATTATGATGATGGATAAGTAATTGGTTGAGTGATGTAGAGAGAAATCATGTCAGAAATCCCGTTTTAACCATTATAAATTACACTTCAACTCCTGCATTTTCGAAATGGAGAATCGAAGCTCTATAGATACAGACGGGTCATAATTTCATTTTTCACTATTGTAGTCTACCTACCAAAGGATACAATTTTGCTCGTTATTGCTTTCTTTTTTGCTTTCTTTTTGAGATAAAAATTGTTTTATATGAAACATTTCATAACTTGTTTCGGAAAAGCCATTGATATAATTCCGAATATGTTCAGTCAATTTAAGAAAGCGTCGTCCTCGGTAGCGTAATTGGTATTGCGCTTGCCTTCTACGCTCGAGGTTGCGGGTTCGATCCCGGCTGAGATCGATGGCATTCAAGTGTGTTTAAATGCGACAGGCTCATGTTAGTAGATTTACTGGCATGTAAAAGAACTCCTGCGGGACAAAATTCCGGCGACGCTGATATAACCTCTGCAGTTGCGAGCGTCGTTAAATAAACCATAATTTAAATTTATATTTAAGAAAGCAGTTTATTTTGACTATTAGATTTTTACTACGTCACACTACTTTTGATCAATAAAACGGTACGAAAGGACGTCTTTCAACTAACCATGGCTGCTTATCGCACAATTTTATCTCGTCCCTAGCATTTGTTTAATTTTATCGCGTCCCTAGCATTTTTTTTTAATTTTATCGCGTCCCTAGCATTTTTTTTTTAATTTTATCGCGTCCCTAGCATTTGTTTCTTTGTTTGCGAACATTTCAAACTGCGCTGGTCTGGACGTCAAAAAAAAAAAATACAAACCACTCCAGTCGATGCACAGCAGTTTCAAATATGACTCGCATTGGTATTCAAGAACAAGAATTAATAAGGATCACTGGTCATACCTATGCATCTTCCCTGAAATTCTATTTACAAATAAATGAAGAGCACCATTCGGAAATCCTGAATAAGTTGAGGAATACACTATGTAGGCCTACATCAACGAGTTCCACTTCCTTTACTCACACATCCAATATAACATCAACTGAACCACCAACCACTAAAACATTCAAATTTGAAAATTGTACATTCAATAATTATTCCTTTTAAAATTATTCACGTTTATTTTTTATGTCATCGTCGTTAATTAAAATTCTTCTAACACTTGTATATATTATTTAGGTTATTTTATAGCTTCTGCTATATGATATTATGGATAGTCACGTATCAGAGATTGTTTAATGTTAAGATTTATTGAAAATGATCTGTCAAGTGACGTTGATTACTGGGATTCGGATAATTGAAATGGAATGCAACTGTTTTAATAAAAATGAAACTGGATCAACTAAGCCTTCTTGACTAGTAACACTGCCATCGTGATCTAGATCGAGAAGGCATTGCTAGTAATCATCTACAGAGTTCAATGAAGATTCCATAGTTGGCACAACTGATAGCAAGGTAACAGATAACAGCTAATCATAACACACTACTGCCATCTATCATGCATCTAGCGTAATATTTGTAATGTTGAGATGGTACAATAATACATCTGAAGACAGTATTTTCGTAAGTCAATATTTTATTGTATTGTGTACTTCGTTACTTGTAATCTTTATATACTTTCTTCTAATCGTGTAATAGTCAATTAAATCCCATTCGAGTTTTGATTTTCTCTAGATAAATCAAAACCTCTAGTGAGATTACTGCTGATAACTGAAAGAACTATTTTAGTTTTGTCCTTTGAATGTGCAGAAATTTGATCCGAATAATTCGCGGGTGCTTTTGTCACAAAATAAGGAGTTCTGTAACTGTATCATGGATGGAGCAATAATTTAACTCCTTTAACACAAGAAAAAAGTAATTAGGAGAGTTGAAATCTGTACTTATCCCAGTTTAGCGAAATGATACTTAACCTCATTTACACTAGCACCGCGAATTGTAACTTTTCGTTCTGCAAAGATATTTTAAAAAGTTACATTATTCGCCTTTCTTACAACTTGAGGACTTAGGGATAATTCTGTTTCGTTCACACCTGTGGAGTAACGGTTAGCACGTCCATTAATAGCCTACAGGTTTTGGGTAATAATAATTTTCAAGGCAAACATAACGAAGTTTATGAACAAATTTCATTTCAGATTTAAACTAATAAATTAATTTAAAACTAAAAGAAAAAAATAATATTTTCGCCGTCCCGGGAAGCGAACTCGGAACCTCTGGATCAGATATCAGACATCTTACCACTGGGCCACACACAGCTCATGAGGTGGATTACATTATAGATGGCTGATTTTCAATGAAGAGATATCACAGTAATATCTTGCAGTGCAGTGCGTTTACACTAGTGAACCGAGCGATAGAACTTAGCATTTCTATCGACCAAGAGTCCACCTATTCTTTTTGCCGTTATGTGTGTGATTTGTTCACAAGTATAACGAGGAAACGCTATAACATGAAACGGTATTATATTACATGTTACTGATGAAACATTAAAAGGTTAAGTATTATTTTTATTATTTTTGTTATTATTTATATTATATTATTATTATTATATTGTATTTTTATGATTATGATTGTTATTATTATTATTATTATTACCTTTGTACGTCGATCCTATTTCAGCAGATGTACGAATAATACGGTTAGATCTTGAATTTAAACTCACAGATTTACGACGTGATGTTAAGTGAAAGTTATATGTAAGGACTTGAGAAATGTTAAACTTTTCAAATCTTTGCCCAAAAAAATAAATATCCGAAGCTTCGTTCATTCGTTTGCTCTGTTGAAGCCATGTTCGCTACAACTTACGTTTGTGAAAAATTATTTTCAACAATTAAAATAGTAAAAACCGAATTTAGATCACGACTGACAGACAAATAACTTCGTGATCAACTACGACTGGCAGTAAGTGACATCATTCCTGACTTTGAAACTCTGTCGTAGAGACATTTTGAAGATAGTTAATTTTAGGTTGTGATAATGTGCCCTTTGTTTTCTTATTCATTTGTTTCTTCGTTACACGTACTAAACATCAGTTTGTAGCCTTGTACTGTATATGATCATATTTAAGTGCTTGACGTAAGGAAAATGGAAATCCGTTAATAAGTCAGACAGTTGCTTCACTTCCTTTCGGTTGTCCACCTCCCTCCATAGGTGCTACGCATGTTGCAGGTTACACAGTGGCTCGGCGCACGATCACATTTTCGCCACGGCTGCTCTAGAACGATTCGATTGCGAATGAAAACACGAGACTAGTGAAAAATTAACAAATCCGCGCAAACAACCCGGGTTCGATTCCCGGTCGGGGCAAGTTACTTGTTTGAGGTTTTCTCCGGGATTTTCCCTCAACGAAATATGAGCAAATGCTGGGTAACTTTCGGTGCTGGACCCCCGGACTCATTTCACCGGCGTTATCACCTTCATCTCATTCAGACGCTAAATAACCTAAGCTGTTGATAAAGCGTCGTAAATTAATAACGTACTAATTCTGTTTCTACGTTCTAAATGCTTACACTTCCGCCTGGGATCTGCAAACGTGAGCGACGTCACGCGGTGGGTAGAAGCAGTACAGGTAGTAGGGGAGAGTTGGGTAGTATTGGACATCGGGTAATATCGGACAGTGCGTTTCTTTCATCTACCACCATATGGTAGTACCTGAATGACATGGTTACGTTTCTTTATGCGATATCACAGAAACGTAACCATGTCAATCAGGTACTATCATCGTGTGGTAGATGAAAGAAACGCACTGTCCGATATTACCCGATGTCCAATATTACCCGACTCTCCCCTATACAGTTTGCATGCGCACACTCTGTTTTAAGCTGCGTAAACACTTAGCGAACGAACAACAAACGAACGACAAACGAATGCATTCGCTGATAGAAACCGGAACATGTGTACGTCGCAGCAAAGGCAAACCGATTGTTTGGTTTGCCTTCGGAAGTGATTCGTCGCTTGTCGATACATCAAAGGAAGTTGGTATTCGTTGTGGACGGGATTTGCCACTAGTTTGTAGTTCGTAGCAGAATGCAGCGCTTAGTTCAATTTCACTAACAGGATGTCGAAACTGGAGTGAACGGAAGACGCTGTTATAATAGTACATTATGCAACGAGCCTATAATGAAGGTAATTAAGAAGCGAGTACGGATATTTATGAAACGAGCGCAAGCGAGTACGGATATTTATGAAACGAGCGCAAGCGAGTTTCATAATTTTCATACGAGCTTCTTAATTACCATTATAGGCGAGTTTCATACGACTTTTTATGCTCGACCATATTTCTAACTTGATATTATGAATTTTATTGTATCTGACCTGGAGCAATGTCCCGTATGTTGTGAGATGTGCGCAGACGCGAAAGTATTGATTTTTTCCGAGGAACAGATGTGCACATTGACCTTGCTAGGCCATAAGAACCTACAAAAATAACATTGAAATTAAATTAGACATTGAAAAACGAGATGACAAATTGAATTTATTTGAATATTATTTACAATTAACGCTAATTATAATAGTAACAGAACATAACCTTCTGCGACAGTATTGTATTTCCAGCCTCCGTTACTTTTCGCTAATTCTCTTTCGATTGCATATCCGAGAATAATCGACACTTGCGGTTATATAACGGTAGAAAGCTGACCTGTCATTGGCTGAACAGTTGTAACCTGAGTCGTCATTGGCTGAAAGACCTGACCTTTAATGAGTAGGTGTACTTTAATGACATGCATTAAAGGTCTGCTACCAGGTGTATAATTACTACATTTCGGCATGGTCGAGCATAAATCTAATTAATGCACATAGGGAGCAGGAAACTTATGGAATCCCAAGCATCCTACTTACCACAAATAAGGTAAAAAACCATGGTGTTCGGGAAGCTATTGGAAAGATGTTCAGCTGGAAGGTAGGCGAGTCAAACACGTGCAAAATTTGAAAATATTTTTGTTTTGTTGTTTATTGTAGGGAGCAGAAGTAAAAAAAAAAAAAATGAGTCCCTACTGACATCATTCCGGAGGGAAAGAAGAAGTCCACAGAAAGATCTGGAATGGGGAGTCATGAAGTCTAACTTGGTTCGCGTATAAATATATATCGTTCATGTTGGACAAATTCACGCCCAGATAAAACAAAGTTCCAACCTTGTGCACACAAAATAAATTCTTGGCACTGAAAAGTGCTTTTTCGTAAGCATGATGCGCATTCGACAAACACAGACAAATCTCTCTTTTTAGTATTTTAAGATAATTTATTGCCAATGTGGTACCCGTATATTGAAACTTTCCCCTGTCTTGCAGTCGTACCTTAATAAAAATCTTCCAGTTCCTCAATTATAGCTGTACATACTTCTAGAACAAACCTGGTAATGAGCTGTTTCGAGACTTTCAATAAATACATTAAACTTATATACGAATCTCCTGTAGCGAGATATCGAAATGTTAATGGTAGCCTTTGCTGAATTGATATGGTTTCTCGCCAGCCTTTGTCTTTCGTGGAAATTTTTGGCCCTATTTTGCACAGTAATATTTCGAAGTCTGTTTCTGAAATGCGACAGAAGTTGTGAAACTGTCCCGATTCCATTCGACATAATCATTAAGCAAGTCAGTGCCCCTATATTGATTGCGACTTTCGTAGAGTGGCATCTGACACCATCGACTTTTGGTTTTTTACTTTCTTTTTGTTAAACTGCCTATAATAACAACGGCTGCACATTATATTTTCATCTGCCATTATTACGGATAATCAGCGAATGTGAATGTTTTCTCACCATTTGCTGATGATTTGTATGTTGCTCCAAACAGCGAACGAATAACGAAATTTCGTTCATCATTCGTTCGTTGTTCGTTCGCTAAGTGTGTACGCACCTTCACAGACGAAGTTTATGGCCGCTATGCTTTCAGTTTCCAGGCAACTAGTGTAATTCCAGTCGACGTCTACGGAGTCGAACTTCAGTCCCTAAATATTTTTATTGCGTGCATATCACTGAAATACATGATGAAATTTTCAGACAGTTGAGAGAAACATTTCTGAAACACCTTGTGAAATAAATTGAGAAATTTCTTTCCTTTGTTACTGTTTGAAAAGAAAGGCGATATGTGACAAAATAATGTAGGCAGTGTATTCAATTGTGAAGAGATTGAATGGGTTCTCGAGGTCTTCACGACGTCTTTATTTCCGTTTGGTTTTACTAGTCATTTATTTTGATATCTAGAACAAAAATGATTGAAGCCACAAAACTGATTCTGCGGAGCTATAAGTAAGGTTTCTCTTGTTAAGTTCGAGTTCCGTGTGTCGTAGGCTGTGTATAACGTCCACACAGAGGTTTCATAGAATTCTTTTCAAGAACAAAACGTAGTAAAGGGACCAGTATAAGTAAAAATGGAGATAGAAACTTAAACCCAAAACAATATTTTATATTAAATTCAAGTCGGACAAGTTGATGAAGTCTCAATCATGCTTCGGTCTATGACTAAGTATCCCAAACTGATCGGGGACGTTAACTTTTTCCCACTTCTTCTTTTAAACCTTGTACCTTGTTTCCCCCAGAATTACGTAAACCTTGATTTGGGTCGTTTATGGATTGGGGACAACTCGCTACAGAAAATTGGCTACAGAGGTAATTCGCCACATAATTGAAATTCGTATCAAAGACAATTAGCCACACATTAAAATTCGTGTGAAATGCAATTAGCCATATACTAAAATTCGCTACAACTTGTAATATATGAAGGCAATACTCAAATTCGCATTAATTTATAATATATTTCTCTGGTAACACAAAACAAATCCAGAAGCTGTAAACTAATTCTGAATTATGGCGGAAGAAATTCGCTCCACAAAATCAGAAAGAGGCTCTGACAGAAAAATATATCTTGGCTACATGTACACGAGACTTAGAGAAAATAAGAATGGAGTTCTTTGGCGCTGTGACATGCGTGGCGGGTGTAATGCAACAGTCACGTTATCAGAAGATGGAAGCAGTGTCGTCAAAGAACCGTCTGAACACAAGAATCATTCTGCAGACTGGGGAAGGATTAAGGCAAAGGAATGTGTAGAGAACAGTGTGGGAAATTGTCTATTTGTGGCAAATTGTTTGTGGCGAATTGTCTATTTGTGGCGAATTATCTATTTGTGGCGAATTGTCTATCTGTGGCTAATTGTCTATCTGTGGCTAATTGTCTATCTGTGGCAAATTGTCTATCTGTGGCGGATTGTCTATTTGTGGCGAATTGTCTATTTGTGGCAAATTGTCTGTTTATGGCTAATTGTCTATCAGTGGCTAATTGTATATCTGTGGCAAATAGTCTATCTGTGGCAAATTGTCTATTTGTGTCTATTTGTGGCGAATTGTCTATTTGTGGCAAATTGTCTATCTGTGCCAAATTCTCTATCTGTGGCAAATTGTCTATTTGTGGCGAATTGTCTATTTGTGGCAAAATGTATATCTGTGGCGAATTGTCTATCTGTGGAAAATTGTCTATCTGTGGCAAATTGTCTATTTGTGGCGAATTGTCTATTTGTGGCAAAATGTATATCTGTGGCGAATTGTCTATTTGTGGAAAATTGTCTATATGTGGCAAATTGCCAATTTGTGGCGAATTGTCTAACTGTGGCAAATTGTCTATTTGTGGCGAATTGTCTATTTGTGGCGAATTATCTATCTGTGGCAAATTGTCTATTTGTGGCGAATTGTCTATTTGTGGCGAATTGTCTATCTGTGGAAAATTTTCTATATGTGGCAAATTGTCTATTTGTGGCGAATTGTCTAACTGTGGCAAATTGTCATTTGTGGCGAATTGCCTATTTGTGGCGAATTATCTATCTGTGGCAAATTGTCTATTCGTGGCGAATTGTCTATTTGTGGCAAAATGTGTATCTGTGGCGAATTGTCTATCTGTGGAAAATTGTCTATCTGTGGCAAATTGTCTATCTCTGGCAAATTGTCTATTTGTGGCGAATTGTCTATTTGTGGCGAATTATCTATATGTGGCAAATTGGCTATCTGTGGCTAATTGTCTATTTGTGGCGAATTGTCTAACTGTGGCAAATTGTCTATTTGTGGCGAATTGTCTATTTGTGGCGAATTATCTATCTGTGGAAAATTGTCTATTTGTGGCGAATTGTCTAACTATGGCAAATTGTCTATTTGTGGCGAATTGTATATTTGTGGCGAATTATCTATCTGTGGAAATTGTCTATCTGTGGCTAATTGTCTATTTGTGACGAATTGTCTATTTGTGACAAATTGTCTATCTGTGGCTAATTGTCTATCTGTGGCTAATTGTCTATTTGTGGCGAATTGTCTATTTGTGGCGAATTGTCTATCTGTGGCGAATTGTCATTATTACTAATTTTCTGTTGCCAAATGTCCTTGTTACCAATTTTCTGTGGCCAATTGTCCGGAACCGGTCGTTTATGACGCAAACTTAATTATGCATTTTTATGAACATCAAGCGTGTATTGGGTGAAATATGAAAATACATATATTTCTTATTATTTTTGTTATACTTTTTGTCTTTTATTTTCTATTTACTTTCATACTTTTAAGAAGCAAAATTAACAAGCATTAATATTAGACGGAACAAGAATAGCTTTTATCGCTCTCTTGATCACAATCTTATCTCACTGAAAAATCAGCTAACAATTTATTACATAGTTTGTTCTGTATGTGTGTTGTGATATTATTTACTTACAAATGGCTTTTAAGGAACCCGGAGCTTCATTGCCGCCCTTTCATAAGCCCGCCATCGGTCCCTATCCTATGCAAGATTAATCCAATCTCAATCATCATATTCCACGTCCCTCAAATCCATTTTAATATTACCCTACCATCTACATTTCGGCCTCCCCAAAGGTACATTTCTCTCCGGTCTCCTAACACACTATAAGCATTTCTGGATTCGCCCATACGTTCCACATGCCCTGCCCATCTCAAACGTCTGGATTTAATGTTTCTAATTATGTCAGGTGAAGAATACAATGCGTGCAGTTCTGCGTTATGTAACTTCCTCCATTCTCCTGTAACTTCATTACTCTTAGCACCAAATATTTTCCTAAGAACCTTATTCTCAAAAATTCTTAATCTCTGTTCCTCCCTCAAAGTCAGAGTCCAAGTTTCACTATCATACAGAACAACCGGTAATACATAGAACCGGTGATATTACATGTAAAATTACTACAATGTTCACAGATTATAAGAAAGTAAACAACTGACATAGATATTACAGGATATTTGAACAATACTAATTATCACTCAGTTCTCTTCGTTTCACAGCATAGAAATTACAGGAATGTGACAACAAACAAACTGAGAACAAACAATTTCAGGAAACAAAAACTATTATCATTATCACAGGAGACATGGATAATAATATTATTTACTCTAAATAATAATGGAAATTACGTATTAAATAAGAGCAATTGAATAGGTTATTTATGAAAGGGCGTAAGTCATTATTTTGTGAAAATGAGTTTGTAATGTAATAACTCCTCTTTGGGTGTAGATACATCGATTCAAATATGAAGAGACTAAGTTTCACACTCTATAATGCTTTGTAGAATTTATGATACAATTTTTATTTCAGCCTTAATTTCAAAATTTCGGCTTATAAGCAGTTTTTCTTTAATTGCAAACAATTCAGTATTCAAGAATTAGCCCTTTCATAAATAACCCATTCAATTATTTATGCTCGACCATGCCGAAATGTAGTAATTATACATCTGGTAGCAGTCCTTTAATGCATGTCATTAAAGTACACCTGTTCATTAAAGTTCAGGTCTCGATTATTCTCGGATATGAAATCGAAAGACGAGGGAAACGTCACGGAGGCTGGAAATCCAATACTGTCGCAGAAGGTTATGTTCTGTTACTATAATAATTAGCGTTAATTGTAAATAATATTCAAATAAATTCAATTTGTCATCTCGTTTTTCAATTCTAAATCAATTTGCAGGTTATATCAAAATTAGTTGATGTTATTCTTTACATTACATCAAGGTCAATGACATTATTGTTCCTCGGAAAAAATCAATACTTTCGCGTCTGCGCACATTTCATAATATACGAGCTATGCACAAGGTCACTTCCGATCTTCAGTCAGATACAAATAAAATGAATACTTCTGAATAATTTATTTCAAGTTAGAAATATGGTCGAACATAAAAAGTCGTATGAAACTTGCCTATAATGGTAATTAAGAAGCTCGTATGAAAATTATTAAACGAGCGCAGGCGAGTGTCATAAACAAACATACTCCCGTCTTAATTACTATCATAGGCTCGTTGCATAATGTACTATTATGTTATCGTTAACCAAAATGTTAGTAAACATATAACGGACAAATATATGGAATTTCAAAAAGAAATATGGACAAAAATAAAAATAATAAATGAAAAATCTTCAGTGGGGTAATTGTATTACCCCTCTTGGTAGTAGGAGGGTTAAGAGAGACATTTCGTATGCATAGACTGAGAAGAAGGCGAAAATAGGAAAGATTGGAAAATGTTGGTTTTGTAGTGAAATATCTGCCCATGGACAGAAAACTATTAATGAATACCTAAGAATTCTCAATATCTTTAAATTCTGATATTTTCAATACCATGCAGTTTTCTACTGTAATTTAAGGAGTTCAGAGTGTACTTGTGTTGGTTTGGCAGGAAATTACTTCCACTGTGCGTTACAAAACGAGGAAGTGAACAGCATCTACTCTCGGATCGAAGCTGCGAGGAGAGGAACCTTACCGGCGTATTTCTGTTGCGCTGTCTTTATGTAACATCTGTTTCGCGTGGATTCATTTTCTAACCGGACACTTGAGCACAGAAATCTTATTAACTGGAGAGAACTCAACAACTTTCGTTAGTGTTTTTCTTTTCTTGAAAGTCATACCGGCCCAAATAGTTTCCTTGAAAAGTCTTGAATGCATTATTGGCAATTTAAGGTACATACGTAGTTCCGGGTATTTATGGAGATCGCGAAAATTACGATATAATTGATATAGCAACAATAGATTTTATGAATATTTACGAATTAAGTGATTCTGATTAATAATATGCGGATAAAACAATCGCGACAAATCGCAGTTCGCTAGTCTCTTCCTTACTTATTTTTCCAGAGGTCCGCAGAAGATGATCCTTTTTATATTAAAAGCTTTCTTGGCCATTGCTATCCTCCTTCTGACTTCCTGGCAGCAGCTCATGTTACTACTTATAGTACACTCAAAGTATTTGAAGCTGCCCACTTGCTCTACTGCCTCATTCAGAATTCGCAAGTTTATCCTCTGTATTTTTCTTCCTATGACCATGATCTTCGTCTTATTTGCATTCATCTTCATCCCTTACTGCTCACAGCTGTCATTTACCTCCACTACCATATCCCTTGGTGTCATTTCCTCTTCTGCAACAACTCCATATCATAAGTAAATGTTATGCACTTTATTCTTCTTCCTCCTACTATCACTCCTCCCATGCTCTGAAAACAGTTCTGTACTAAATCCACCAAATGGATGTTGAACAGGATAGGTGATAAAGAACATATTTGACGTATTCCTATCCCAATTTCACTTCTTTCTAACGCAGCAAAAATGAAATCATTCATAAAATACACTTCAAATATTGTAGTACATACTCTGGAGCGTAGTGTAAAGTAAAAGGCCGTGGTGTAATTGGACCCCGGCTCGAACCTTGGGATTTACTTATCCGTTTTTTTTTGTTTCTTTTTTTTTAAGATTTATTTTAGGTCACATATCTGCAGGGTCTTTTTGCGACCACACTATTCAAATACAGAAAAATACGATACAAGCAATGAAGACATGCATACACACATATATACATACATACATACATACATACATACATACATACATACATACATACACACCTGTGGAGTAATGGCTAGCGCGTCTGGCCGCGAAACCAGGTGGCCCGGATTGGATTCCCGGTCGGAACAAGTTATCTGGTTGAGGATTTTTCCGGGTTTTTCCCACAACCCAATATGAGCGAATGGCCTTCTATGTCCAAGGTTGCGGGTTCGATCCCGGGCCAGGTCGATGGCATTTTAAGTGTGCTTAAATGCCACAGGCTCATGTCAGTAGATTTACTGGCATGTAAAAGAACTCCTGAGGGACAAAATTCCGGCACATCGGGCGACGCTGATATAACCTCTGCAGTTGCGAGCGTCGTTAAATAAAATATAACTTTAACTTTAAATATGAGCAAATGCTGGGTAACTTTCGGTGCTGGACTCAGGGCTCATTTCACCGGCATTATCACCTTCATTTCATTCAGACTCTAAATAACCTACTAAAATTAAATAAAATACGTACATACATACATATACCGAGCGGGCTAGCGGAGTGGTAGAGGGCTGGCCTTGCATTCGGGAGGTCCGGGGTTCGATCCCAGGGGCAATCCTAACTGAGGCTTTTCATGGTTTCCTCAGTTATTTCCAGGCAAATGCCGGGATTGTACCTCTTGAAAGTCCGGCCATTGACGGCGATCCTTCCCTTAATCCTTTCATATGTGTGAGTGAATGATGTGTAATGTCTTAAATGTTTGTGTTGTATCGGAGGTGGCCCTGGCATCGAGTTGATCCCTCATCCGGGAGGCCCTCCATGTCCTTGTGTGGTCAAAAAAGTATGTATGTGATCCATAGACTAATTCCTCTCCCGACAGGTCGCGACCCTGTAAGGCCCGGGTGGTGTGAGTCGTGTAATAAGAACCTAAAACGGAGAGGTTAAACTAAGGGAAAGAAGAAGACATACATACATACATACATACATACATACATACATACAGTCCACACCTGTGGAGTAACGGTTAGCGCGTCTGGCCGCGAAACCAGGGGCAAGTTAACTGGTTGAGGTTTTTTCAGGGGTTTTCCCTCAACCCAATATGAGAAAATGCTGGGTAAGTTTCGGTGTTGGACACCGGACTCATTTCACCGGCATTATCACCTTCAGCTCATTCAGACGCTAAATAACCTAAGCTGTTGATAAAGCGTCGTAAAATAACCGAATAAAATGAAATAAAATACAACAATACTTACATACATACATACATACATACATACACACACAGAGAAACATAGTAGTTCTATTTATATAAATAGGGCAGAAAAAGAGTATTGGTTATAGACTACGCTGCATCGTACGTAGAGCTCTGTGTTTACAAAATGCTTGTCTGAACGCCCGACTAGTTACGGTAGCGCCTGTTTGTACAGTCCACTCCGTAATAATGAAGTCTTGTATTTGTATTTGTTTCATCTCTTTTTTCATGTTATCTCCAATTTTATGTTCTAAGAAAATATATGTACTGGCTATTGTAATTGGGGCTTTGCCCTTTTATAGACAAATAAATAAATAACTAAATAAATAAATAAATAAATAAATAAACAAAGAAACAAACAAAGAAACAAACAAACAAACACTTAATAAATTAATAAATTAATAAATAAATAAAGAAATAAATAAAGAAACAAAGAAAGAAATAAATAAAGAAATAAAGAAATAAAGATATAAATAAATAAAGAAATAAATAAATAAAGAAATAAATAAATAAAGAAATAAATAAATAAAGAAATAAATACAGAAATAATGAAATAAATAAATAAATAAATAAATAAATAATAGAATTTACATTTACAGGATTACTTATGCAGGGACATCATTTTATTTTTACTAACATTTCTAATATTAACCTGGCTATACCTTTGGATCAAGCTTGAGAACCGGAAACACCGTTTGCTATCCCCTTCCACGACTGGAGTTCGATGATACTGGCGTAATATACAAACAAATCACTTTACTAGCTATAGGAGGAGAGAAAAGTAGTTCATCCATTTACGTAAACTAGGAAATTTCACGCTTTTGAGTTTGATAATTTTCATTAGGTTTTTGTTTAATAAAAATACAGTACTGTATTAACGATAAATGTTTTTGCTCACGAACTGAGCTGTCCATGCGGACGTATTCATTATGTAGTGTATATTATACTGTCTACAGCAGATTAACATAATCTATAGAGAATGAAGTTAAATTGAAAAATAATCATAATATGGGTAATTAAATACATTTTTCAAAATGGTGGCCGTTCATTTTGTTACAGGCTTCAGTTCTAATGTGTGTAATTCCAATTACCAGTTTCGTCCTTCGTACTAGTAACTCATGTTGAAATAATTCTGTACCTACTCTATAAAAGAGTACCTTACGTACTGTAAATTCAATCTTCACATCTGCTCAATCCGAAAAGATAAAATAACTCAGACATGCTATCTACTGTCCGTCCTAGTGGTTATGTCGCAGGATCGTAGAAAGGGTGGAGATCACGTGACAGTGAATTACTTAACGAGGTCTTTTTATTTAAGTTAATTTAAACAGTTTTGTAATATTACGCAGACGTCCAATTCCTAACAGAAATTAATGTTTTCGGAAAAGAGCTAAGGCAGCCCAGACACTAGCCTTTACAGAGGAGCGAGGAGAAGGAGGTGGGGGAAACGGTATGCGACGTAGACAAACGGACGACAGTACCTGTGCGAAAATGATTCAATATTGAAAGCTCTTTCGTTACTGGAAAACGCGAACATATTTTTGGAACGTACTGTTTACTATGACCGTAAGGCAACTATTACTGTATATGCGGTCTTGGAACTGTGTGGAGGACGGTTGAACTTCTTTAGTAGAAGGGGTGAGAGTGAAGTACACTCAAAAACTCAGATACAAAAAAATTGAAGTAAAAATAAAATGATGGCCCTGTATTACAAATTAATTAACTCGAAACAAATATTACATTTACAAAAAATCATTATTATTAATGAAGTCAAGCATATTTTCCCCATGCTCTGAATTCAGTGGCCTTATTATCTGTTCTTCGTTGGATTTTTGCTTCGTCATGTCACTTAAGGAGGTCTACTATTGAGTAGTGTCGAATGTCCACTTTCTCTGCTCCTTACAGGCAGTAGACACACCCTGCAACGGGACGCATTTTATAAACAAAGTACAGAGTGATTTATATAGAATTGACACATTTCTTTCATTAATTGTTTCAAAACGAATTGTGCTAGCGACAACTTATTATACCTAAAATGTACAGGAATTTTGGGAGATTATTTACCTCTATAGCAAATGTTGAAAATGTCCTCCATCCCGCATAAGGCACAACTCAACACGTCGTTCCATGTTACTGGCCACTCGTTGGAGGACTCTGTTGTCAATAGCTTGAATCTCCTGTGTAATGTTGTGCTTCAGATCGTCCAATGTCTGGGGACGTGTGGCGTAAACCCTGTCTTTTAAGTAACCCCATAGATAGAAGTCCGGCATTGTCAAATCCGGAGATCTTGGTGGCCACAGGTTCCTGGAAATTATTCGGTCGTCAAAGAAACTTGGTTTTAGTCCTGCACTTTTCGCAGCTCTCTGACACATTGAGTAGGTGTACCCTGTCTCCTCCGACAAACGTCTTAATGATTTTTTGGGTGACTGCTCCAGTCGTGATCTTACGTCAACAACAACCGTGGGAAGCCTAGATGAACGATGCTTGCCCTTTTCACTCTCCAGAGATCCAGTTGTTTCCAATTTGTTTACCAGTCCCAGTATTGTGTTTCTTTTGGGAGGATTGCGAACACCAAATTCTCTCTGGTATGCCCTTTGAGTAGCTGTAATTGAATTCGTAATCCAGTATTGCTTCACAAGGAAGAGTCGTTGATTTAATGTGTACTGCATTTTCACGTTGACACAAAATGTTGAAAACAGCTGCCAACAATAGGAATAAAACATAAACATCTGCGCATCTAGTGCTGCCAACAATAGGAATAAAACATCATCTGCGCATCTAGTGACAAGGAATCGAAACTCCGGAACATTCTGCTTAATTTGGTGCTAAAATTGGGTCAGTGCTGCCAACAATAGGAATAAAACATAAACATCTGCGCATCTAGTGACAAGAAATCGAAACTCCAGAACATTCTGCTTAATTCGGTGCTAAAATTGGGTCATTGAATGAATTTCCAACGGAATAATTAAAGAAAGAAATGTGTTAGTTCTATATAAATCACTCTGTATATAGAAATTATTTACTACCTTGATACCAATACTTTTCTTCAGCTCTATTTATAACGCACAATGACACGTAATATGTTGCGACGGTGTGCCTGTATTGAAGTTGGTTTGTTCCACAATGCCTTATTTTCCAGCAACAAAATGAAATTTATATTTCACACAGGCTACAGACCACAGTAGTGGAATCGAAATTCGTGTGACAGAACCAACTGGTTCGTGTCCTTGTCTCTTTTAAATCCCGAGTCTCAGCCTTCTGTTTGCCTCGTAGGGCTCCTGGTTTCTTTTATTGTTATTATTTTTTCCTTTTTTTCCCGCCTCTGCTGCTTGGACTCTCTCTCTCTCTCTCTCTCTCTCTCTCTCTCTCTCGACGGAAATCAAAATGCATGACAGTATTTTCGGTTTTTCTCACAGTTTTTTTCTGGATAGTGAACCTCGAAACGATGGTTTGGAGTGGGTGCCAAAGAGGTGTGGGAGTGTAAGAGAGCCGAGGTCTCCGCTGTAGTGGGGATCGATTCAGCCTGGCTCAGATGAGGTCGCTCAGAGAGCAAGAGAGGAACGCTCTCATAAGCGTGTCTCTCTTACCGTTACGCTAGCTTAACTTTATCATCAGTATTTCACAAGTTTCTGATTCAGCCATTGTGAACATTGTTGCATATATCTCTGCTATTCTTTAACCTATAAAAACTTGGCTAGCTATTAAAACTCCCCTATTTCACAATGATCTATGTTTTCTTTGTACGTTCCTCAGAATAAATTGCATTTTATTTCTACAGGAGTAAATTTAACGTAATAGTCAGAAATCATGGAAGGAAATTATGAAACTTTCTGTATCTTTATCATTTCTTCTCCTACTTTTTACCTACTACTACCATTACTAGGGCAAAGAATTTTGTATGCCATTACATTGTGCTTCATGCACCTCTGGTTTTAGGTAACAATACGTAATTGGTTGGGGTGGGGGATTTCAGTGTGTTTCGTTGAGCAGTGAACTTTAGTTCAGCCTTGGCGAAAATGTAATCGTGCGCCGAGCCACTGTGTAACCTGCAACGTGCATAGCACCTATGGAGGGAGGCGGACACCCGAAGGGGAAGTGAAGCAACTGTCTGACTTATTAACGGATTTTAATTTTCCTTACGTCAAGCACTTAAATATAATTTTATACAGTACTAGGCTACAAACTAATGTTTAGTACGTGTAACGAAGAAAGAAATGAATAAAAAAACATAGGGCATATTATCACAACCTAAAATTAACTGTCTTCAGAATGTCTCTGCGACAGAGTTTCAAAAACAGGAATTATGTCATTTACTGCCAGTCATATTTGATCACGAAGGTATTTGTCTATTAGCCGTAATCTAAATTAGATTTTTACTATTTTCATTGTTGAAAATAATTTTTCACAAACATAAGTTATAGCGAACATGGCGTCAACAGACTAAGCGAAAGAACGAAGCTTCGGATATTTATTTTTTGGGAAAGTTTTGAAAAGTTCAACATTTGTCAAGTCCCAACATCTAGCTTTCATTGTAACATTACATTGTAAATTTGTGAGTTTAAATTGAATACCTAACCGTATTATGCGTACATCTGCTGAAAAAGGATCGAAATAATAATAATAATAATAATAATAATAATAATAATAATAATAATAATAATAATAATACTTAACCCTTTAATGTTTCATCAGTAACATGTAGTATAATGCCGTTTTATGTTATACAACCGTTTTCCTCGTAATACTTGTGAACAAATCATACATTTAATAATCTCACCATATTGGCAGCAAAAAATGCGTCCTCCAAACCTACTTGAAACTTTCGTTTTTGTAGAGGTACATGGTTTCGAGAGAGACATTGCGACGATACGCCACTCGCAGGTCAGAGAAAAATACAAATGGAACGAAGTTTGACTCCAGTGAGTGAGAGGGTGGGGGTTGGAGGAGCAAGAGACATGCACAGCTATTATTGCGAGTCAATGTGCTCGTGAGTTACATTTTCGCCACGGCTGCCTTACGACCTGGATGTTTCATTGCTCCATTAAAATTATGAAGCCACTCTTCCACGATAGAACTGGTCGTCAAGGATCCTTTATTAAATCGCACAGTTTGACTTCATTCTCACTGTTATTTAACACTGTATTGGCATATTAACACAAACCTCAGAATAAATAAACGGAAATGTGAAACTAACTTGACCTACACTACAATTATTCACAGTTTTATTCTACTCGCACTGCCCTTTATCACTGTATTGGCTTGTTAGCACGAAACTGAGAATAAATGAAAGAAAATGCAAGAGGGTTGGAAGAAGTAACGGTGCAGGGGGTCAGTAACCTGCCCGGGTCCTTGACAATGAGCACAGAATAGTGACATGGTGAGAGATGCTTCATCTCCAAAGCCTGACGAAGAATATCGAAAGTCTTCCAGAGCATTGCATGTACAGTTACACAAAAAGTTATGTCATGCTTCGTACAGTATTATCGCAAAATTAAAAATGGTTTCAAATAATTTAGCAACAGTTACGTTTAAAATTATCCGTTTTAGTCAGGTTTTTTTTACCTAAATATTGCCCAAAAATGATTCCGGTTTTCGCGTTAGGTAATTTTTCGTTTTAAAGTATTATTTTATGTAGGAATTCATTCCGTTCCCAAATTTATTTTTCGTTTGTACAGGTTTCCTTTCTTAGAGGGTACGTTTTAGGAAGGTTATACTGTAGCAAGATGCTGAGGACGAAATTTTGACTTAATTTCAAATGAGGATAATTGTAATGATGATACAGATTTTGAGATAAATAATGCATATGTAAAATATTTCAAATATCCCCCTATTGTTTCTGCAGAAGTGGAACGAATTTCTCTAGATATAAGGCTGTGTTTTCTAGCAACAGGCAATCATTCTCCTTTGAAAATTGTAAATTTGGTTTGTTAGTCACTGCAAGATTACATGAAATGAAAAATTATGTAAAACAAGAACATAATACACTATCATATTAACATAGTGAAATAATAAGACTGATATTTGTCAATGTTACATTAGGTGTATTTTCTACAGACAGAAAATAGCATGTATTCAGTGACATTGTGACGAAACTGAATAGTTGGAACATGAAATACAAAAACATGTAGAAAACAAGATGAAAAAATACTGGATAAACATTATGGATATTTAGCTCTATGTAAAATTTGTGACAATTTCAAATGAGAAAATTTATTAATAATGAGACAGAATTTCAGATTGATAATGCTTGTGTAAAATATTTCAAGTATGTTCTCATTGTTTCTGCAGAAGTGGAACGAAGTTTTTCTTGACATAAGGCTGTGTTCTCTAGCAACAGGTAATCATTGTCCTTTGAAAATTTAAAAATGTGGTTTGTTGTTAACTGCAACAATGTATGAAATAAAAATTATTAAAACACAAACGTAATACACCATCATTTTTACATAATGAAATGATAAGGTTGATATTTGTCACTGTTATATTAGGTGTATTTTCTACAGATAGAAAATAAAATGTCTTTAAAATAATGCAATTTTTCTTTAACAAAGAAAATGATTTCTTTAAGGTATATGTACACCTTTACATACAAAAAATTTTGTTTTGTATAATTTTTCTCTATAAAATTTTTATACAATTGAGAATGGTACCAGAAAGAGAATGAAGTGAACAGATCCCTTGAAATTATGTCTAAATTGTTTTTAAAAATTATTTTGTTTATAATTTTGACATGCAACTTGAAACATGATAGCTCATGCAGTTTTTAAGATAGAGCCACAGTTTTTTCACTGTTTTATAGCTAAAACTATTCTTTAGTGACTGACATAGAGCTATTTTTTATTTTTATTTACATTAATTAAATATTACCATATATGTAACTTACAATAATATTTTACGTTGCATAAATCATGTAAAAATCCATAGATAATTATTAATTATATTAATGTTATTTTACTCATTGTCAATCACTGGGGGACATTTCAAGCTTCAAAATGACACCAATATCTTCTTGGTATCACCATATTTGACTGAGATATCATGCTTGAAAGAATTAAATATTCTAAAATTACTATTTACAGGAAATGTGCCACAAACTTTCAGGGCCTAGACGACTCCATCATCATATGTCACCCCTTAAGCAGCTTCATGTCGGTCCAGTTTCAGCTTCTTTCTGCCTCTCAAATACCTCCGCCTTGTTTTAACTTCAGGTGTTGAATGTTTTTTTTTTTGTCCCTATTTCCATTGATGCAACAAATCCTGCGATGGTGTTTGTCACAGGGTTTATGCCCATCCTCCTCAGAATTTTAATTTCTACTTTTGGACTCTTATAAAATGACATACAACATCATTGACACACAAATTTACAGTTTTATGACTAACAGTAAAAGATTATAAATTACTTCATTATGTAAAAAAGTTTTTTCAATCTAATGATCATGCCAAGATATCTATGTATCTATTTCGGGACTAGAAAGAAGTTTATTTTACAAGCAATGCTGGACGAGGGGATTGACTGCTACGAAGATCACTCCAGAAGTAATGCACTCCAAAAGTAAGTGGCCGTGGCTGATGACGCAGCACTTTGGAAAATGGGACTTATCTGAAAAACTATAAGGCATAAATCGAAAAATCTTATATTAAATTAAAGAGGAGAAAATTCTCTATTAAAATAGTTATATTTTGAAAATTCTAATTTTTTCATCATTTTTTGCGTTTTGTGGGTGTACATATACCTTAAATATTTCTTTAGCAGATAGTTGTTTTTCCAAGTAAAAGGAGTGGCTTTCAACCACCCAAACGCTGAGGACTATCTTACCGTGATGATAAGCATGAGTTCAAACGAACGAAAGACACTGCGTTAACTCAACCCAACTCTGAGACGTACTCAAAGTTATAGGCGCAGTGGTAGTATAATGGTATATATTTCTCAGGTCTAATCATTACACTATTAAAAACCTGCAACCAAAACTGTAACTAACAAAATTACTACTGCTTCTATTACTGTTATAACTTCTCTATTACTATTGAGTTCTAGTTGCCTTTTATTTGTGGATGTCCTCAAAATTTTTCCTAAAATTAATAGTTTGGCTGATTGTCAAATTCTTCAAAATTATATTAATTCCATTGCACTATAGTCTGTTGAAAATGGAATGAAAATTAATCAATCCAAAACTTTTGCTATTTCCTTCTCACGGAAAACTACTTCTCAAAAATATAATTATTCTCTTAATAATGTCATAATTACTAGGAAAGATTAGTATTAGAGATGTTGGTGTCTTACTTGATTCTAAAAAATATTTCTATGATCATGTGCAATATATTTATACACATTCATTAAGAATGCTTGGTCTAATTATATCTATAACTTATTCTTTTTTCTACTCCTATGTGTTTACTAATTTTATACTATACGTTGGTCAGATTCAAGCTTGGATATGCATCTGTTGTATGGAACCCCATTACTTCCACTGACTCGGCTAAATTAGAGAATATTCAAAGAAAATATATATTTCCTTGTGTTCTTATAGATTTTTACCTAATTCTAATAATTATATACTGGGTGTTCAGTTCAAAATGTGTCATGGCTCGCTGTATGTCGTCATGTGGCTATCCGACGAGCCTAGAGAATTCAATCTTCCTACACTTCCGCAAAGGCATATTACCTAAATGCGAGAGATGTTGCCTAGCAAGTACGGCGTTTATCCTGAAGATTACTTACCGATACGTACGGTAACGCCAGTAGTGGCAAGAATGTGAACTGTTTGGAAACACGTACTGAAGTGAGTTTTTTTTTCTTACTGTCGGGATATGGGGGAGAGGGTTAAGACGATTACTTATGTATTTGTTGACATTAACTTCGACGGTCAACATGGACACGGAGCATTTGATTTGTGTTGTGGAATGTTACCGTATGCAACCGATGATAACAAATACCCTGCATACGACTTGCCGGCGCAAAACACAGTTCGAAAGAGGTTATGGTAGCACACAGACCGTACAAACCGCCATCTGTTGCTACGACGTTCAAGTTATACCGTACACGTTCTCAAGTTCAGATTGATGAACGCCTTAAATAATAGGCAACTTCTCTAACATATAAGCTGAAACTCGCTTCAAATCGGTGACCCAACAACAGTGACGTCATGACACACTTTGAAATGAACATCCAGTATATGAGGTTAAGTGTACATAATTCAATTGCTGTAGTTTATTTGCTAGACGTCAAGATCTTGATTATTTATTTTTTGTTATGTCATTAAGGGTGATATTGATTGCGAATCCTTCATAAACAATATAAATCTTCCTATTCCTGCTAAAGGTTTAACATTTCTTAAAATTTTTACAACAGAAATTCTAAATCTCTCTCTCCAGTCTGCAGATGTATGAAATATGCAATTTTGCATGGATTGAACTTGAATCCATTTAATGTGTAGTATACTTTTTGGAGTTTTATGTCGGTTATTAATTTATGTCGTTTGTTTAGATAATATGTATTATAATATTATTCTCGTTATCTTTCATATCATTGTAATATATTCATATATGATTTCATCCTTTCATTTTCAATTACAATACTGTCATTATTTTAATAATTATTTTTATGTTTTTTTTTTTTTTTTTTTTGTAATTTCTATCATTATTAATGTTCTGGTTATGAAATATTGTCATGTGCTGAACTGTTATTGGACCCTGGTTGTTGTATAGCACATTAAATATTAGTAAATGAATAAATAATGTAAAATTAATAATATCGCTAGTTTAGGCCTACAGGGTGGATAGTATCCTCTGCACCAAAATGAAACTAGTACTATATCATGAGGAGAGATTTTAATATCTAAATAAGCCCTTTTCTCTAACATTCACCGTTTTAGAGGAAATCGTTCTCTTTCTATGAAGCATTTAGCAACATCACGACTACGCAAGCGCGGCATGCACTCCTTAATTCCCCTCCTCCTCTGCTCTTCTCAGTCACAGGCACTCCAATCTGCGCTACGTTGCAAGATATATTTTAACGATTTTCGCTATTATTTAATTTCAATGCATGGCTAAACGGCTTAATTTGTGACAAAAGATTCAAGACATTTAACTGTTCAGATTATTTTTACTTATCTGCTGGTATTTCTCTCGTGTCAATATTGCATTAGTACGCTGAAATTTTCTGAAATGAAATATATCATGTAGTGCTTTTTCTTTAGTTTCTGTACTAAAGTGTTGACCCCATGTTTCGGTGACTACTATGCAGTGGTGTGCAGATAATAATGTTCACCGATTGAACTGGCCTGCACGGAGTCCTGATCTCAATCCCTTTGAGCACGTTTGGAACGAATTGGACCAACGATTGATGTCTCAGGAGACGCACCCAGCTTCCATTGTCCAACTGAGTGCCATGTTGCAAGAGGAATGGCGACGCATTCCAGTGGATATCCTACACAAACTATACCAGAAGCCAGGTTAGGAACCGACTAGACCGGAAGCAATGTTCTGTTGCTCTCTTTCTGAGCTATGTTGCCACATAGTGGAGCGAGATTCAAAACATGTTCAGCGTTTGTCACCGGTATGTTTAAAATAACTACTGTATATAGTTCTCGATAACACTGTCAACAATATTAGTAATTAAAAATACTGTTTTAAGGAAGCACTAGCTGATGACGCTGGTACGAAATGCGACTCGTAATGCACGTGGTATTACACATTAACTGGGAAGTTTGGCTACACTGTCTCCGTGATTCCGTTGCCAGATTTTCGTTAGCAGAAGACATTTTCACGTGAGGTCCAATGAAAAGCTCCGTTCTCCTTCCCCCCTCCACCCCGCTATACTCAACGTGTCATCGCTGCACAGGCTACCCCTCTAACCCGCACTTTCCTCTCGCTCTGCCAACTACTTCCTGTTTAGTCAGTTCATAACCTGGCTTTTAGTATAGTGGAGAGCATGCCAGACAGGGTGGCTGCTGTTATAGCAACAAGAGATAGTACCTCGAGATTCTAAAAGGGCAAAAACAGTGCCCAATTACTTTTTGGTAGATAGTGTAAAATTAATCCAACTTATTTTATAATGCACGCTATGCCATGTTTGTGGATTATCTCAGTGTGATTTATTTGCCTATAACTTATTTAATTGTACTTTTACGTTTCCAAGTAAACTTCCAAACTTTGGCTGTTTCGATAGTAGAGAAATTATAATTATGCAAATTGTAATTTATTGTAGAAGCTTATAAATGTATTATTACTATTCATTACTATTATCATTAATGATAATAATAATAGTAATAATAATAATATCATCGTATTAATCTATTAATCTATATATATAATTTGAACTGGTAATGGAAATTACGGGAAATCGGCTGAACGGATTTTAATAAATGGCCCCTCATTTTGAAGCTTGGAACCCAAAGTTTTTCGGAAAAGTAGTAGCTTTCAGTGAAATGTCAATTTTCCTACATAATTTTCCTATTTTCCAAAATCCATCTGTTGTCAGTTTTGAGAACTAATAGTTTCTCATATTCGAACAAAGCAATAAAATAAACATTATCAAGTAGGCCATGCCTCCAAGATTTGCAAGAGATTCTTTGACATCACAGTGTCAATAGGTCGATTTTCGATGTATAACTACAACGTCTTTGATTTTCATTGATGTCAGAGAATACTTAAGAAGTTTTTTTTTTTAAATATTGTATAGTTTATATCATTTTTTTTTCTCGCTGTTATTTATACTCGCTTTAAAATCATACCACGAATTATCTTCTATGTGAAATCCGAAGGCCTGTGTACTATTATTGAGACTGGTTCTATTGTTGTGAACTAGATGGCGACTGTATACGTATTACTGATTTGTTATGAATATGATTCCGGTGATATTCAGGGATGTTGTGGCCCGAATTTCCTGGCATTTGCATTTGAGGGAAAACTGAAGAAACCTCAACCAGGAAATTCAACCCGACCGAGAATCGGACCCGGGCCCTCTGCGTAAGAGACCAGCATGCTGACCTCTTACACCACAGAGGTGGTCTCATGGTTTATTTGTCCCTAATGATACATATTAATGCTATTATTGGAACGACTCCAGAATACCGCGTAAGTACATGTCGTTATTGCTTTGTTGAATGATTTATTTTTGGTTCAGGAAACATATTTTTTATGTGCTTATTTATTTTTTCTATCCTTGTGCCATAAAAAAACATGTGTTTTAATTATTTTTAATTTGCACAGTCTTTGTACATAAGTACTTACGTGGTATTCTGAAGTATAGCGTTATTATTGATAGAAAAACCTTTTGAGGTTATGTAAGTAGACAGAGAGAGCTGCCGTGTGGCCAGCGAGCTGCAGAGCAGCGAGGGTGAGGATAACTTCCCCTACTGGTGTTCTGTTCTTTGCGATTTATCCTATTGTTTATATCGTTATTAAAAATAAAATATATAAGTGGTGTGAGTCTTTTTCAGATATTTAATTGCGGTGTGGTGTAGATATGTAGTCTATTATGTGTGAGTACCTAATTTTCCTAGATAGTAGTGCAGTCATTACGAGCTTATGGACAATAAAATTGTAGGCCTACGTCATTTATTCGACATAATTTATGCTAACGTTTTACGTGGCCAAAACGATGTCCGGCATTCACTGGTACTTAATATACTCCAAACGTTGTCAGATAATATCCTTACCAACAATCTTTATGCTATTTCATACAAAAATCCAAGTCACTACCAAAACGTAAAATCAGTAGGTACGAGATTATATCACCTTATATCACTATATAGGATTAATCCTAGGATTTTTGGAAAATATAATGCACCTTTTTTTAAAATAAGTCAATTTATTGTCGAAAATAATTTTAAAATCAAAAGCTAATTCAAAGTTATGCGTCAGAGCCTTCTAGCGATCTTCTCCAGTAACATGAACTTTCGAGATTGGAAATGCTCGCCGCTGAAGCGTTTTCATTTGTTAAAGCAAGTCCTGACCATTGACCAAGAATGAAGCGATCATGTTTTCAAACAGCGCGTGTTTTGATTTAGTTAAACATTTGTTTAAGTTGATTCGTGCTTAATTGAAGTAAATTATTTATATAATAAGTGGTTTCTTTTTTTTTTTTGAAGTAATATCGAAATGAATTGAACATGTGTTTCGGTGTTGGACCCCGGACTCATTTTACCGGCAGTATCACTTTCATATCATTCAGACGCTAAATAACCTAGATGTTGATACAGCGTCGTAAAATAACCCAATAAAAAATCAACAAAGCACCAGGCCACACTTTAGATAAAATTGGAATTTATTTGTCTCGGTGCGTTTTCAGCCATGGGCAGTTATATGTGGCATTCAGCAGAGTCAAAGCCGCAAGTGATATGAAAATTAAGGTTATGCCTACTTCACATCAAGGTCAATTTCCAGGTGTTGAAGGATATTTCACTAGAACATCGATTATAATGAGATAAAGCAGTACTTCATATTGAAGATATGGCTATGGTATAATTATGGTTTCATTTACTTTGCTATAATCAATTAAATGATTATCAGTTCCAACACAGTGATATAATCACCAAAATATGCAGCTAATGCTACGACGAGCCACTAGTTTATTTATAAAAACTTGTCATTCCTAAGACTTGTTCCTATACTGTTTTCGCTGTAAGAAAAATCCTAATGTAAACACAAGCACGTGGCTGTCATACCCGTGATTGGCTGCCAGTCGAAACACTCACATGACGCAGGAAAATATAGTTCGTATTTGGAAACTATCATCTTGTATTATTTGAAAATAAAAAAAATTGAATTCTAGTTGTTAAATACAATTAAACATATAACTTCACTCATATGTAAAACGATATGTAAAAGAAAAGCTACTTTTATATTTTGTTATGTACTATGAACGCGGATGAATACCAACAGTAATACCGAGGTAGTCTGTTCTTGTAACAAACTGGCATCACTTGAGCTCGTAGCTGTTCACTTAAGCACGTGGGCTTCTGCATCCTCGGTGTGTGTGGTTATTAAACATAAGAGTAGAAACCCTCTCAAAAGCGAAGAAAAACAAATAGTCTTAAATATATATAATAAGTTATGTGAGTTTTAATTACAGTAATTATAAAGTAAACGTTTCCTAAGCAAATGAATGCATAGTAGTGAGGTTAGGCCTACTTGACGAGTAACGGGAAATGTTTAACATGAAACAGAATGTACAACAGTAGGCGGGAACACGTACTGAATTCTATGGCGCCAAACAGTGGCCAATGAAGCCTCACTTCAGTCACGTGCTATTGTTTATATTAGGATTTTTCTTACAGCGAAAGGATTATATATGTATATACGCTTACTAAGTAATGGTTAAAAGCAGTATTTTGAACATGGTTTCAAAAAATATTTCTTTGTTTTAAAGGATTTATTAAGGAGTCTATTTTTTAAATCACAGTGAGCTTGTTTCTTCATTTTTGGATTCTCGATTTCTAAAAGCGTTCAAAGTCATACTTTTTTTTAGTCTGCATGCTCCATTACTGTGGAGTAATACTACATGCATTGGTTTAACTTAAACTATGTTCATGTAATTACTTTATATTGTTCTAAGAGTTATTTTATAGGCAATATAGATGGATGAATTATGTACTTTTCTTTCATTGTAATTTGTCAAATTGTATATTGTTAGTAAATTTGATCAAGTTCTTATGGTATTTGTGCACTAGATTGTCTTTATTCACTGGACTTGTTACTATTTGTAAACAACATTTTTTGTTTAAATTGCCTCAAATTTAGGACCCAAGTGTATTTGTGCGTAACAAAGACAAATGCTTCAGTGTATTAATTTATCACTATAACGTCTTACTTATAAAAACTCTTTTACGGACATTTGACTGCATTATACTTGCACAATGAATAACTCGTTTATAAGTCGTGTGTTAATTCCTTATTATAGTCGCGACGCTGTTATTCCCGGCGTGTCTCCTCCTCTTTGCTTACGTATTAGGAAGTGAAGGCTCTATAAAGTCTAGGTAGGTAGTATCGTTCGCCATTTTTGTTCTTTCGTTGCCGAGCCACCATACGAGGAATCTATTTGCCACACCGTTAAACATTATCATGTCGTAGCTCCTATGATAATAAATCAAACACACTGTAATTGAGCAAATAATTGAGCGGCAAATAATGTCCTCTGTGCTTTCTGCGAACGCCAACGAAAGAGCCAAAATGGCGGGCGATTATATTAAGTATTTATCGAACCTTAGGAACTTCATAACGTCTTCATCAGCGAATCGCAAGACGCTTACGTTTAAATGTAGCTGACCTACAACGTGATTGGCTGCCGGAAATTAGAGCGACGGAACTATAATAATAACTACACACGTCTTGTATAACAGTACAACTGTAACACAACCACGTCATTGTTTCATCATTACTTCATTACGAAAGACAACAGAATAACTGAGGTACTCTATTGAATCCGATAGTATGCGCTAGTGTGCCGCGCAAATTATCGATAGCACAACTGGGCCTGATCGATTACCACGCTATATTTTTGTGAAAGAGTAAAGCTGCGCGCAATATTATTGGTTTTTTCTTCTGTGGTTACAAAGCAACCGTCATCATAAAACGACATTCGATACGAACAGCTGTTAGAGAGACGGCCATTTTTTCTTTATATACAGCTCAAACAAGGGGTTTCTTGTATAGGTCTATAACTACTGCAAAGCAATTCCCATTTATAGTTGCAGACTGTTTATACATCCATCGCTTATGCATGGTTTATTAGTAACATTTTCTTTCCCAACTGTATATAAAAACTTTACCTGGTTTATTACAGTCCCGTCGCTCTAATTTCCGGCAGCCAATCGCGTTGCAGGTCGGCTACATTTAAACGTGTGCGTCTTGTGATTCGCTTATGAAGACGTTATTCATTTCTTAAGGCTCGATAAATACTTAATATAATCGCCCGCCATTTTGGCTCTTTTGTTGGCGTTCACAGAAAGCACACGAAGACGTTATTTGCCGCTCAATTATTTGCTGAATTACAGTGCGTTTGACTTATTATCATAGGAGCTACGACATGATAATTTTTAACGGTGTGGCAAATAGATTCCTCGTATGGTAGCTCGGGAACGAAAGAACAAAAATGGCGAACGATACTACCTACCTACACTTTATAGAGCCTTCACTTCCAAAGATGTAAGCAAAGAGGCAGAGTCACGCCGGAAATAACAGCGTCGCGATTATATTTATTTATTTATTTATTTATTTATTTATTTATTTATTTATTTATTTATTTATTCTGGTGTAGTTAAGGCCATCAGGCCTTCTCTTCCACAACACCAGGAATACAAATATAGTATGACCGTTAGGGAATAAGGGCGTTATGAATGAAATAATGCTACATCAAACTAATCAAGAACAATTGAATAACAATGGTTCAGTCTTGTGTTTAATATTGCAACAAATTTAAATACTGATGATGACTGACTGTGGTGATAGAAATAGGGATTAGTGCTATGTTTAATGGATTATCGATATGGATAGGGGTAATAAAATAGGAAATTTAGGAATGGAAGGGAAACAGTCTAGGTAGGAGGGAGAGAATAGAAGAGGATAGAGGGGGAAGGACATATAGCAATTCAGTCATAATAGAACATTAGAAAGCAATCAAGAAATTCTCGGCAAAGAATACCTTAATAGAAAAGAGTTATATGTATTAAAGGGATGGTGGATCGAAAAACAGAAATGTGAAGGTCCACCATAACTGGGAATTGTAAAGTTGAATGACAAATAAATATCAATATCAATATCAACATCAATAATGGATTATCGGAGATATGGTCCCTTCCTACAAGGGTCAATATGCAGAAAGGTTCCACGTTTGGTAAAGTCCACGTTAAAAATAGTCTATTGTTCAAAAGGTCCTACAGTTATATATTCCCGCCTACAAGGCCCAACATACTAAATTGACCTGCGTTTCATAAGGACCACTTTCATAAAATGTCCTTTTTCGGAGAAGTCAGTATTCAATTGCGTCAGATTTTTAAATGTCTTACGTGCTACCTCTTCCTGTCCGTATGTTATTCTCTGCCTTTTGAAGGATGCAAATGGCTTTCTGTACCATCTTTCATGACTCTAAGATTGCCCAAATCTGAATTAGTCGTACATCTCGCATTAGGCCTACAGTTCTTCCATCAAAATATCTCCAATATCTTCTGTCACCCTTTCGGTTGTTTTGATGATAATGGTACTGATTATCGTGGTGTAATAACATTGTTTTTTTTACTAAAGGTAATTTGAGTCATTCTGACATTCTACATTAGATTTTAATATTCAACATTTTAACGCTATGGCAATGATAAACGATTATTATCGAAAACATATTACATGCGATATAATTGAGTGTGTTGGTTGTGAAACTTGGACTCTCACTCTGAGAGAGGAACATAGGTTAAGGGTGTTTGAGAATAATGTGCTTAGGAAAATATTTGGGGCTAAGCGAGATGAAGTTACAGGAGAATGGAGAAAGTTACACAACGCAGAACTGCACGCATTGAATTCTTCACCTGACATAATTAAGAACATTAAATCCAGACGTTTGGGATGGGCAGGACATGTAGCACGTATGGGCGAATCCAGAAATGCATATAGAGTGTTAGTTGGAAGACCGGAGGAAAAAAAGACCTTTGGGGAGGCCGAGACGTAGAAGGGAGAATAATATTAAAATGGATTTGAGGGAGGTGGGATATGATGATAGAGACTGGATTGATCCTGCACAGGATAGGGACCGATGGCGGGCTTATGTGAGGGCGGCAATTAACCTTCGGGTTCCTTAAAAGCCATTTGTAAATAAGTAAGTATAATTGAGTGTGTGGGACATTTAGTTGAAAAATATTTTAATGGTTTTATCAATTTTATTTGGGACATTAAATGTGGGACTATTTGACCCATGGACCTTTCAGCTATGTGGGATATTTTTGTTGTGGTCCTTTTCATTTGTTGATCCTATTATGAATGGGACATTAAATGTGGGACTATTTGGTTTCGGTCCTACTTGGTTGGACATTATGTTAGTGGGGACATTTTTGATTACCTTTTTATCTTGGAAGCGTTTAACGAAATGCATCCAGAAAGGAACATTATTTATTATATGAAATGTAATATTTTTAAATAGTTCAGTTATTCTGCCGGCAATCAAATAAGCAAAAGTTTAGAAGACTAAAGCAATTTACAATTCATAAGAAAACTGAAAACCATATTTATCTACTCGTCACTTGTCAGCCTAATAGTATGTGGATTTTCTCCTAACATATTCACATCATCCGCATAGACAAGAATCTTATGTAGTCCGTTCAATTCCAAGCCCTCTATGTTGTCCGACTTTTTTAATGCCATATTCTAGAGCGAATTAAAAAATTAATGGTGATAATGCATCTCCTTGCTTTAGCCCGCAGTGAATTGGAAAAGCATCGGACAGAAACTGGCTTATACGGACTCTGCTGTTTCAAACGAAGTACATTTTAATTAATCGAACTAGTTTCTTGGGAATACCAAATTCAATAAAACTGGCGTACCGTTCTTTTTTTCTTTTTTGCTAAATGTGACAACTCTTTAAGTAGAAGATATAACCACAGTCAAATATATACAGTCACGAAGCTTGGGATGATTTTTTGCAAATCTCGCGATAGTTGCTAGCCGCTTGGAGCGCTGTGAGTACTAGGAACAATAGACTGTGCCATACCCATCGTGATCTAATGCAGGCCGTAAGGCAGACCATGTAACTCGCTTAACCCGATCACGAAGGGCGGCGTTTCAACCATATAAATTAGTTGGAATGCATAAACAGTAACATGTGTTTCTCTAAAATGTAGTGGAATTCTATTAATAAAATTTAAAACAATGATTATGAGACACTTCAGACCTAATTCACTTGCAAAGTAATATTATTTTTGCTGTGAAAATTACGTTGTTCATATGTGTAATACCTGCCTTTATTTCGATTAAATATTGCGAAATTCTTGTACGTTCATTTATGCACGATTCAATAATTTTCAATTGCACCGCACGGATATTTAGATATGTTGAAATTATAGGTTATGTTTACTGTACCAGTTGTCCCTTTCTGTCTAAATTTAGTGATCTCCAATGCCTTGCCATTCATATGAAAATTATAGGTTTTGTGTACTCTATTTAACTTATATTCCTAAATTCGCAATAATACATTATAATTAAGCATAATGTCATGTATGATACCCCGGACATTCAATTTCTCTGTATTTTAATACTACAATTGAGTACTGAATTACTGTATTTATCTAATTACTACTTAAGAGACAAAGTAACATAATTGTACGTAGGTATATAATTTCATAGGAGTGGTATGGTAAATGTTTTGTCTAAAATTAAGGAAGGTAGATGAGCTAAATTGAAATCACAATATAAATTCTTTTTTATTAAACCTCAAAATAGCTTCCATTCTAAACTTGAAATGTTGATGCGGACAGATTATGTTAACACGTAAAATTCTCTTCACATTAAAATAACACAGTTTTGTAATTATTTCTGCAACATATTACGCAACAAGAAGGAAACGGAACTTATGGACACATTACACTAAATAAAACTTAGCAATGATAAGCAATAAAGTTATAATATAATAATTCACTGAGCTCCATACACTGAAATAGAAAACCCGAACGTACATTACGGCCTGGTCTAGAACGAAAAGGCATTGACTGTGCCATATTTCTCATTGTTATGAAAAGTTGTGTAAAGTGTGAATGTTCGTTATCGGTTGTAATAACTGTAAATGTCTAAAATACAATAATTTGAATAATAATATGGGGCAAGAATACTTTTGTGGGTATATAAATATTGTAAGAAATAGAGGACAGAGTTATCCTTCTTCCGAAAGATCCAGGAAGGTGAGTTTATAAAATATAATATACAGGGTGTTTAAAAAATACGGGGCATAATTTCAGGTATGTATTTCCCACATGTAGACAATGAAAATAGTTCATTACAACATGTGTCCGGAAATGCTTTATTTCCGAGTTATGGCCTTCACAACATTGAAATTCACCGGGACGTTTTTCTTTCCGCAGGTCGTTGCCGTCAAAGGAGGTATTAAGAGGGCACTCTGACAGTTCATTCCGAGGCGAAGGTTACATTCAGTGTTGTGTAGGTACTTGGATCGAAGGTTTCCTTATCGATGGATAGGTAGAGGTGGCCCAATTGATTGGCCTCCACGCTCACCTGATCTGAACCCTCTCGATTTCTACTTGTGGGGCCATTTAAAATCATTGGTTTATTCGTGTCCGGTGCCTGATTTGGAATCCCTTCGGAATCGAATTGTGGCATGTTCTGAGGACATACGCAATACTCCTGGAGTTTGGGATCGTGTTCGCAGGTCAATGAGACATCGATGTGAGGTCTGTATTCAAGCAGGAGGTGGACATTTTGAACATCTTCTGTAATGACAACGACCTGCGGAAAGAAAAACGTTCCGGTGAATTTCAATGTTGTGAAGGCCATAACTCGGAAATGAAGCATTTCCGGACACATGTTGTAATGAACTATTTTGATTGTCTACATGTGGGAAATACATATCTGAAATTATGCCCCGTATTTTTGAAACACCCTGTATATTTTATGAAAATAATATATAAACTTTATGTATTTCATATTTCAATAGTGGAAGGAAGGTGTTAATTTTTTCATAAGAACACGATAACGAAAGTACAATACATTTTATGGTCTGCTAGGGAAAGAGTCTGTGATGAGGCGATAGTAGCGATCCGGTAGTGAGCAACTATCTATGGATGCATATTTCAACTGTCTATGTTTGCATAGTTAGTAAGTATTGAGCTTCGTGACTGTATATACTAGAGTGTGATATAACGGTGACGCAGAATTGAAACAATAGGTATTGATTAAAATCATGACTATGACATAGATATTGTCCATTTTCGTTGTGATACGCATTGTTATGTTGGTTTATAGCTACCTTAGCTAGATCTAGGAAATTTATCGTTTATACAATTAAAAACAAGTTGAAAATAATATTTCTAAATATACAGAAGTGCCGATATAAAATTAAAAAAAAGAAACAGTATGATAATACTGTTGTACAGCAGCGAAGATAGAAATGAAATGTAGATAGTGTACAATTTCACGTTAAAGAGTTTTGCCCCTGCCGTGCGTCAGCAAGTAGTGACAAATGATTGGCGTTCTCGACTAGGAAGGAGATTGATGGGAAATCCTGCCCAATCCACAATTCACTTACAAGTTCCTGTACCTCTTTTTGTCATTAATTTGTATCTTTCTTTCATCGGACCACACCCACGTTGTTCTGCAACTCCCTCTCAGGACGGCATATAGTAGTAATCAATACATTCCAGCTGAGGATATAAGTGTTGAGCGTCTCGCAGGGCACATACAAGTGGCACAGTCATTCATCTTACACGCTCTGAACGAGGTATTCTTAATTTATAACAGAGCCTGTTAAATTACTACAGGTCGGCCGTTGAGTGATGATACTTGGTTTCGCCTGGAAGTGACGTTGACGGCATTAGGACTATGAGCGGTGTTATCATGTCTCCACTTTAGCTTGAGAAGTTAAGCAGATCACATCTGTAGGAAGTTCGTGGATTACTGCAGTAGTGTAAAAAGAAAGACTTGCAGGCTAAATCTTGATAACACAACTTTTAACGCTATTTCACTTAATTACTTACTTACTTACTTACTTACTTACTTACTTACTTACTTACTTACTTACTTACTTACTGGCTTTTAAGGAACCCGGAGGTTCATTGCCGACCTCACATAAGCCCGCCATTGATCCCTATCCTGAGCAACATTAATCCAGTCTCTACCATCATATCCTACCTCCCTCAAATCCATTTTAATGTTATCTTCCCATCTACGTCTCGGCCTCCCCAAAGATCTTTTTCCCTCCGGCCTCCCAACTAACACTCTATATGCATTTCTGGATTCAACCATACGTGCTACATGCCCTGCCCATCTCAAGCGTATAGATTTAATGTTCCTAATTATGTCAGGTGAAGAATACAATGCGTGCAGCTCTCCGTTGTGTAACTTTCTCCATTCTCCTGTATCTTCATCCCTCTTAGCCCCAAATGTTTTCCTAAGAACCTTATTCCCAAACACCCTTAATCTCTGTTCCTCTCTCAAAGTGAGAGTCCAAGTTTCACAACCATACAGAAGAACCGGTAATATAACTGTTTTATAAATTCTAACTTTCAGAATTTTTGACAGAAGATTAGAAGACAAAAGCTTCTCAACCGAATAATAACAGGCATTTCCCATATTTATTCTGCGTTTAATTTCCTCCCGAGTGTCATTTAGATTTGTTACTGTTGCTCCAAGATATTTGAATTTTTCCACCTCTTCGAAGGATAAATCTCCAATTTTTATAGTTCCATTTCGTACAATATTCTGGTCACGAGACATAATCATATACTTAGTCTTTTCGGGATTTACTTCCAACTCTATCGCTCTACATGCTTCAACAAGAATTTCCGCGTTTTCCCTAATTGTTTGTGGATTTTCTCCTAGCATATTCACGTCATCCGCATAGACAAGAAGCTGATGTAACCCGTTCAATTCCAAACCCTCTGTGTTATCCTGAACTTTCCTAATGGCATATTCTAGAGCGAAGTATCTGACACCAATATTTATTATACCATATCTGACACCAAAATTTATTGTTGTGCCCTATTGCATCTGACACCTGTATTTTGTCGTGCCGCTTGCCACGACAAGGGCGGATGGTTTATGTTTGTGATAATCGCGAGTTATAATCTACTATCAAGATAACACAAACGAATCAGACACTGCGTTCTACTTCCTAACTCTCTGATATGATTTATAATTTGTACTTGCTTATGGATAGGAGGGATTCCTACTTAGGATGTGATCTCAGGCTTTCGAAATAATCACAAGTGTATAAATTCACCATTACTAAGTTCATTAACGAGATATAAATTTATTACAGATAGAATATTGAATATTGAGATTGAACGATTTAGAAAGTATAAAAATTGCTGTTAATTTTAAAGTATCAAAATGAACTAGTTAAATGTAAAGTACAAGAATTGAACTGATGACTTTACTTACAATTGACTGTAGGGCGAACCCTGGTACTGTTCGCAGATGATGCCATTTTCTGAACTTCTTCCTGGACGTCGGGACGTCCGTTACTACATGACCGCTGTCTTGAACAATAACTAATGACCGCGATTTGGACGTTTCATGTCCATTTATAAGTTCTCGAACCGCGTCCTTTGTGACGTAACAGAGTGACGCTATTTTACCCGCGAATCTTCTAAAAAGACGGTATTGCATTCACTAAACTCCACGCTTCTGATTCTTAACCATTCTTTCAAATCGGCATTTCCTGTTGTCATTTGGAACAATACAGATTTAAGGAACTCTCACGATTGAATCTCTGTTTTTGATTTACCCAATGGAAATCCGGAGTTCGGAATAATCGCTAATTCAAATGTCTCGCGAGAGACGCTGCATAATCTTTCGTTATATGTCAGCTGTTGCCAAAGACTGCTAAAATGCAAGCGTACGCATCTCCTGTCTTGTTCAAGGACTGGACTATGCTGAGTTAGCTAAGCCGTACTCTGTAATCTTTCGAAACAGGGAGCGATCTCTGTCGCATGTCAAAGCATGTCTAAATGTTTTAATAAGTACGATTTCATTACTCTCAAATAAAGTGAAAATATATTGCTTATGGTCATAACAAAGTTATGATTCTTATCATAATCCTTGGGCACAACAATATTATGACTGATATTATAGAAAGAACAGACCTCATTTGGTGGGAGCATTGCGAATCCTATTCCAGTGACTTTCAAACGTACATAGTGGATTTCAATTGCTGAAATTTTATCGGCTGATATAACACAGAAGCCATGACTTATGAACTAACTCTCGTACAGTCGGCATCGGTAGCGTAGTCGGTATAGTGCTGGCCTTCTGTGCTTGAGGTTGCGGATTCGATCCCGACAGAGGTCGATGGCATTTAAGTGTGTTTAAATGCGGCAAGCTCATGTCAGTAGATTTACTGGCATGTAAAAGAACTCCTGTGGGACAAAATTCCAACATACCGGCGACGCTGATATAACCTCTGCAGTTGCGAGGTCGTTAAATAAACTGTAATTTAAAATTTTTAACTCTCGTATATGAAACTAAGATGTAATTACTCTTGTTACACCTTGCTTCATTATTTCAAATATAATTAAAATATATTTCAGAATGTTTACTTAATATTTATGCTGGTTTATGACAATGCTTTTATTGTGGGTATACATATCTTACAGTGTGGTGAAATCATGTGGCAACTTTAGTTGCTAGAGAGCGCTACAGTAAGCAAAAGTGTGCTCATTTCGTTCCATATGTCACATGATAATTTAATTCCCAGTTAACCAGATTTTAAGCGTTGTTGAAGAGTACAGTGCACGCAGAACAGTTATTAGAACCATCAAGTCTGTAGGAATTATTTCTCATAATGAGTCACTAGATGCCGCCACAGATGAAGATTCCGACTTTTCAGACAGTGAAGTAGAAGAGATCTTCCTCATAGATAACTGAGAAAAAAGACTATAATTAAATATGAGGATTCAGAAGAGTACAAGTGTTCGCATATCGGAACACATTTCGGAAATTGTGGAATGTACTTCTTCATGAAAACTGACTATAATGCGAAGATTTTATCGGAGTCAAGACGGAGACGAAGATTTGAAGATACATTAAATTCTTTTCGTCTCAATAAAATTCATTTAATTCAATTCGTGTTCTGTCCAAGGGCATGTCTTTCACTACAAACCCAGCTTTCTCCAATCCTTCCTATTTTCTGTATTCCTCTTTGTCTCCTCATATGACCCATATATCTTAATGTCGTCTATTATCTGATATTTTCTCCTACCCCGAACACCTCTCCCATTCACCATTCCTTCCAGTGCATTCTTCAATAGGCAGTTTCTTCTCAGCCAATTACCCAACCAATTCCTTTATCTCTCCCTGATCAGATTCAGCACCAATCTTTCATCACCCACGCTTTCCAACACAGCTTCTTTTCTTATTCTCTCTTACCACTTCATACGTTTCATTCTTCTCCATATCCACATTTCAAATGCTTCTATTTGCTTTTCTACACTTCGTCGTAATGTCCAGGTTTCTGCCCCTTACAATGCGACACTCCACAAAAAGCACTTCACTAGTCTCTTCCTTAGTTCTTTTTCCAGAGGTCCGCAGAAGATGCTCATTTATCTATTAAAGCTTCCTTGGCCATTGGTGTCCTCTTTTTGGCTTCCTGGCAGCAGCTCGTGTTACTGCTTACAGTACAAACCCAAGTATTTGAAGCTGTCCACTTGCTCTACTGCCTCATTTAGAATTCGAAAGTTCATCTTCTGTATTTTTCTTCCTATGACAATCCTCTTCGTCTTATTTGCATTCATCTTCATCCCATGCTGCTCACAGCTGTCATTTAGCTCCAGTAGCATATCCCCTAGTATCATTTTCTCTTGTACTAACAACGCCATATCATCAGAAAATCTCGTACACTTTATTATTCTTCCTCCTACTATTACTTCTCCCATGTTCTGAAAACAGTTCTTTACTGAATTCTCAAAGTAGATGTTGAACAGGGTAGGTGATAAAGGACATCATTGTCGTACTTCTCTCCCAATTTCACTTCCTTCTGACATATCTTCTCCTATCATCATTTTGACTCGTTGGTTCAAATAAAGATTACTGAACAGTCTTCTCTCTTTCCAATGCACATATATTTCCTTCAGGATCCCCATCAGTTCATTCCACTCCTCTCTGTTAAAAGTCTTTTCTAAAAAGGTAAAAGTAACCCCGATAACATGCCATGAAGGCACTTGAGGGACATGGAGTTGGAGCCCCATGCTTTTCATGACCTCGGCACTAGAATGAGGTGGTGTGGTCGGCACCACGCTCTGACCGCCTTTTACCCTCGGGAAAGACCCGGTACTCAATTTTATAGGAGGCTGAGTGAACCTCGGGGCCGTTCTGAAAGTTTGACAACGAGAAAAAATCCTGTTACCACCTGGAATCGAACCCCGGACCTTCCAGCCCGTACCTAGGTCCACAAATACTATATCCTTCTCTAGTTATCTTTCGCCGATTGTCCGTACCTTTTCCTTTCCTGAAGCCAAACTGCTATTCTTCCTAGAATATTAACGTCAATTCAGTATTCGCAACAGAATTTTCGCAGAATGCTCAATAATAATAATAGTCGCTGTTCTTCAGTTGGTTCCCAAGAAAAATATCAGTAAAGTGAGTAGGTTCCCCATGTTCAAATATCAACAACGCGTGTATGTTCCAAGGCTGTGTGGGACGAGGCTTTTAATCGATCATGTAGCAGAGTAGTGATAGTGTTCAAATATCAACAACGGGGATGAGGTAGTTGTCATTGCCTCTAACGCTACCTATAATCCATCATGACCCGTGGCTCCATCTACGTTAAAATATAAATACCGGTCATAAGTTTCAGTAATTAGCAGAGTAGTGGCAGTGGAAGTACAGGACATTCGTATTGCACATAATGATGGATTTAAGTATTATGCTCAATGAAAAGAGGAAACAACTCTTAGTGGTCAATGATCACAAGTTCGGTTTTCAGAAAAAATTATCTTGTGGTTTCGAAAGATATAGGCCTATTTGTGTTAAAAGAGGATGTAAGATGTAAGTGTTTCGTGGAACTTCCTGATTTAGATATTATAATGAAATCCAACGTCGAACATAACCACGACACTTGTGATATTGCAACTTTAAATAAAATTATGAAGTTCTTCGACGCAGCCTGTCCGCCAAGCATAAAAATTTTTAACCTACCTACTACCGTCTAGTTGGCAGTCTGAAGTCTGTATAAAATGGGAAGGGAAATGTTTTCTGGCTTGGTCTAGCTCGGGAACCAATTGTAGTATACAGATGAAATCAACCTGGAACCAACTAGGTTATAGCTCTGGATCGAACTGGGAACCGATTCACAGATTTGGGAACCAATTTCAGTACGCTCATAATAGTACAATAGTACATTATGCAACGAGCCTATAATGGTAGTAATTAAGACGCAAGTATGATTGTTTATGAAACGAGCGCAAGCGAGTTTCATAATTTTCATACGAGGGTCTTAATTACCATTATAGGCAAGTTTCATACGACTTTTTATGCTCGACCATATTTCTAACTTGAAAGTATTGAAAATTAGGTCTTTTTATGGTTATGTGCGAACTGACCTAAATTGTGAGATGTGCGCAGACGCGAAAGTATTGATTTTTTCCGAGGCCGAATGTCATTGACCTTGGCACAGAATAAGAATGAATATTAGTCTGATATAACCTGGAAATTGATTTAGAATTGAAAAAACGAATTGACAAATTGAATTTATTTGAATAATATTTACAATTAACGTTAATTATTATACAGGGACATCATTTTATTTTTACTTCAATTTTTATTGTACCTGAGTTTTTGAATGTACTTCACTCCCACCCCTTCAACCGTCTTCCACACAGATCCAAGACCGCATATACACACATAGTAACCACAGTACGTTCCAAAAATATGTTCGCATTTTCCAGTGACGAAAGAGCTTTCAGTATTGAATCATTTTCGCACAGGTACTGTCGTCCATTTGCCTACGTCTTATCCCGGTTTCCCCAAACAGTTTTATTCGCCAGCTAGTGGCTGGCCTGTCTTAGCTTTTTTCTGAGAACATTAATTTATGTTAGGAATGGGACGTCTACCTAATATTATACAACTGTTTAAAATAACTTAAACAAAAGGGCCTCGTTAAGTAATTAACTGTCACGTGATTTCTCTCCTTTCTACGACCCTACGACATAACCACTTGGACGGACAGTAGAAAGTATGTCTGAGTAATTTTATCTTTTCTGGCAGAAGTGAAGATGGAATTTAGAGTACGTAAGGTACTCTTTTATAGAGTAGGTACAGAATTATTTAAACATGAGTTACTAGTACGAAGAACTGTTTTTTTATTTTTTATTTGATTATTTAACGACGCTATATAAACTACGAGGTTATTTAGCATCGATGAAATTGGTGATAACGAGATGATATTTGGCGAGATGTGGCCGAGGATTACGAAGAACTGGTAATTGGAATTAAGTACAATATGCAATAGTGCGATAATATGCACATTATAACTGAAGCCTGTATCGAAATGTGTTTAAATATCCATATTGTGATTATTTTTCAATTTAACTTCATTCTCTATATTGTACGCTAATGTGTTGCAGACAGTATAATATACACTGCATAATGAATACGTCCACATGGACAGCTCAGTTCGTGAGTAAAAACACTCATTGTTAATACTGTACTGTATTTTGATTAAACAAAAACCTAATGAAAATGATTAAACTCAAAAGCGCAATACTTCCTAGTTTACGTAAATAGATTAACTACTTTTCTTCCCTCCTATACCTAGTAAAGTGATTTGTTTGTATATTACGTCAGTATCATCGAACTCCAGTCGTGGAAGGGGATAGCAAACGGCGTTGATCCAGATGTATAGGCAAGTTAATATTAAAAATGTTAGTAAATATAAAATGATGTCCCTGTAGTAACAGAACATAACCTTCTGCGACAGTATTGGATTTCCAGCCTCCGTGACTTTTCGCTAATTGTCTGTCGATTGCATATCCGAGAATAATCGGTATAACGGTACAAAGCTGACATGTGATTGGCTGAAAATTGTACTTTAATGAGTAGGTGTACTTTAATGACATGCATTAAAGGACTGCTACCAGGTGTATAATTACTACATTTCGGCATGGTCGAGCATAAAATAAATTATGATTCGTGTTAAAAACTTAGAGTCTTTTTGATTTTATAAATTATTTCTTCAAACGCCTCCTGGAAATGAATTATCCACTGATGAGAAAAATTGTTGTATAATATGGAAGATACCATGCAGAACAGTTTACAAGAGAAAAGGCAATACGTTTTTGTTTAAAACTGTGGGTCGTGGCTAAACCAAATAAGTCTCTTCAATGCTGTACCGGACTGCGGACCACATATTGTGTTACCCAGTACTGGCCAAGTTCTGAGTGGTGATATAATTGTATTTAACTTTTTTCTGTGTTTCCTTTGAACAATGATCTCTCTAGTGCTCAGTGGCAACTAAAGTTGGCTTGAAATTTTAGCATCAGTAACTCGACTAACAGGTGAGAATTTCATGATTCAACAAGGTAACACTCCATGCCACTAGTCGAGAGTTACCATGTCATGGTTTCAGGAGCATGATGTTGAACTGCTACCGTGACCTGCTAGATCACCTGACCTAAATCCTGCAGAGAACTTCTGAAGCTCTATGGCATTCAGACTTCAGTAGAAGAAACCCAGAGGAAATGAAGCTTCAATTAGTGAAGCTCTGGCGATGCCATTACCAAGGATAAGTGCCGGGCCTTAATGCATTCAATTTTCGTCGACAGTTTGCACTTAATAATGATTTACGCTTTGTTGATTTTTTTCATATTTAGTAAATAAACCGCTTCATATTCTTTCAGCTTCCTGTGCGTAAAACAGTCAAAACTAAGAAAATGATTTGATGATTCATCATTACGCATTTTCATTTCAAGTAAAGAAGTTATATATCAAAATTTAAATCCGCCGAAGTGAAAGCAGCGAGGGCGAAGGGTCACTTTGCTAAAATGTACGAAGATAAACTGAAAGTGAACGGAAAGTTGTATGATCTGGAGTTTTGCCTGAGGAATGAAGATCATCCAGAATTTGAACTGACGAGAAGAACATATTTCAACTTTGCAGAGGGAAGCAACGAGAAGGCAACAGAGAGTCGAACATTTGAACGTTGGAACAATAAATGAATATAAGAGAAAGATAGAAGAAAAGGTCAAAGAACAAATAGGGCAAATAATTCAATATTATAATGTGTAGAGAATAAGTGAAATTGAAATCTTAGTGAATAGTATTTAGAGGAAAAAGGGGGTTTGAAAGGCGTATGTAATTTTAGATATACTTACTTACTTACTTACTTACAAATGGCTTTTAAGTAACCCGAAGGTTCATTGCCGCCCTCACATAAGCCCGCCATCGGTCCCTATCCTGTGCAAGATTAATCCAGTCTCTGTCATCATACCCCACCTCCCTCTAATCCATTTTAATATTATCCTCCCATTTACGTCTCGGCCTCCCTAAAGGTCTTTTTCCCTCCGGTCTCCCAACTAACATTCTATATGCATTTCTGGATTCGCCCACACGTGCTACATGCCCTGCCCATCTCAAACGTCTGGAGTTTAAGTTCCTAATTATGACAGGTGAAGAATACAATGCGTGCAGTTCTGTGTTGTGTAACTTTCTCCATTCTCCTGTAACTTCATCCCGCTTAGCCCCAAATATTTTCCTAAGCACCTTATTCTCAAACACCCTTAACCTATGTTCCTCTCTCAGAGTGAGAGTCCAAGTTTCACAACCATACAGAAGAACCGGTAATATAACTGTTTTATAAATTCTAACTTTCAGATTTTTGGACAGCAGACTGGATGATAAGAGCTTCTGAACCGAATAATAACACGCATTTCCCATATATATTCTGCGTTTAATTTCCTCCCGAGTGTCATTTATATTTGGTACTGTTGCTCCACGATATTTGAATTTTTCCACCTCTTCGAAGGATAAATCTCCAATTTTTATATTTCCATTTCGTACAATATTCTGGTCACGAGACATAATCATATACTTTGTCTTTTCGGGATTTACTTCCAAACCGATCGCTTTACTTGTTTTAATTAAAATTTCCGCGTTTTCCCTAATCGTTTGTGTATTTTCTCCTAACATATTCACGTCATCTGCATAGACAAGAAGCTGATGTAACCCATTCAATTCCAAATCGTCTGTGTTATCCTGAACTTTCCTAATGTCATATTCTAGAGCGAAGTTGAAAAGTATAGGTGATAGTGCATCTCCCTGCTTTAGCCCGCAGTGAATTGGAAAAGGATCAGATAGAAGCTGACCTATACGGACTCTGCTGTATGTTTCACTGAGACACATTTTAATTAATCGAACTAGTTTCTTGGGAATACCAAATTCAATAAGAATATCATATAATACTTCTCTCTTAACAGAGTCATATGCCTTTTTGAAATCTATGAATAACTGATGTACTGTACCCTTATACTCCCATTTTTTCTCCATTATCTTTTCTCCAAAAAATCTGATCAATAGTCGATCTATTACGACGAAATAATTTTAGATATATTACGATTAATGATCAAATAGAGAATAGCAAACGAAAAGTAGGAGAAATACTGAAGGGGAGATTGAACAAGTAATAAAAGAGGTACATAGTGTAATTGGGAGAAATTGTGTAGACGCGTACTGCAAATAATGTGTTTCTGTAATATGTTAATGGTGGCACCGGTTACAGAAATGTGAGGTACACCATTACATGTAAAGAAGTGCTGTGACCAAATATATCATATATCATATCAAATCCGCCGAAATAAAATGTTTGCGATAAGTAGCAGGATGCAATTTTGATTTCAACCAAATCACGATATGTTGCAACAATTGAAAATAGCCTCTGTTTTGAAAATAAAATTGCATGTATAACGCATTGAACTGAACACATAAAGCGAATATTGAGATCAAAATTGTCAGAATTAATAATGATATATACTCCGAATCCACATTTCAGATGCTTCTAGTCCCTTCTCTTCACTTCTCGTAATATCCTTGTTTCTGCTCCATACAATGCTACACTCCATATAGAGCACTTTACTAGTCTCTTCCTTAGTTCTTTTTTCTAGAAGTCCGCCGAAGATGATCCTTTTTCTATTAAAAGCTTCCTTTGCCATTGCTAATCTCCTTTAAGCATTTTATTTATAGAAGAAATTTTAAATTTTAAACAAATTAAGTACCAATATTGTTTTAAGATAAGTGACAAAAATGAAAATATTTAAAAAAAATCACCACGCTTATAAAAATTGTTAATGTAGTTTTTTTATAAATCAGCCTATATTTAATTGCAGGAAAATAGCAGGCAATTGTAATATGCAATTACTCAGTACACTTGATGACAAAACCATACCAAGACTGTCAATAAATGGGTCGTTTATTAAGTATAGCGACACTGTAAAAAATTCTTAGATTATTAATGGACAGAGATGTAAACTGGAATAGTCAAGTAACTCACATCTGTAAGAAAATATTTTCATTGCTCCACTCTAAATCACTTACGAAACTGTCTGCCTCTTTCCATAAAATGAAATATTATTCAATCGCTAGTGATTCCCCATTTTGATTACTGCGATTCTCTCTTGACAAATATAACTGTCAATTTAGTTGAAAGACTACAACGTGTTCATAATTGTGTGTCCGCTTCATCTGCAATACTCGTAAATTTGACCATATAACGCCATCTTTTGAAGTTCTTTCTTGGGTCCGCCTAAAGGGACATAGAATAGCACATTGTTTATCTGTTATGTTTAGAATATTATTCACTTCTACTCCAAAATATCTGAGAATTCGCTTTGAATATCTTATAACGTTACGGAATCAACATCAGGCCTTGTTATCCATTCCTCGTCACCGTACCTCTTTCTATTCATCCTCTTTAACAGTGTCCGTTTGTCGCCTATGGAACTCCTTACTTCGTATTGTCAGGAATTGCCGAATGGTTAATCAATTTAAATTAAGAATTAAGAATTACATACTTTTACATGAAATCGATTTGTGAGTGTTAGCCGAATTATACTACTAGGTTCAAAAAGTTCCCGGAATTTTACTACCATTTTTCGTATTAATATATAACAAGGGATATTATACATTTGTTTTGTTGGTAACATTCATGATGTCATTTCCTTAAAGTTTGTTGATAATGGCGATTGTTGGTTTTGAGTTGTAGGCAATTGTTTATCATAGTGTTTTGTTTGTTCGTCGCATTTTGTAATTATGTCCACAGAGCAAAGTACAAACATCAAGTTCTGTGTTTTGCTGGGGACATGATCAGTATGGCTGATGAAGATGGTGATTTCTTAAACAAAATGAAACTGGTGCTACTTTTACGACCCAGTCCCTAAACGACAGTCATGTGAGTGGAAATCGAAAACGTCTCCTCGGAAGCAAAAATTTCCTAGGGACACTTCCAAAGGCAAAGTTATTTTAAATGTCATGTTTTATTTAACGACGCTCGCAACTGCAGAGGTTATATCAGCATCGCCGGATGTGCCGGAATTTTGTCCCGCAGGAGTTCTTTCACATGCCAGTAAACCTACTGACATGAGCCTGTCGCATTTAAGCACACTTAAAGCAAAGTTATGTTGGAAGTTTTCTTCGACTCTCAGGGTCTCATGCACCATGAGTTCATTCCAGAAGGCCGTACTGTAACGAAAGAATTTACGTAGAAACCCTCCGTCGCCTCTGGGACGCAGTGAGAAGGAAACGTCCAGAAAAGTGGGTAGAAAACAACTGGTTCCTTATGCATGACAATGCACCTGCTCATCGCGCAATTATTGTAAAGAATTTTCTTGCCAGGCACAACATAACTGCTTTGGATCACCCACCATACTCTCCTGATCTCTCACCACCTGATTACTTTCTGTTTCCCCGTCTGAAAAGTCATCTGAAAGGACGGAGATTCAATGCTGAAGAGGTTATCGCAAACGCGACGAGAGCACTAAGACAGGTTTCACAAAATGGCTTCCAGGCCTGCTTCCAGGAACTCTACACGCGTTGGCAAAAGTGTGTTGTTGCGGAAGGCAACTATTTTGAAGGAAATGCTGTAGAATAGTGTTTAAGGTACGTTGTTTCTATGATGCTAGCAAATTCCGGGAACTTTTTGAACCTAGTATGTATAGGTTATTCTGTGCATATAAATTGCCATTTAGGCCTATCATAAAGTAGAATTAGGATATTAATTGTAAATAACTTAATTATGTATTGTGTTCAGTTAATATTTCATTATAGCCCATGTAAGCTTGTTAATGTGAATGAAAATTATTTTTATATTTATGTATGACTTTCCTATTTTTGTCATTGTTTCATTATGTATTTCACTTCTGGTAGTGTGGAAGAGAAGGCCTCATGGCCTTAACTCTGCCAGAATAAATAAATAAATAAATAAATAAATAAATAAATAAATAAATAAATAAATAATTAATTAATTAAGTAGTTAAGTAAGTAAGTAATTTAGTAAGTAAGTAATTAAATAAGTAAGTAATTAAATAAGTAAGTAAGTAATTAAATAAGTACGTGAGTAATTAAGTAAGTAATTAAGTAAGTAATTAAATAAGTAAATAATTAAATAAGTAAGTAATTAAATAAGTAAGTAAATAAGTAAGTAATTAAATAAGTAAGTAATTAAATAAGTAAGTAAGTAATTAAATAAGTAAGTAATTAAATAAGTAAGTAATTAAATAAGTAAGTAATTAAATAAGTAAGTAATTAAATAAGTAAGTAATTAAATAAGTAAGTAATTAAATAAGTAAGTAATTAAATAAATAAGTACATAATTAAATAAGTACGTAATTAAATAAGTAAGCAATTAAATAAGTTCGTAATTAAATAAGTATGTAATTAAGTAAGTACGTAATTGAATAAGTACGTAATTAAATATGTAAGTACGTAATTAAATAAGTACGTAATTAAATAAATAAGTAATTAAATAAATAAATAAGTAATTAAATAAATATATATTTACATTAAGCTTTCGTTTTAATATAAATATCAGTTGAAAATGTAAACTAGAGTACCAGTAGTAATAATAACGTCAACAATCACCATCGCCGTAATCATAATCGTCATTATCATCATCATTAGCAGCAACAACAGCAACATTTTATCGTCATTGACTTCAAATATCGGATTCCCAAATACCTGTAGGCCTACTGGTGTGATAATTCTGTATTCATTCTTTAAAATAGAGATTTCCTGAAGTTTTGCAATCACTAGGAGTTACATATGAAAAACCAATAATAATACGTTAATATTGAAATGTATGCAATAAATGGCGTATAAGGGATATACTGTAGATAAATAAATATTGTTCTTTTTGGAATGGGGGCTCGGACTACGCTCTGATAATTTACTGCTGATAGCGCGAATGGATGCCCATACATGGCGTTAATGATTACTCATGAGCCGTGTAATGGTTTTTGGAACGTACAACATAGATTTTTATTGGAATGTTCATACTTTTTCATTACTGTACGATATCTTTCTCGGAACACGATCGAAAGTAATTTATCTAAATAGTTAAAACTTATGAGTATTTTACAATGAGAAAAAAACACAATTTTGTTAGCTATTTATTCCGTTTAATAACGTTTAAATGTTGTTTAGGTTTTACTCGTTTATGTTGTATGTATTTGTGTGTAGAGGAAAAATTAATAATAGTATTAGGAACACAGAATTTCATGTAGGCCTACATTTTTATATGCATATAGATTACAATGATTCCATATAACAATAGTGTTAGTTGAAATCTTCTGTTTGTTGTGCAAGGCTATCTTAAATAAACCCAGAGTCGTTTGTTTACACTTTATTTATTAGTCTGATTAAGGCGCCGCTGATATAAAAAGCATTGTTACTTCAAACTGATATAGTAAAGGGCCGTTCAATCATCACAGTAAAAAAATATACCTTTTTAATTTTTTACGGTGATGATTGATATATACCCTTTGCCCATAATGTTGCAAATATATTAGTACTTTTGTTTTGGTGTGTTTTAGTATCTATTAGCAGTAAGTAACTAAATTTTAGTTCAATGTGTGATATAATAGGGGAAACCCGGGCAAAGCGGATAAGCTAAGAATAAACAGTGCCACAGGCTAGATTTTGGTGCCCCCGAAATTAAAATTCATGACTTTGGTTGCGACACATGTTGTCCACAAATCTACAAAACAGCAATTCGTTTCTCGTACCTACGGAGAGTGATATGATTTGAGAAAGGAAATATATCAATTATTTGCAAAGCGAATAATTAACCCGGGCAAAGTAAATATCCCTATAACATTTTCAACTTTCTATTTAATTTCTATTCACCGATAATAAATTTAAATCAACAGATAAACACGATGTTGAACGGGTTACATCAGCTTCTTGTCTATGCGGATGACGTGAATATGTTAGGAGAAAATATACAAACGATTAGGGAAAACACGGAAATTTTATTTGAAGCAAGTAAAGCGGTCGGTTTGGAAGTAAATCCCGAAAAGACAAAGTATATGATTATGTCTCGTGACCAGAATATTGTACGAAATGGAAATATAAAAATTGGAGATTTATCCTTCGCAAAGGTGGAATAATTAAAATATCTTGGAGCAACAGTAACATATATAAATGACACTCGGGAGGAAATTAAACGCAGAATAAATATGGGAAATGCGTGTTATTATTCGGTTGAGAACTTCTTATCATCCAATCTCCTGTCCAAAAATCTGAACGTTAGTATTTATAAAACAGTTATATTACCGGTTGTTATGTATGGTTGTGAAACTTGGACTCTCACTCTGAGAGAGAAACATAGGTTAAGGGTGTTTGAGAATAAGGTGCTTAGGAAAATATTTGGGGCTAAGCAGGATGAAGTTACAGGAGAATGGAGAAAGTTACACAACGCAGAACTGCACGCATTGCATTCTTCACCTGACATAATTAGGAACATTAAATGCAGACGTTTGAGATGGGCAGGGCATGTAGCACGTGTGGGCGAATCCAGAAATGCATATAGAGTGTTAGTTGGGAGACCGGAGGGAAAAAGACCTTTAGGGAGGCCGAGACCTAGATGGGAAGATAATATTAAAATGGATTTGAGGGAGGTGGGATATGATGATAGAGACTGGATTAATCTTGCACAGGATAGGGACCGATGGCGGGCTTGTGTGAGGGCGGCAATGAACCTTCGGGTTCCTTAAAAGCCATTTTTAAGTAAGTAAACACGGTGTTAATGAGTGTAATTGATGCATTGAATATTTCGTCAATCTCTGAAGATGCCGACATCACAGATGTGGTTGATTCTGAGTGAACATTAACTGTTTCTTCAGCCGCTGAAGAAGCTGGCACCGCAGAATTTGTTAAATCTGAGCCAGCTGTCGTTTCGCTGATTTCTGTCTCAAGTGGGCGATCTGTAAGTTCATCTGGAGCAAGCTCTTCCTCAAGAAACACATTATGGTTGTATGGCCAGATAGCAGAACTACTAATTGGAAGATTTTATTTCTTCAAGTGCTTCCTTCATGTCTTCTTCCGACCATTTGGCTTGAAGAATTAAACCATCTGAAAACACATTACGACCTTTTTAAGTAAAAATTAAGATCAGTGTTGCTGATTTGTAATTTAATTAGTGTGACTTAATGCCTCCACTATGTAAAATGATTTTGTTTTAATTTTAGTAGGTTATTTTACGACGGTTTATCAACATCTTAGGTTATTTAGCGTCTGAATGAGATGAAGGTGATAATGCCGGTGAAATGAGTCCGGGGTCCAACACCGAAAGTTACCCAGCATTTGCTCATATTGGATTGAGAGAAAACCCTGGAAAAAAACCTCAACCAGGTAATTTTCCCCGACCGGGAATCGAACCCGTGCCACTTGGTTTCGCGGCTAGACGCGCTAACCTTACTCCACAGGTGTGGACATGTAAAATGATCTAACACGCTTTATTTCAATAGAGAAATATATACAAAAATACAGCTGACACATATATAGTGAATAAGTTATCCACTTTGTCCTATTCACTTTGCCCGCAGACGCCACTTCGCTTTTCATTTAAGGTTATACAACATAAACGTAAATAATCTTCTTCGTAAGTACGGCATTTTAGAACTAATTCTATCGCCTATATATTACTTTCACATAACAAAGAATTTCTGCAGTACTGTATGTTGTACATATGTTTCTCTTACCTTGAAATATTTTAAGGAAACAATCAATTTCCTTCAAACACAAGCTGACTTCTTCTCTTACTAGCTAGAATGACGACACGTCAGTTCCAGCAGCAAAATCTGGTAGGGATTCTTCCCCAACATAGCAGAAAGCGCTGTCTGTTGGCGTTTCTAAGAAATAGGCATTATTCTCTTTGCCCGGGTTATTCGTTTTGCCCGCGTCTACCCTAAGTGAATAGAGTTCATCTAATATTTTAAGTGAAAATATTTACTCTAGAACAACCATTCTTTTTTATGTTAAAGCTTAACGTGTATACACACATCACTAAAAAATAAAAGGGTTCTGATAAATAGTATTATTTTTATGACAACTTGAAGATAGGCTATTTTACCATTATTTTGCATTCGATAAATAGGAACTTCTCTTAAGACGGTCCTGGTACAAAACATATAGTTGCGAAGAGTGCCATTGCTTCATGATTTGAAAGGACTAGTGGATCAAATCCGTGCTAGTAAATGATGTTAATGTTGATGATAATGATGGCTATAAAGATAATTTGATGGTAAAACTCTTCACCCGTGATATTCGACGTACGAAAGTGGATTAATATCACTAAATCAGTGCAGATTTGTCAAAACATCGGCTTTTATACAGTATTGGATGATATCTGCGTTAGCGAGATCATCGTTATATTGCCAGAAAACGAATATTTCGACTGATAAATTAGTTAAGCACAGCGAAGCTGGATTCAATTTGGTATGATCCCACATCAAAGTGACTGAATCGAATTATATGAGGCTTTAGCATGTAGGCTCTGTCAAGCCGGTCCGTTTCCAAGGTTTCCCTTCTCAAACGATGCGTTGTATCACTCCACCCTAGCATACAATATGTCAGATGAATGTAACGAATTAGGGACGTTAAAGGGTTGTCAGAAGACAAAATTAACCTTTTAATATGAAGACAGTGAATTACATGTCATAGGAGAGTTATTTAAATATTGAATAATCCTAGCAGCAAAAGTATTATTTGAACGATACAGAAATTATGAACATCCAGGATTAAAATGTTAAATAAACTGTAAAGATGACGGAAAAATAATTTAGTCATCGAAAGTCATTCATAGTGATCTGCCCAATGGCAGGACTTTCACTGCAAACCCAGCATTCCCTATTGTTTCCCATTTCCTGCCTTCCTCTTAGTTTCCGCATATGAACCGTATAGGAAAATTAGCCATCAATGAATCTCCTATCGATTTGTTATTATATCTATACAAAAGAAACGTCATAAAATTCCGTTCATAGGCTTTAACAATTGAATGGCTGCCTAGAATAACGTTGTAAGTCAGTTTTTACAGTTTGTCAGGAAATTAAAAATATGTTTATTCCATACTAACATTGCTAAATATTATAAAATACGACAGTGTTAGGGCTGTATTAATACTTCAGTAAGTATTCACACCAATTATATATATATATCTGTGTGTGTGAGTGCGTGTGTATGTATTGTCTTCATCTTCCAAATAACACAATTTTTTGAACATTTATAGTAGAAAAACGTTGTATTTCAATCCAGAACAACAACGTTGTAAAGCAAAGAAACTTAAGTACTGTCCTTATTTCCTGGTAGATTCTTTATGATTGTTTAGTTTATTATGTTATTTTACGACGCTTTATCAACATCTAAGGTTATTTAGTGTCTGAATGAGATGAAGGTGATAATGCCGGTGAAATGAGTCCGGGGTCCAACACCGAAAGTTACCCAGCATTTGCTCATATTGGGTTGAGGGAAAACCCCGGAAAAAAACCTCAACCAGGAAACTTGCCCCAACCGGGAATCGTACCCGGGCCACCTGGGTTCGCGGCTAGACGTGCTAACCGTTACTCCACAGGTGTGGACTTTATGGTTGTTATATTTGTGTACATTAAATAATAATAATCATCAAAATAATAATAACCATAATAATAATAACAGGCAAATTTATATTATAAGAATTTGAAACAAATTATACAACTTAGATCATATGTTTAGGCATACAATATCAATATTACACAGACAAGAATTATTTTTTCTTTACTCTCTTATTAGGCAATGGCAGAATTCAGAGTAACCATGACCTTGTTACCTTTAACTATTCTTCTTTAGCACTCTATAGGCCTATATTGACTTACAACATTATTCTACTCACCAGTTCAGGTCGTTTCACATCACCTTTCTTCGAAGTACATTCTTTCCGCTGATCCTTTAGTGTCCTACGTACATTGTCCTTCCATTGTATGATATTAATCTTACGTTTTCTTTTTCTATTTACGCTTTTTATGAGACCATGTGTCATGCTACAAGTATGATTGTCCTCCATTTTATTTGCGTTACAACGTTATTCAGCTCAGCAACACAATCAAAATACTACAGCTTGGAAGTAGTGTGAATATCAGCAAGACGATGACAGCACATGATGCAAGATATGCGATACAACATTTCTCAGCCGAAAACTCAGTTTGGCCAAAAACGGACTTACAACGTTATTCTAGGCAGCCATTCAATTACATAACTAATAAGGAATGATAAAATGAAGTTTCCGGGCTACATCCTATTTATATCTGTTTAAATATTAGCTTTATTAAAATTCGGATATTGGTTCAATGAGGGGACAGGGTTCTATGAATGGACCACCATGTAGCCTACCCATGAATGGACCGAAAGAAAAATTTAAAAAATATCTCAAAATAATGTCTACAGATGACAAATAATAACAATGAAGAAACTTAGATTTGATTAATGGATGTTGAACTTACTTTTAATCCCATTGTAATCGTATTTTGAAACTGAAAATAATGAAAAACACAGTTTATGACATTTTATTATTTTAAATTTGTGGGCTACTTCAAATTAGCTAATACAGTTGTGAAAAAATATTAGCAGGCAACTTTAAATTACAAGAAAGCAACATAATGATGTGATTGCACATATGAAATTATTTTCTAGATTCTGAGATTATTCTTATACTGTAGGTAACAGTCTTTCTTTTTCAAAGCACACATGCCACACAAAGTATTATTTGTCTCCAGCTAACATTTGCACAAGATTCATGTACCCATTTCCTACAAGATATACACTGAATCATATTTTCTTCGATAGTTTCTTCACACATGAAACAAAACCAGGAGTCTTGATTTTGATTGCTTCCTAAAGTGTTCTTCATTGTCTTCTTTTTCGTCTCGCTTCTTTAATTTTCTTCTCCAGTGGAAGAAAGCGGCATCAAGAGACTGAGATGGGATGAAATTGTCAAGAACTTTTCGACTGGAATTGGTTTCCAGAGGTGATCCATTTCAAAATGCAGTCCATTCATGAGAACTCCAGCTGGTCCATCTATAACAACTTCGACATTTCCTAATCACACTTCAAGAGCGCTGAAGAGGTTATACACAATTTATGAATATACAAGTAAAAAGGAACCAGACAGAATACTGCTTCCAGCCATAATATCATTTTATAACTTAATATCATTAAGCCAATATGCTCTGTATTTAAATTTGCTTTAAAATTATGGTAAAAATAACAAAAAAAAAAAAAATATCTGAGTTTCTTGTTCAGCTCACGTGTTTGCTGCCGCCACCAAAGAAAACTTAGTGACATACATGAGAGGAAAGCCTTGTGGTGACGTTTCACGCATACGCAATCAATATGATCAAGAATATGGCAACGGTGTATTGAAAGAACCGGTTCATTGTTGGCTACTCTCCCATATCTTAATATGTCTATTATTTGATATCTTCTTCTGCCACGAATTCTTCTCTCGTTCACCATTTCTTCCAGAGCATCCTTTAATACTCAGTTTCTCTTCAGCCAGTGACCCAGCCAAATTATTTTTCTCTTCCTGATGTTTCTCAGCATTATTCTTTCTTCACACTCTCTTTCCAACACAGCGTCCTGGAGAGATAAAATTACACTCCATACTACAGACGGATCCCAAAAGAAAGTAAGTCTTCTATATCGAACACAATACTTATAAATATAAAAATATTGACCATGAAGCTATTGTGTGTAATCGAACAAAAATTATATGTGTAAAGTTAATTAATTTTTGGCCCTACAGTATTCTCTGTTTTAATTATTATTATTTGTTAATAACGAAGCAAAATTTGCTCCTTTGGAATCCCTGCCGCACAAATCACTCATATGAGTGCGTTCCTTTTATGATGACATAATGCTGTGAATTGAGCCTCGGCGTAGTTCAATGGTAGAGCACTCAATGCGTAGAACGGGAGGTCCTGGGTTCGATCCCAGGCACCGGAACGAATTTTGTTCTGTTATTAAAAAAATAATATTTATTCCAAGGAAATCAGTTATAATAGAATGCCAGCCATGGTGACTGGTTGAAATAAAATTAGAAATTATAAAAGAAAACTCGACATACTGTCTAAATATATCTATGTTTTTGATCAATGAAATCAACTGCAGTGATTTGAACTTGTTAAAATGTGTTTGAAAAGAAAGCAGCAAGAAAAATTTTGAAATGGACATCCTGTTACGTGAAAGGAAAGAGGTGCAATAAATACATAGTATCCATTTAACGAAAGGAGGATTAATATGATGACAGTGAGTTGCCGAAAAATAATTAGAAAAGAATGAAAAAGACAGGCATTATGAGACAAATGAAAATTTGAGTGCATTATAAGAATTTAAGATACCAAAATATAAATTCTTAAACGACTACAAGTCTGAAACGCACCCTTGGTTCGAACCATCTATTGCTAAACGTGTCCGCGCGTTGATTGCCGAATTTGATGTTCAACAACGCCTTGTCTGATACGTACTGCAGAGCAGAGCTTAATCCTTTTCGTCCTGGGGAGAAACGAGACAACCTGTAAATTGGCCTACAAATTCACCGGATTTATTTCCATTAGCTTCCTTTGTATCATCCTAATGCAATTATTTGAAGTTAGTTGAGTTTGATATGATTCTTAATACAACTATCAAAGAAATATCACAGAATTTTCTAGAGGATGCAATCATTTCTGCTGCGTCGTTTACATGTTTGTAATGGCAGATGCAAAGAAAAATACTGGGCATCACGCTACGAGACAGAATGACAAACGAAACACTGCAAAGACTGACGAACACTACTGACGCAGCAGAACGAGCCACGGCAACGAAGTGGACCTGGGGGGGGGACATGTGGCGAGACTACATCAGGCAAGATGGACCCATGCAGTCACGATGTGGGACCCCTACGTCGGAAAGAGAGGACAGGGAAGACCACGGCTCAGATGGGGAAACAATGGTCGAGGACAGCAAAGAACAGAGTTTTGTGGAAAGAACTAGGGAAGGTCATTGTAAATAGATAACGTAATCAGTGTTAAGATATTGTAAATAGTAAAGTCAGTATTAGTGAAAGTGTAAGATAAGTTTTGTAAATAGTAAAGTCAGTGTTGAGAAAGTGTCAGGTAAATAGTGTAAATAGCAATCAGTGTTTGTCAAAGTGCCAGTGTCAGTATAAAGTGTGTAGTTCAAGAAAAAAAATGAACAAAGAACAGGGCTGAGACTAGTTAATGTTTAACAGGGTTATTAACAATGCCACAAAAGTAGTATACACACGACAAGCTCGCCTGGATTGGCTCACCAAGCGAGTACACTTGAGCCATCCCTGTCGAGGGGGTTCTAATCCCATCACAGGAGGCCTGTGCCCAACATAGGACATCATGGCTAACATTCATTCAGTCAGGTTAATTGCGACAAATTGCAAAACTTGTAAAATATGTATCATAATAGTTAATTCAAAACATATCTATTTTTTTTCTTAGTAGACTACTCAAAAATAAATAATAATCTTCAACAATGTCTTGAGAATTATCTGAGCGACTTGATTAGTTGCACCCTGCAACAATACAATATACAAATAATAGAAAATCGAAGGATCATGAACAATTATGCCAAATACGTGCATTTCAACAGCATGAGAAGAATACTACTGAAATCCAGGTTGGAAACTAGTATTGTACCTTTTTTTTGTATTTCAATTCGTGTTGACAAAAAATTCCTTGGATTTAATATTCTCTGTTCAGTAGTTATTGAATGATATTGGTGAGGACCTGATAATTTGGTCTGAATCTTTGAATTAAGTCTGTAGTTTGTTCGGAACGTTAAATCCATACAGGGTCACTGAACGTAGTTCCCACAACTTTATGCAGTCCTAATTTCAAGAGTCGTATCGTCATTGTTGCTGCTCACAGAAGTTCCAGAAGACATACTGCGGAACATTTCTCCAAGCTCACCTTCAGTAGACCGTCATTCTGCACACAACTGCGCCACACAAACTTTGCAAGTGCTGCTACTTTCCCGTTCCAGTGTACAATCAAGAAACTTCGCGACAGACGAGAATAAAGAATAATGCAAGGTTGCTGTTAGAAGAGAGAGATAATTTGAATTTATAAAATATACCTGTTCTATGAAGTCTGCGCAAAGTATTTTAATTTCAGTTGTGTGGATTGAAAGACATAAAACTGTGTTCAGGATTAATACAATATACAGTCGAAACCGTTTATAGCGACATTGCTGACATTGCTTTTAACGACGTATTGGCTATAACGGCGAAATCTAACGGTCCCGTCTAAATCCTATATGAACACTGTGTTTAAAAAATCGCTTAGTACGACATCGTTTAATATGATTCATCTTATAAAACGTCAAGCGACGTGTTTTATCATATTTTCGGAGAAATTTTCTCGGGTATAACGTCCAATGTTGATTTTTGTTTGTTACGTATTTCGGGTTTATTTATTTATTTATTTATTTATTTATTTATTTAATACTTCACACTTGAGCTACATTAAGCATTGCAGCCCGAAAGAGCAGAAGCTCGTGCTCGGGCGCAGTTCAGATCAGTTATATAAAATATATCACAAAATTAAGAGAGTTCATTGAGCACAATAACATTAATAAATGGTAAAATAATACAGCATGTAATAATAGGGTTTATATACAAATAGAAAATACTAAAGTACATACATATTAGAGTATCAATTTTTAACTCAGTTAGCTTAAACAATTAAATAATTAGTCTGATTTGTTTCTTAAATCTATGTGAGTTAAGTGTACTTAGCTCAGGGTAAGCTCTAATTAATTCATTATTATATTTTGGGTCCAATACTTCTGCTGTGTTTTAATCCAGCAGTTGTGTGGCATTTGGGAGTATTTAGAAAGAAACTGTAGTTTTGTCTCGTATGGTATTCGTGAAGATCAAATTTAAATTTATTGTGGTTTTTATGGAAGTAAATCAGCAATGTTTGTTTATAAATTTGTTCTAGATTTGGTACACCAAATTCCTGAAAAATTAATTTTGTTGGGTAATCAAAAGGTTTATATAGACAAATTTTGATAATTCTTTTTTGGAGCAAATTTAAAGGATGGAGAGTCGATTTTGCCATTCCTCCCCAACCTAAAATACCATACTGAATTATTGATTGAAACAGAGCTAAGTACACAGTACGCAGAACATAAACAGGTAAATAAGAGCGTAGAATGAAAAATTTGTGGATTGTTTTACGCAATCTGTTACACAGGAAGGAGATATGCTTGTCCCATTTTAAATGTTGATCAATAATAATGCCTAAATATTTAACTTGTATGAATATACTCAAAGCATTACATACATGAGCAAGTAGGTAGGTTACAATCATGTATTCTTATACTTCTATTATTATTCATTGTTAGTTGCTCAAGGCCATGTGATGTTAATGAAAATGGTATTAATTTTGTTATAGAAACTTTCAAAGAAACGTTTACTGACAACAATGTAACGCTTATTTTCAAACTCTTGTTTTCAGTTAGATTGTAGATTTCACATCAGTATTTCTGTCAAACAGTCAAGGCAAGCATCGCTGGGAATATGTCGTAAAAGAAAAGATAGCCAATTGGCTGTAAATTCATCCCAAATACCTTCGTTTCTTCTATACCCGACGGATAATTTTTTCAGGCAATAATGACTTCAGCGACAAAACCCAGTGGTACCACTATAATTTAGCACTACGCGAGAGAGCGAATCACTCTCTATCTATTCATCGACTACCAAAAAGCGTATATATAAGACATGCCAAAAACTGAACAAACCAAACCTAACCTGTCACTGATCCTTGACGTTAAGAAAATTGGCGGCTTGTAACCTCCACACAAAGCAGACCACTTTTTACTAGCCACTCGTCTGTTCACCTTTAAAATTTTAGTGTCTTACCTGGGGTTATATTGCGAAATAAGCCAGTTCCATCTCCGTTGAATATATTAACTGTGTTCGAAAAGAGACTGTATTTTGTCTCTGTCCTTCCAAATTGTAGAAATCGTTGAGTGTGATACACCCAATTCTTTGGCGATGCTGACGTTTGTTTCCTCATTTTCTAATCCCCATATTATGTGTGACTTTTCACTACCCGTATAAAGTGTGCAGCCTAAAATTTACAAATATGAAATTTTTAAGGAAAAAAAAAACCGGTTTGTGCGACTATCGGCTATAACGACCGTAAACTGGCGGTCCCTTCGGAGTCTTTATAACCGGTTTCGACTGTACTAGTATGTATGTAGATAGATGGATTTATTGAGTAATATTATACATACAGATTTTATATTATCATAATTTTTTCTAAAATCCAATGCACGGGTCTTCTGACCGTACGTGCTTTGTACGTAAAACAAGTCCTACATTGTTTGTACTAGTAATTACCAAATTATATAACTTACCTGTAACTGCATGGGAGGTAAAGGCTCTAAGTTTTCGTGTCCGCGGTATTGCCTACAAATTAACAAATATTTTTTTACGTTATTTCGACATTTCAAACGAAACCATTGTTAAAATTTGTAGAAATGCCATGCAAGATTCGATGTTTCTGTTATATAATTACATATATTTTATTTAGAACTTTTTCGTTTTATTAAATATTGTAGAGTTTTTAAATTGTATGTTTCAAATCCTATTACCTAGGTACAGTATTGAGTGTTTCTTCTCTAAAGTGGAATTTATCTGCTGTTTTCTTTTGGATTTGTTGTCACCTGAAACGCAAAGCAGATGACTTTAATATTATATAGAGATTTTCTCACAAAATAGTTATTAAATTATTAAGAACTAGCCGTACCAAGCGTTTCGCTGTACTATAAGGTGCGGCAAAGAAATCGGACGGTTTTAGAAGGCCGTTTATTGAGCAACATGAGGGGTTATGGATATCGATCGACCGTCGTTTGTTAGCATTTTTGATGCCATTTTGCATAATCATGGAAGTATGGAGCTCGGATCATAATGCATTCGCTGTCGAGACATTTTTTCAAGAGTGGTGATTCAGTTGTGAAATCCCAGCGTGCATTTCGTCTACAATTTAATGTTTGTCACTGTTCCTCCCAGGTATTTTAATTACCGTCGCGAGGGGTGACTTTGTGCCATGAGGGTGACTTTGTGCCATTCGCGAAAAACGTATGGAAGTATTCTTTAAGACCGAGACAAGGTTTTAAAGTCTACTTCCTTACGTTTAGTAGTCTTTAAAACCTTGTGACGGTTTTAAAGACTACTTCCTCACGTTTTTTTACGAAATGCGGGAATGGCACAAAGTTATCCCGCGCGACGGTATTCCACATTTTGAAAGGAAAAATTTTCATATTTTATATTTCCATATCGTACTATTTTCTGGTCGCGAAACATTGTATTGCCATATATAACTACTGTATTTAAAATGTTTATGTATTTATAATAGAATTACTAATTTATATACGTACTTTCATCTTCTTTTACTCTAGTCCAAGTTCACCCATCTGAAAATGGTATTGCGAGCAGGAAGTGTAAAACATATTATGAAATTATATATTAAGCCATTAAGGAAGGTCTAGTAATCATTCTAAACAATATATACCGTATGATGATGTGGTAATATTGAAAACTAACCTTTTTTCAATATTTTAAAAAATAATTTCAAACTTTGCGTAAATTTTCTGTGGTAATGCTTTGAGTTTTCTGATATTAATGGACAAATCCGGTTGTATTCTGTTTTGCTCCCATAAACTAAGGGGAAACAAAGTTTAGAAACTACCTGTTCCACATGAGTAAACAATTTCGTATCGTCGGATATAAAGTTGCATGCAGAGGAAAAGTGTTGTTTTTAACAGAATATACCGACATTTCAAAATGTTGAAATGAGTTGATTGAAATGTATTTTTAATTTTACAATCATATTGCTTTATTTCTGCGTCATATTGTCCAACATATTTACAGTTATTTCGGGTATAGGAAGTCATCACTCGAGCTAGATATCTTCATTTGTGCACGGTCACTTCACGCTTTAAGTGAAACAGTTTATTGCTTTCAATAGTTGTGTATGATTTGGTGTCGCTGTATGTGCCGGATATGTAACAAATTAAAATGAAATAACAGAGACTGATATGGAACAGGTTGAAATTAAATGGCACTTGATAGAATGGGGCAGAGTAAAATATATGAGAGTGAGACTTATAGAAGATATAGGATATTAAATTAGAACAGCAATGAACTGAACTTTGCTTGGTAGTCATTCTTATACAGGGACAGCATTTTACTTTTACTTCAGTGTTTATTGTACCTGAGTTTTTTAATGTAGCCTAATTCACTCCCACCCCCACCCCCCTACTAGTAAACTTCCAATCGTCCTCCACACAGAACCAAGGCTGCGTATGCAGTCATAGCAAACACTATTGAGGTAGTGAGTATAGTACGTTCTAGAAATATGTTCGCATTTTCCAGTGATGAAAGAGCTTTCAATATTGAATCATATATTCGCACAGGTACTGTCGTCCGTTTGACTACGTCACATCCCGGTTTCCCTACCTGCTTCTGGTCGCCCCTCTGTAAAGTCTAGTGACTGGGCTGTCTTAGCTATTTTCTGAAAGCTTTAATTTCTGTTAGGAATTGGACGTCTACGTAATATTATACAACTGTTTAAAATAACTTAAATAAAAGTGCCGCGTTAAGTATTTAACTGTCATGTGATCCCCCTCCCCTTACTATGACCCTGCGATATAACCACTTGGACGGACAGTAGATAGCATTTCTGAATAATTTATCTTTTCGGATCGGGCAGAAATGAAGATTGAATTTGCGATACGTAAGGTACTCTTTTATAGAGTAGGTACAGAATTATTTCAACATGAGTTACTAGTACGAAGGACGAAACTGGTAATTGGAATTAGGTACAATAGTCTGTAGTGCGATAATATGCACAAAAGAACTGAAGTCGGTATCGAAATGAAAGGCCATCATTTTCAAAAATGTATTTAAATTTCCATATTATGTACATTATTTATCAATTTAACTTCATTCTCTCTATTGTACGCTAATGTGCTGTACAAAGTTTAATATACATTGCATAATGAATACATCCGAATAGATAGCTCAGTTCGTGAGTGAAAACACTTATTGTTAATACTGTACTGTATCTTGATTAAACAAAAACTTAATTAAAATTATCACACTCAAAATCGCGATATTTCCTAGTTTACGTAAATGGATGAACTACTTTCCTTCCCTCCTATACCTATCAAAGTGATTTGTTTGTATTTTACGCCAGTATCATCAAACTCCGGTCGTGAAAGGGGGTATGAAACGGTGTTTCCGGTTCTCAACCGTTAATCCAAAGGTATAACCATGTTAATATTAGAAATATTAGTAAAAATAAAATTATGTCCCTGTACACAACATAATTATGTTTTATTTAACGACGCTTATATTATCTGCATTGTCAGTGTGCCGGAATTTTGTCCCTTAGAAAATCTTTTACTTGCCAGTAAATCTACTGACGTCTGTCGCATTTAATCACACTTGAATCCAGTCAACCTGGGCAGAGATCGAACCCGCAACCTCGGGCACAGAACTGCAGCACTGTACCGACTGCGCGACCTAGACTGACCCTTATACATATTAATCCTCCTACATAGTTAATACAAAAATACTTCGAATAATTCTGGATGGAGCATTTATCTACTTAGCAACAAACAATTTTGCTTACTTCGGAGCATTTTCTGGTAATATTTCTGTACATGCAGATATTATTTTAGTTTATAAAAGCAGATAGTTTTATTTTGAAAAGAAAATCATTGACTTCATATTCAGACTTTCTGATGTTCAATTCAGCACGAAATAACATGTGACTTACGAAATACGAATTTTTATTTATTTATATATATATATATATATATATATATATATATATATATATATATATATACGAATACGGTTCTCCGGGAAATCCATTTCGAAAGCAAATAGAAACGGGAGGCAAGGGACCAGCTAGCTTCAATTCTCTGTAGGTGTCAGAAATAAAATAAAAAGATAAATAAACTGAGGATAGATGGTATATATTCGTTTATATCAGAATTCCGTTCACCCGGGGGCGGATGTAGGTTAGCCTTTCCACAAAAATATTATGTATCTCCCTAGAGGCACACAATCCTTCTTCTGGAAACAGCAAGTCTGGACAGTATATCACTCAGAAGGAATTCTCCGCGGACCTAAATTATGCCGGAAAAAACCATGGAGAAAGGGGGCAGATTATCCAGGTAGACAGTCCCATCCCCCCCACGTCCTTTACTGGCTGGATTCGAAAATGATGACGCTATTATACGGTAGCGGCGTGGAGAGAAATAGGTAAATTATATTAGCATCCCCGCGCTCTGCACCTTTGATGAGGGGATGCTTGCTCCCCGGGGACCGTGCAGTCGCTCTCCTGATTACAGGGTTTGAGTCGACTTTTTAATATTCCTATTGCTGTGATACTCTGGCGGCACATCCACTGGTTTACAGTCCGTTGCGGAAAGGAGAGAAAATAAATAATCACAGTGAATGCTGCGAAAGTCTCTTCACACGTAATGAACAACACTTTAACACATTTAGCCTAAATAATCTGTGCAAATGAATACCAATACATCTGCAATAAATATTTGCCTCTCAGATCCTTTTTCAGAATTGAATCTCTAACGCAGGGATGTCAAGGTCAGAGCACGTGAAAGACACTACGTGCTCCCAAGCGCGCTCGGGTTCCAATGAATCTTTTCTGCAAACAGTAGCGGTGAACAAGAAGGGGTGAGCAAATTGAAATCTATTGGCCTACCACTGCAAGATGAATTAAACTGCTCTTAAGTAATAGATAATGTGTTACGCTCATACAAGAAAACAAGACATAAAAGCATGTTTTGCAACATGTACCTCTCCAATAAATGCAATTAATTATAAAATAGTAAGATATAACCAAAGCTCGGAAGTTGGGGACTTGTGTCTTTGAACGTGGCTAAGCGACCGGACTTCAATGTCAACAAACTCCCGCTTCCAGCACGGAGGTACTGTCAGGTCTGCTATATAAGTGGTTCCTGGCTGGAACAACATAATGATAATATTATGATAGGTTGAAACATCTAATTTTATAGCATATATATATATATATAAATAAACATGCAAAATACATCAAATTTACAGTTCTGCTCTGTACATTTCATTACAGTGTATGACTACATGCATTCGAAGATTTTCGAACCCATAAATTCTTCGTCTGTTAGTTAAACATGATTTGAAACGAAGGAAACTTATTTCCACGTCACATGAAGTGACGGGAGCAAACTTTAATTTTTTTATTTTATTTATTTTAACTAGCTACCTAGTGAGTACAAATTGCATTTATAAAATAAAAATGTTTCTAGCCACTACCGTAAGAGTCAGGCTCGTGTACGGTGTGGTCTTAGTGAATAATATAACATAAAATTTACAAGGACAGTTTACTAAATACAGTAATTAACTTAATTCAAACCAATAAGTACAACACAAGAGCAAGAATAAAGAAGAAAGGGAAAACGAGAGAAAAATACACATTTAATATAAATTGACAATCCGACAGAAGCCAGTGATATTCAATAAAAACATGAATATAGTCGATAGAAATAAAGGGTAAAAAAAGTACATTTGTTACTATTATATATCATGGATAATTTTACAAAATTCCTTTTTAAAAGTTTCAATTTTAAAAAATTTCAAATTTGGAAAATGGTTTGAAATTTTATTATAAAGTCTTGGGCCTAAATAAAATACTGAATATTTCACTGTCACTGTTTCCTGTTCGATTTTCAGCAGATATCGTATCTGAGAAAGATGAGTATATCCTAAATTTTTCTCGCAAATAGTTTTCAATTAGTGTATCACTACTAGGGAAGGTCCCTCTACGACTTGATCCATGGCTATGGACAAATTCTCCATCAATTTAAAGGACTGCAATGTCTTTCAATGAATGCCCGTTTCCAGCTCTAGTTTATGTGTGGTACAACTTACAAGATATAAACTCTGCATTAGAAGAAAATAATGTATCTTCTCAGAATTCCTCCACGAAATTCTGTACCTAAAATTTAAGAAATGCATTTTCAAACTTCCATAACACCCATTCGAATAACACGTATTTTCTAATTCCTCAAACAGACCGTTTACCTGTAATTCTCTTAATGTCATTGGCTTCGACGTGACACAGTTTATTCGTTCTTCTTGCCATTCGATGTGACCACTTTCTTAGTACAAACGACTGTCCCTGAGCACTTGCAGCGTGAGCTTTGTGTACGTTATGCCTGTAACCTTACTCAAGCACACGACACACAAGTCCCCAAGATCGGAGCTTTGGATATAACAAATAATAAACATAGTTTCTCCTTAACTTAAGCAGTTTCACATAATGAGGCCTATAATTAGCCTAGGTCTAATTATTGTTATTGACTATTACATAATCATGTACTAGTTATATTAGCATCATCACAATTCTAGAAACAAATTTAAATTCCTGACTTCTCGCGTAATTTAGAAGTGTTTTTTTTTCTGATTTTTGCCGACACAAATCCAACTTGGGCTGGCGTAGGTCAATATCTTTAAATCGTCTTTGGAACTCTTCTCAGAGATTTTTAAAACCAGTACAGTATTTTACACTGTTGAACAGAGTTCAGTAACTGAAGGAGTTGAAATTATAAAAATTGTGCTGTGAGATCTGTGACATCCACAATGAAATCTTCATCTGAAAGCTTTTAACAATATGTTTCGACACAAATTAATTGATTCTTTCCTTGCGATCTCAAATTCAAAACGTTCACATGCTCTAATACTGTACGTCCTTGAGAAAGTTACGTTCCTCGATCCATGTAGAGTCAAATAGTTCTGGACTGTCTGTTTTTCTATTATGAATTATAATAAATATTCACGTAATTCATAATATCTGGACAGAACAATATCGCAATAGTAAGAAACATCGTTAAACTGATAATTTATGTACGAAAATCTGGACAATTTATAGACACAACTCGTAACTAACATTTAACGAATCTACGCCATTAGCAACACACACTTTTGTTTGTATTTTATTCTGTAAACATAAATACAATACTGTGAGGAAAAAGCTCTACAATATATCTTTACATACATTTACTACCATTTAATGTCAATAAAAACAAACTAATTTGAATATTATATCATTCTGTAGACGAACTAATAATTTCAGGCGTTCGACACTGCTTGTCTTTATAACTAAATAATTTTCACACACCAACCTCATCTTTCACTTACATAAGAAGTAAAGAGTCTAGTCAGCCTGAAACGTACTGAACGACTTCTTCGTCAATGTGTAATGTACAGTACAACCCTTGTGTTCACCAGTGACTTGTACCTGCGTGCCTTACGTGCTCTGATCAGCGCATACGGGCTATGAACACGTTTGCGCTCTCGTTGACATCACTGCCCTAACATAAACTAATATGAAAGAAGCTCCAGAAAAGTCGATATGTTAGGCACATATATGGAAAATACCATAATTATCATCATCATTAGAGGGCGGAAAAATGTGCGTTACCACGCGATACAGGTTAGTTTGGTCTGAAGTATGGATGACGTCACAGGTACAAGCGTAATAACATAAATGCACCACGAGAGGGCGGCAGTACAAGTAGGAACCAACAAATGACCTTCAGTGTCAACTTCTAGTCGTATGGGAAAGAAAGCCAGGTGTTTACAATATTGTTTATTGCCTTTGTTCAGGTGGAAGTGTTGTGTAAAAGTGATTTAAAATGCCTATTGGAATTAAACAGTCTGAGAAATAAATACGGAAGAGAGATTTTGATTTCGCAAAGGGAAAATATTTTCTGTGCCGTGCGCAAATGTGAAATTAAAATACGTAGAAAATGTTACATAGAGCGGCATTGTAACAGCAAGAAACAAACCGAAAACATACAAAGGTCTTCGACATCCAACAATGAAAAACATAGACGGTTTGAATTTAATGTGGATTTATGTAATATGATGATTTCTGCAAATATTCCTTTCAAGAAACTTGATAATTCACATTTTATAGTTGAAAAGGTGAAAGAAAAATTCCACAAATTCTGCAAAAAAAATTCCCGTTATAAACCTACATAACGGGAAAAACTACGATACTACGGCGCATTTTTCATTTCCACCTGTAACATCTTGTGACACGGAAAGAAGCTTTTCGATGTTGAAAAACTGTTGGAGTGAGGGACGTCGAACTTAATCTTTCGATAATTTACGGATGTATATTGTGGTTCAGTATAATGCATCCTTTAATCATCAGGCGGTGGCAGGTAACATTTGAGGTAAGTTTTAAGTCATAACTATTACCAGACTGTACTCCCTTGCCTTTGTTTACGTAAGTGAATGATAACAGTATAGTCCGTTGATACTGAACTTAAGGCATAACGCACATCTTTCCCCTCTTTAATCATTATCATCAGTAGGCTCCGTACCTAAAGACTGAAGTTAAAAACACAGGGGGTATAGGATAATACTCAAAGTCATGAGCAATTCATTGTTATAAATCGTAATTTATATATTTTAGGCAAACCACGTACATCATCTTAATCTACAGACTTTTCTGTCACTTTTCAATATAGTCTCCATTTCTTTGCACACAATTTTCCCGCCATTCTGTAAGTTCGAAAATTCCCTTGCTGTAGATCTCCGTTTCAGCTTCCCGAAGACATTGACGCACTGCTTTCCGAATGTCATGCAGCGTCATGAAGAGCATATTCCGAATCTCAGCGCTGAGCAATCTGATGGCATCACGGTGTTCCGAATTTCAACGATGACGTCACTGATGCTCCACCGGTGTCGCACCGGTTCCGTCAGCTTGCAGAGGTGGTGGAAAACTCCAAGAGCCACCATCAGTGAATCTGATTGGTTATTGTATAGGGCGCGAATTAGCAGACGAATGACATCGTGCACTCTTGTATCATGGCGGTGTGTTCTGCTGTATTGTTTGTAATGAGCACAACGTAAAAACAATATGTTAATGGTTTATGAGCGAACATGTCAACGGACCAGTTATTACTACCGGTTCAAGAAATAAATTGTTTATGCTCTCTTTTCTTTGAACGAGATGACAGTACGGAAATTTCGCAAAATCTTCCTAGTGTAGCACAGACAACAACTTGTACAGCCGCCATGACAGCCATCGAACCTTCCACCTGTTTTGTTCCTATTTCGCTGCAGCGTGACGTCATTGTGCACCGGTGAGATTCGGAATACGCTGGTAGCGTTGGTCTTGCAGCTGCTCCTTTATAGAACCGAAAAGATGGTAGTCAGACGGTGCCAAGTCGGGACTGTAGGGAGATTACGCAAGAGTTTCCCACCAAATGTTCCGATTTTCTCCACGGTGCGGTGATACGATCAGTGTTATCGTGTTGCAGGATGATCTTATTTCCAGGGCGTTTCTCGCGCAATGTACGACGGGGCTTCAAAACTGCCTGAATATACCGGACAGCATTTATGGTCTGTCCAGGTTCAAGAAATTAAATCAAAATGTGTTCCAGTACTCATAAACTCTTTCCTTGTTGCATTCCGTGGAGGTAATTCGAGGGCGACCGCTACGAGTCTCAACTTGGATGCTCGTATTACCATCTTCGAAATGTTTCACCCATCTGCTAACACTGCTGTCGCCCATATACACGTCTCCGTATGCACGCTGACGTCTAAGGTGAATTTCAGCACCAGATTTTTCTTCTTTAACAAGGAATTTAATGACAGCATGCTGTCGAAACGAACCATCGTTGTCGACCATTTTGCAAACATTGTCTATGGTCACATGATAGAAATTAATGAAGTCACAATACGTCAACACATAGTGTGAAGTCTGTAGATTATGAACATATAATCGTGTTTATTAGAATATTGAAATTGAAATTATAGCAATGTGTTGCTCATGACTTTCAGTAGGACCCTCTGTAGTAAGATGAACACAGATAATGCAACGGTTAAGGACATAAAAATAGGTCGTCGTTGCGTGTTCGTGGAATACAGTCAACTCCCGACATTCTGAAGCTATGCTAGTAAACACATGCTTGAGTAGTGATGTTCATTTTTGTCCTGATCATTGCAGTGAATAATAACGTGCATTCCTATGTTATTGAACTTGAACATATGCGACATTATTTTATATTGCAGCATAGAAAAGGGCCTAAATTTCATAGAAAATACTTGTATAACTACAGGAATACATATTGCATATTGATATTTTATAAAGAAATAAACTGAAAGTTAAATTAAATACAAAATTAAATTAGAATAAATTGAATTATAACACAATTATTTCTCATTATTCATATTCCTAACAGCAGCAGTAATTAAGTTAAATATATGTCTTATCATTTTCTTATAATTGATGTTTTCTATAAGTTATTTCTATTATTATTTCCATGAACTGTTCTCTTTCACAGACTTCAATTTTCACAATTTAGCGTTGTCATCACTGTTCGAGTGAGCCAGGAAGTATAAATATGTAAATAAATCCAAAAATGGGAAAGCTCCTGTAGCATTGTTATTGTCTCACAATGTTTAAATAATCATACACATTGATTCAGCTGACTATAATCTACATTGTAAGTTATAGAAAACATCAATTATAATAAATTGTGTTTTAATTCAATTTAATCAAATTTAATTTTGTATTTAACTCTCAGTTTATTTTTATAATATATTAATATGTAATATGTATTCTTGTAGTTAGACAAGTATTTTGTATGAAATTTGTCACCTAGGCCCTTTTTCTGTGTTGTAATTTCTTGCTTAATCCATATTAAAACAATATACCATTACTTTAAATTCTTTTTCGAAATACACGTTTGTTTTCTGAGCAGTTAATGAGGATTATTTTAGTATCACGGAATTAGGAAACCACTATCACGGAATTTGGATCTCTGTCACGGATTTAGGAGCCACTGTATAACAATGAAAAATCATATATTATATACCAAACTTGTGAAGCTGTTGACACTGAATGTTGTAAAAACTGTAACTAAAGGTCCAAATAACGTCATTTAGGTGTTATTTGAAAATTTTTATTACAATTTTGGAATAAATATAGACTTTATTAAATATGTCACGGAATTAAGTAACCTTAGCCTACATTAGCTCACTGAAGAGAGCTAACATACATTATATTCATTTTAAAACAATTGTTTATTTTGTGTTATAATTATAAAAGTAACAGTAGGGAAATATTTCATGGAATCATTTTTTGTAAATATGTAGTATTTCTACATAGCGATTGTTAATGAAGTAATCTACCACTGCTACACTTTGCGATTTGCTATCAGCTACTTCTCCATCCCCGCTCCTCAAATCGCAGACATAGACGATTTACAAATCTATATCCATACAATCCCTGACACACTCAATGACGCAATACAGAATCTCAACGAGGATCTTGAATCTATATCTACAGTGGCCAGAAACTTTGGTTTGACTCTCAATGCAAGAAATCACAAGCAATCCTAGTGGGACATCAACGTCTATTATGCAACATTACTCCTCCTCTGCCAGTCAAGTTAAACGACACAATAATCCCTTTTGCTTCCTGTGTTAAAATCCTTGGAGGTTACTTTGATACGCATTTAAACTGGAATAAACAAGTAACCCATATTACCAAAAAAAGTGCTTTCCATACTACATTCCTTAGACAGCATTCGAAAATTCCTCCCGCTATCACTCAAGAAAATACTAGTGGAAACTCTAGTAATGCCCCACTTCGATTATTGTGATATTCTATTGACTGACCTCAATGTCAACCAGTCGCAAATATGACAATGTGTTCACAATTCTTGTGTTCGTTTCGTCTGCGATGTCCGTCGCGCTGACCACATTACCCCCATCCTTCCAAACTCTAAACTGGCTACTGCTTAACGAACGTAGAAATTTTCATTCTCTTGTTCTCCTTTTCCAAGTCCTTCACGCCTCTACACCTATCTACCTTACCTCCCGTTTCAGTTACCTGTCATCATATCATAATCTCTTCACACGCACGCAAAATAGCCGCATACTAGCCATACCAACACAATGGAATTCCTCAAGGATCAATATTAGGTCCCCTACATTTTCTAGTGTTTATAAATGATCTTGCCCCCCTTATAAAAGATGTAGGTCATCCCATATTATTTGCAGATGACACAAGTATAGTAATTACAGCCAATAACTCCAACACATTCCAATCTTCAACAGAGGAAATCCTCTTCAAAATATGTGACTGGTTCTCAGCCAATAAATTAGTATTAAATTGTAACAAAACTAACATAATTCAATTTAAATCCTGTCCAAATTCAACGTCACAAATTTATAGCGCAATAATTAACAATAGATCCCTATTAGAAACAACAACAACCAAATTTCTTGGCTTAAAAAACGATAATGTGTTAAATTGGAAAAATCGTATTAAAGAGATTACCCCCAAATTAAATTCAGCATGTTTTGCTATTAGATCTATGCAAAAGATAGTAAATATCAATATCTTAAAAACAATATACTTTTTGTATACTTCCACTCGGTAATGAGTTTTGGAATAATATTCTGGGGAAATTCCACAGATAGTAACAATATATTTCTATTACAAAAAAGAGTAATTAGAATAATAGTAGGTGCGAAATCTAGGGAATCGTGTAGGACTATTTTCAAAAAACTACAAATAATGCCCATGGTTTGTCAGTATATCTTTTCATTAATAGTCTTCCTCGTATGTAATCGTGAAAACTTTGTAACTAATTCAACAGTTCATAGCATAAATACACGTCAAAAAATGACTTTCTTACTCCATCGGCAAGTCTATCGTGCTATCAAAAAGGAGTGCGTTATATGGCAGTAAAAATTTTTAATAGCCTCCCTATCGATATAAAAAATGAAACTCAAAACATAAAATTATTTAGGGCCAAATTAAAGAGGTATGTAATTTCTCACGCCTTCTATTCTGTAGGTGAATTCATGACATTCAATAACACTTCATGAAATTGATACTAAAACTATGTGTTGTACTAGTAGACTATATTGTAAATCTCGTGTGTATATATTTCATCTAGACTGTGACTATAAATTAAGATTTTATAATAGTATTAAGTTTTTTGACTTGTTCCATATTCTAGCTGTAAGCATGTATGAATACCATGGAATGTTAATAAATACAATACAATACAATAAGACATCATCTTATTCAACGTCATACACAATCTCGCTCTCGCGCTTGTGGAATACCCTACCCAGTGACATCAGAGACTGTCGGAATTTAGTAGCGTTCAAAAGCAAACTTATTAAGCATTTTCTTACTGCGTAGAGTAGGTTTAATTTTTACTTAATTAATAAAAAAATGTTTCTCTCTTCGTAACTTTTGCAATAAACTGTCTAGCATTTATTAATCAGTTAATCTTTTAGTGCTTTGATTTTTATTGTGTTTTTAAATTTAATATTAATTGTAATTATAATTGTAATTTTATTCTTAATAATCCCCTGATAGAGGGGAAGAGAAGACCTGATGGCCTTATCTCTACCAGGTTAAATAAATAAATAAATAAATAAATAAATAAATAAATAAATAAATAAATAAATAAATAAATAAATCTATACTGAAGTGTTGCGGGCTGCATTCATAAGTGATTCGGCGCAATCTATTGCTTTGGACACGCATTCCTTATGCAATAGTATCACTTCACCATAGACTCTATGCACAATGACATTCTGTGTTGTGTTGCACTAACAAAATAAGCTTGCGTGCATAATCTTTGAGCAGCTTGAAGCTAGTTATATAAGTTGTGTGAATCTATAATCTCCAGACTATGAATCATTTCAGCTTTTGTAGAAATTCAGAATTGAATGCATTCCATAAAACTAGGAACACTTACACTGGGAATAAAACTTTCATGTCCGATACCGAGACCGGCAGTGAATGAATGAGTTTGGTACCCCAGTAAGAGAGCCCAGAGGACTCATTATTGTGTCGGGTCATCTATTTTAGAGACTTCGGATTCCAAATGTTGCTCTAACTTCTCCACATGCCGCTATTAGAGCCATTAGCTCTTTTAAATTTCATATGTAGAACCCCAGATTATATATAGATTATTCATTTCTATGATAAAATCGGTTGCACTTTGAAGAGAACAACCGCCAGGATCGCCACCCGTCCTCCGTAAACGAACACGAGATGGCAGTACAGTCGCCAATGCAATTCAAATGAGAGTTATGATGTGACTCCTTATGTAACAACTAGATGGCAGCATAGTAAACCTGACAAAAGTTGTAAAAGCCTATAACGCCGTGCAATCTTGGTATATATGATCTAGGGTTGAACCAAGATTAATTCGTTTTCCCATGTAATTTTTTATATGCTGTACTAATAAACTAATTGTTTAGTCAACAGTCCGAAGGCCGTTCTGATCTTAATCAGTAATACCAACAAGGCACCACATATGAGACAGGAGATAATGGGGTAGGGTGGCCAGTTCCTTTTTCCCTTTATTGCATACATCGCCGAATAGCTACATATTACACTAATCAGACTACAGATGCATACGAACAATTTGTTGTTTCTCTGTCACATATCGTCAAGTGAGATGTACTGCCTGTTAATATATGTACAGTAGTGGCAAAAAAAACCGGACCGATCCCTGTAGCTGATTTCAGAGCCTTGTTCACTCCAGAGCACGATAGACTGGTAACTAAGACTTTCGTGGTTCGAATCCTGCCTCGTTAGGAAACTTTTTTTCTTCCTTATTCAAATTTATTCCCAATACTTTTCTTGAGTTCCTTCTAGTGGCCGCCCAAAGGAACCCAAGAGGTGGAACTTAAACTGAGAGGATTCGATCCGACACCGGGATGGGAATCCGGTGTGGCTTAGTGGATAAAAAATCAGCACGTAGAGCTGAAAATCCTAGTTCAAATCCCGGTGCCGGAGGGAATTTTTCTCCGTTCCACTACTCTTTCGTCGTACGATGGCGCAGAATATCTGCATGGAAATATCATATGTACTTCGGTACATTAAAATAATATAAATAATAAGCTAATTGTTTATACTCCAAGTGCTTAACGAAGATTGATGTATGATTTTGATTAGGGTAATTACTCGTATATGACCCCCCTTGTTAGTAGTAAGTTGTGAAAAACCTTGGTAGCAGGAGGGTGAAGACATTTTGAGAATTATATAGACCTATTTAATCATCAATTGTTACATTACATTGGGCAAAAATAACAATATAACCAAAGAAATTTACAACAATTTTTCAATCCACGACAGTATGACATAATTATAAACAGGACACCATTTCATTCGTAAACATGATGTCCTTAATACCTGATGCAAGGAGCAAACTCCTTTATGCATCCAGTTGCGAAGGAATCAATAATATTCCCTTTCTTAGTTCGTCTGAATTTTCTGGTTAGTGCTGCTTATGATTAGGTTTTCTCCGGAGCGGCTGTTTGCGCGCTTTCAATCGGAGACCTCAGGTTACCTCCGGTTGATGCAGCGCAGGTTGTATATGTGCTGTGGCGCAGACATACACTTTCCGCTGAGCATTCCTTTAATCGGATCAGGTAGTGATTCGAGTCTGCTGACGTCCGCGTATATTTTAAAATAAGTTGTAATTTGTTGTTTATTCTCTCTTTTATGTTAATCTCTCTCTCTTTCTTCGGCTCTTGTTTTTTTCTTGTGTTCCTTAAAGTGCTACGTTAGCTAACAGATTTTTTTCTAGTTTTGAAATTCGTAGTATATGTGGAAAGGCGTATTAGTTTTATGTCATTGATCAAATTAATAACATTCAATCTAAGTGCAAAACTAACGCAGAAGTAAAGCTTTTCAGTAGCTAATGTAAACATTAAGGATGCTATTCATAGTCATTTCGCTAGCCCGCGCTACGAGCGTGCTAAACAGGATTCATATCATATCGCTAACACTGGTTTATGAATACGAAAACGTTAGTTCGCTGATCATCCACCGAAAGCCCGCGCTAACAATGTCTATGAATACGGCCCTTATACTTTAGTTCTCCTAGAAACTCTCGTTTAATTGCAAACAGTGTTTGTCAATTATTATTCTAATCGGTTTAGTTTAACGTAAAATATATTAAGGGAGCTTCAGAATGGAGCAAAAGAAACGTGGGCTATAAATTGGTTAAAGTTTACTGTCCAACATAATTTATTGAGATTCTTCACCGGACAGGATTGTGATTATTGTGTTAAAGGGTGTCAGTATTTGAACTGCCTCTTCTAAAACGCGCCACTCTGTAATGAAAATATAAGCGGATATTAACTTAAGGATAATTCTAATTATATCTAAATTTGGTTTTTACTATTTTAATTGTTGAAAATAATTTTTCACACATGTAAGTTGTACCGAACATGGCTTCAACAGAGGAAGCGAAACAACGAAGCTTAGGATATTATTTTTTGGCAAAGAATTGAAAGTTCAACATTTGTCAAGTCCTTACATCTAGCTTCCATTTGACATCACATAATAAATCAGTGAGTTAAAATTGAAGAGCTAACCGCATTATTCGTACATCTGCTGAAAAAGGTTCGACGTACAGAGATGTTGATGATGATGATGATGATGATAACAACAATAACCCTTAACCTTTTAATGTTTCATCAGTAACATGGAGTATAATGCCGTTTTATGTTATACAACCGTTTTCCTCGTAATACTTGTGAACAAATCATACATTTAATATTCTCATCATATTGACAGCAAAAAAATGCGTCCTCCCATCCTACTTGGAACTTTCGTACATGGTTTCGAGAGAGACATATGCCACTCGCAGGTCAGAGACAAATAGAAATGGAACGGAGTTTGACCCCAGTGAGTGAGAGGGTGGGGGTTGCCGGAGGTTAGAAGCAAGCGAAATGCACAGCTATCACCGCGAGCCACAATGTCTCGCGAGTCACGTTCTAGCCACGGCTGCTCTATATGCATATCTGGATTCGCGCATACGTGCTACATGCTCTGCCCATCTCAGACGTCTGGATTAATGTTCTTAATTATGTCAGATGAAGAACACAATGTGTCCAGTTCTGCGTTGTGTAACTTTTTCCATTCTCCTGTAACTTCATCCCTCTTAGCCCCAAATATTTTCCTAAGAACCTTATTTTCAAACACCCTTAACCTATGTTCTTTTCTCAAAGTGAGAGTTCAAGTTTCACAACCATACAGAACAACCGGTAATATAACTTTTTTATGAATTTAAACTTTCAATTTTTTGACAGCAGACTAGATGATTATGGATAAAAAGAAATAGTCAAATCTAAATATGTGATTTTTTTTAATGTTCAAAAACGGAGCTAAAACCCGGTAACCCTCCCCTTACCTACGCCACTAAATACAGTAGGCCTAATAGTCTTGGGATAACTCTTCTCGGGTACTCAGCCAGGTGAGTTGGAGATTAGCTTCCAAGCTTTCGACGGCTAGCCCTGTCAACTTAACTTCATCCCTGAAGAAGATAGCAGAGCTAGCCGTCGAAAGCTTGGAAGCTAATCTCCAACTCACCTGGCTGAGAACCCGAGAAGAGTTATTCTATATCAAACGCCGGGAAAGCCTCAAGTCATAGAATAAAAGTCTTAATTCAACAATAATTAATTCTGATGCGAGAGAGTGCAATGTAATTTAAACCCTATAGTTTCCAAAAATTTATCACAGATATTTTTGAACTGTTTAAGATTAGAATAACCCTTCTCGGGTTTACCCGAGAAGAGTTATTCTACATCAAACGCCGGGAAAGCCTCAAGTCATACATTGTTTAAGATTAGTATAAATTACATATTTCTCGCAAGTTATGCAGTCTGCTATGACTACAGAGAACTCCATTAATATAACTTTAATAATATGAATTTGTAATTTATTTTGGAATAAAGAATAGTATGAAGATTGTAATAATCATTGTGTGGGACATTAAATATTTAATTTATCGTTTTTATTGTTTAGCGCTTTATTTAACACAGTAAAACATTGTAAACTCTTCAGTGTGATAATGTAGAAACGTTATAAAAATTGTATCATTAGATTATACATTTCATTTTGTGGATAACAATTAAAACTTTCACGATGCAGATTTTGTAGGAATGTATTTGAAACTTATTCAAATATATTGATATGTATAATTGTCATTGCATTCCAAATCATTGGACGTTATTCTAAATTAGATCTCACTAAGGAATAAATATGTTTCGTAATATTTAAGTATTTATAATTACGAAATATAACACGAATCATTTTATATTCATTACAAACAATTTAATAATACGCTTGGAAGAACTCTTGTCAAAATCCTTCATTTCTGGAAAATGGTTTAGATTAATAATCTCGATAGAATACTGACATCAAAATTCTTTCAAATTTCTCTACAATGTAATTGTACTATACTTATTAATATTAAACGACAATTTATAAAACAAAACAATGTTAGAAGAAGTAATTTTATTAACAATATCATTTATGAATAGGTTAAGCGAGAAATGAATGCCTTTAAGTTAGAACCTTTAGGAACATCAGTTTGTGCTCTTATTACATTCAAATATTGAAATGTATAAAACAACAACCTGCAATGGGTTAGTTTAGTATGAAATCAGTAATTTATTTTTAATTACTTTATATAAAGTGAACCAATGAAATGGGCGATTTTAAAACTTTAATAATAATTATTATTGTCCTGATTAGCCTATATTGAAACAAAACTTTCACTTTCTATTTAAAGTATACTCATAGCATTGACCTGTACCTCATGAAATTCTTATTTTCTGAACACCACATTTCGTTGCACACATTCTTCAAGTATAGGTCTAGACGTGTGACGGATCGCACCATCCTGTTGAAACCACGTGTCTCTATCGATGAGAGGATTATTGACAATTTGTGGGTACAAAAATTATTGAATCATTCGGACATACCGCTGTGAAGTTACAGTAACAGATGTCACACGATCGTCATAAAAGAAATAAGAACCGATGATTCCAAATGACGCTATTGCACACCAAACTGTGACTTTGACACTGCGTATTGATTCCTCAAGGGTTAGTTGGTGACCAGTATCAAAAGGTTTGTTTATTGACGTATCCAGAGAGATGAAAATGAGCTTCATAATTCATCAACATATTTTGGACAATGTCTTCGTTAACATTTAGAACCAAGAATTGTTGGCAAAATGTCATGAGGTTTACTTTATCAGCATCTTTTAATGTCTGCACTACTTGAATTCTGTATGGATGCATGTGTAAGTCCTTATGAAGAATTCTTCGTATACAGTTGTTTGATAAGCCAAGTGAAATTGCATGACGGGCAGAACGTTTAGGACTACTCGTCATAGCAACTATTACGTCGTTTATCTTTTCTGGGGTACGTACAGATCTTTGCTTATCTGGAGGCTTCTTCTTTAACGCAGAACCAGTTAGGTCTACTTCAAAGTTCTGAATTCAAATTTTGTATTACATGGACTGATGGTATCGGATCATTGCGATGGATATTGTAATGACGTCGAAATAGCCGTTGTGCTGCAATGAGACTATCATTATTTTTGCAATATGCCTTAAGAGTAAAAATACGTTGTTCACCCGTTCAACGATCCATTATAAACAAAAGCCATCGAATGAAGAATATACCTTTGCATGGAAAATTAAAATACCCGACAACAGTTGAAAAAACGCGAATGTGAAAATCGCCCGTTTCATTGTCCCACCTTGTAATAGTCTATTTTATCAAAATATTTCTCAAAATCAGTAGGCAATATAATAGATCAACATGTGTTCTTTATGCTGATTAGAAAATATTTATATTGTGTAAAATTACAATATACGGTATGTAACAGAAGATCTCTTTGATATAGACGTATTAACTTAACATGTGCAAATATATGTGCATATATTACATTCAGATACATTTACTATTGTTGATAATATGGATACAGGTCTGTAATTTTCAATTAATTTTCGATTACCATGTTTGAAAATATGAGATATTTATAAACATGCAGATTTCAGGATATGTGTTCTTTAAATAATAAGATTAAAAAAACTGTCAATGGTTTTAAAGATATTCTCTACAACCTTTCAAAACACGTGGCGCTATATTATACGGTGCGGCAGATTTCTTTTGTTTCACGTTTTCTTTATGGCTCAATTAATTTCTTCTCATATAATGAAACTTCTCGGAACATAATTGTGATTATGAATATTTAAATCAGTTTCTGAGATATAATAATAATAATAATAATAATAATAATAATAATAATAATAATTATAATAATAATAATAATACTTTATTGCCAGAACAAAGATACACATTTCTTTTTTATATAAAACACTCTAGCACCCCCAGAAAGAGTAAGTTACATACTCGTGCTCAGAGGGCATTCCACATAATGTTAAGACATTTCATTAAATAACAGAGTGAAAAGAAAAAAAATAAAATGGAGAAGAATAAAACATAGATATCACAATAATTTAACTATAATTTTCTATGTAAACAGAAATTTTTAGTTTGATATTTTAAAATAAGTAGGATTAGCAAATTCTATGTTTGGGAATTTAGTTTAAATGAAGTCGATCAGTGAGCCTACAGTCAACTATTTCAAGCTGAAATATGCCTTAATTCACGTTGAGGTATTCGGCTTGCTCATAGGTGCTCGAGGGGCTATACCATCTTTTTTTTAGAAGTATTTCGACGGCAGTTTGCTCTGCTCTGCTCTGATAATTGTGCTTAAATAATCCTGCCAAATCCTAATTAATCACATGGTGCCACATTAATAGCAATTGTAATTTCCCACGCCATTTTCTTTGTTTCCCTTCTTTAAAATTTAATATCTATGTTTACATATGTATAATAATTTTTTTGAGGATATACTGAGTCCGTAAACGCTACCCTGAATGGGGGACAGTTTAATATTATTCTTATTGTTATAAAGTCTTGAACCGAAATTACTATTGTGATCATATGCTAAATATACTACATATGTTGTCTGATCTTTTGGTTTTATATTTATGAGACTATAAATTAAATGTATTTCGGTTTTTATGCACGAAATTCAATAATACTTTGTTATAATTTTGATGGAAGTCAAATACTTTAAATTCTGAATAGAGCAGTTCTGAAGAATAATCAGTGGGTTTATTAGGACATATTTTTATTATTCTTTTCAAGTGATTATGAATATATATAATAGTTTCAAAGATAAATTAATAAGTGATTGTGAATATATAAATCAGTTTCTGAGATACATTTATGAGTGTTTATGAATACGTAAATCAGTTTCTGAGATACATTTATAAGTGTTTATGAATATATAAATCAGTTTCTGAGATAAATTTATAAGTGATTATGTATAGCCCTATATAAGTCAATTTCAGACATAAATTTACAAGTGATTATCAATGTTAAATCATTTTCTGAGATAAATTTATAAGTGATTATTAATATATAACTCAGTTTCAGAGAGAAATTGGTTGTGAAAACAATCCGCAAAACAGTCCTCATATCTTAAGGACTGTGACGAATCCCAACATATTAAATTGTAATTGATTCATGAGTAGGTTTTTTTAAAACCAAATAGCATAACAGTTATCAGACTGATTATGGATGGCTGAATGCATTTGGATACATCGTGACACGAATCTATGGATCCATATGTGGATGAAGGTGAATGATTCGGTCGTCTGAAAAATCAAGCGATCTGTAACGAATTGGTAAAGAATAGGGAACGCTTTCCGTATCGTAATCATTCAAGATAAAAAGGAAGCAAGTATACATTATAGACTAAATCGAACGTTATTAGCATCTATAAGAAAGGGGACCATATCGAATCTTAAGTCAGTTAAAATATTCGTACTAAAATAGAAAGTGAATGAAACGTTTCATAGTGCACAAATAAACAGACTTCATCACTTCACCAATCTTAAACACATGCAGTCAGATCAGGCGAAATTCTAAAGGATTGCATACTTTTAAAACCTTAACGATTTTATCTTCGCTATGCAATGATCGTCTATATAATATTTTCAGTATTCATATTTCAATATTTCAAAAGGTTTTGTGAAATATTCGTTGTAATAATCTTTATATTTTTTTGTACCAATATCCATTACATTTCGTGTAGTAACTGTAGTATACTGATAAAATATGTATTGATATAATTCCGTTGATATCCGTTTTAATCTCATAATATGACGTCGATACTTATAATCCTTCACTCTTTTCTGTTTATTTCACACATTTGATATGGTTTAAAATTTTTGTTGACTATAAACCCCAATACAGTTATTGGAGTCAACTTTTTCTATAAATCATTAATAATTATTTTGCGATTTTTCCATTGAAGTGTTTATCACTTGGGATTATTATATGGGATTTTAATTTTAAGTTCGATTACATAATTACTTGGCGTAATTATTTAATCGATCTCGATTATTGTGGCTTCTCAACATGTCATAAATTATTAGGGGAAAGTGTATACTTACACTAGGGTAAATTAGGGTCTGTTGGACAGTCGGGCATGTTGGAAACTTTGTACTTTAACGTGTTATCTCGCCACTTGTGGGCACTACATTCTGCTAGAAGTCAATGACGGAACTAGTGGGTCGTATAGGGAGAATACGAGGAAGGCGGAAAAAGGGAAGCATGAGAGTACTGGATTTGCAGAGGAATAACCGACTTTGGGCAAAAAAATATGAATAAACGAACAAATCGTGGTAGTTATCTATGTTCTTGTTGTCTCTGACATTGTTTCACATTTCTCATTTCAAAATAATACCGATATCCATATTTCACAAGTTAATTTTATTTATTGTCACGCATCAGACGCTATACATTATAAATTATATATAACTTATTCATTATTAGAGAGCGGAATTTAAACCCTAAAATTTGGCACTTTAGGCCTCTAAAAAAGCCACTATAAAATTGCCATTGTTTTGTTAAAGAATGTCACTAATATAAAATTCCACATTTATTTAATGCAAAATTCTAGGATTAAAAGAAACTTCCACATACTTCACATTTTACAATAGTACACATGCATAAGGGCTATTCCATCTCTAACCGAACGAAATATTGAGAAAATTGACCTTGCAATTTTTAAATAGAATGAAACTTTTTCTGTCCATTGACAACTGTGATACAATGCTTTGTGCAAAGTTTGAGGCATCAGAACTTCATAGTGTTTAAATTAAAAATATTTAAATGTATCGTATTTTCATAAAATTAGCAAATTTGAACTGTTGTGGCTCCGAAACCCTTTCACCCAATGATTAAAATCATGGTTTATTTTGAAGCTGAGAAATTAAAGTTTATATTGACATGTAAACAGTTTTTCTTACTTTTTATGGAAAAGGAGAAATTTAAATTTTTCTTCATTAAGACCCCTTTGCCCACGAAAAAATATTTTTAAAATATATGGTTAGATTTCGCATTGAAAGTACAAATAAACACATATTTTTTACTGGTGCACCGTTGATAAAGTATTGAAAATATCAAACAAAGAAAATAAACAGTACGCGCGTGAACTAACCAGCTGACTGTGAGGCGGGAGCTAGCCGAGGCAATCAAGGCCAGGAGACAAACACGTGATGTTTCGTCTAGTAGCGTATAGCTGGGCAAGCCTTATCACAAGTTTTCATAAACACAGGAGTAAAATGACTCCCAACGCTCGCTTATCTTCAGCTCTCGGTCAGTGCGTGCAGTACTGCACCGTTCAAGTCTAGGCGTATGAAAATAATTTATTTAATACTCTCGAAACTTATTGCCGAGCCACTAAGCAAACAATGCCGAATCCCTCTTAATAATGCAAGGGTTTTTCTCAATATTTTTTTACACTTTTACAAATGGGCGAAAAGCCTAAAAGTAATTAAATCAGATTATCTGTCTCTCTGTGTACAATAAAAATAAGTATTACTTCTTATCATAACCTACCAAATGTCACCTTCAAAATGAGCTCCCGTTCAATGTTCTGCAGTAAATGGTTCCAGAGTTCTGAGCGCTGAAAGAGGCTTGTTTTTATAAAATACGCTAAATTTGTCGCTCTATAGTATGAAAACCGTTTGACTTTCGACAGTACATTTTTGAAAATGCACTCTACTCAGCACCTTGTATAAATAGGGAAAAAATTAGAGTATTAATAAAATGCGAGGTTTTTTACTGATCGATTTCATATGGAATAGCCCATACACAAAATGAAGACATTCTGTCTTTAAGTTAGTATTTTTCATTCACCAATCACATTTCCATAATTTGTTTCGCAGTAGACGATCAGCACTTTTTCTAAATTATTCAACTGTCTTCAGTCTAGTGTTTTTCTGCTGCACCATATTCAATTTTTTTTCACATCTTCTCCAGCAGTTCCAGGTACTTCAGAAAGCTTTAGTTTTGTTTTATTGAGTAGATCAAGTTGTTCATAAAGAGATTTTTCACTACTCTCGAGACCAGTAATCAAGCTTGCAATGAATTTAGCCTACACTTCACTAGTCTCTTCCTTAGTTCTTTTTTCAGAGGTCCGCAGATGTTGCTCCTTCGCCTATTAAAAGCTTCCTTTGCCATTGCTATACTACTTTTGTCTTACTGGCTGGAGCTCATGTTATTGCTCATAGTACACCCCAAGTATATGAAGCTGTTCACTTGCTGTACTGTCTCATTTAGAATTCGTAAATTTACCTTTTATATTTTTGTTGCGACAACCATGATCTTCGTCTTATTTGCATTTATCTCCATCCCATACTGTTCACAGCTGTCATATAGCTTCTGTAGCATATCCATTAGTATCGTTTCCTCTTCTGCTAACACCATACGATCAGCAAATCTTCAGCACTTTATATTTCTTCCTCCTACTTTCACCCCTACCATGTTCTGAAAACAGTTCTTTATCAAATTCTCCAAGTAGATGTAGAACAGTGTAGATGATAAAAGGCATCCTTGATCAGTACTCACTATAAAACATTAGTATATTATTTGCGTGTGGAGTAAAGGACATTATTCTTCTTTTCATTCAGTATATTATATATTAAAAAAAAACTACAACAGGAAAATAGTTCGTAGAACAATGTAAATTGAATTTTGAGAAACAAGTAAAACGTGTAATGAGAAAGAACGTGCCATCAACATGTCATCTGTTTTTAAATGTATTGAATACTTGCACATGGGCAGAAACAGGGTCGTGAATCATAGATTGGAAGTCATGTTACACAATATGTTGTGGTTTTTGCATCGATTTGCAATGTATACCGTATTGAAATGGATGTTCAATAAAAAGGGAAATTGGAATTCTTGTCCACAAAATACCGTGTGCCGCAGGGGTCTATAGAAACTTTAGACTGGAGTACTAAACAATGTGATGAATGTTTGTAAGGAGAACTACCGATTCGAAGTTAAAGTTGATAGAGAACGCTCTAAGCGTGATGTTGCTTCACACATACATAAAACCTATTTATTTATTTATTTATTTATTCATTCCTTCACTTATTCACTTATTTATTTGTTTATTTATTTATTTTTATTTATTTATTTATTCACTCATTCCCTAGTTACTTATTTATTTATTTAATTAATTAATTAATTAATTTATTTATTTATTCATTCATTCATTCCTTCACTCATTCAATCATTTAATTAGTTAGTTATTTATTATTTATTTACATATATTTTTATTCATTTATTCCTTCACTCATTAACTCATTTCTTCACTCATTCACTTAGTTACTTTGTTACTTGCATATATATTTATTTATTTATTCATTCATTCATTCACTCAGTTAGTAACTTACTTATTTATTTATTTATTCATTTATTTATTTATTCATACATTCATTCCTTCTTTCATTCCTTCACTCATTCACTCAGTTACGCAGTTAGTTATTATTTATTTATTTATTTATTCATTCATTCATTCATTCCTTCACTCATTCACTCAGTTAGTTAGTAACTTATTTATTTATTTAATTATTCATTCATTCATTCATTCCTTCACTCATTCACTCATTCAATTAGTTATTTATTTATTTATTTATTTATTTATTTAATCCTTTATTCCTTCACTCATTAACTCATTTCTTCACTCATTCACTCAGTTACTTAGTTACTTGCATATTTATTTATTTATTTATTTATTCATATATTTATTTATTCATTCATTCATTCATTCATTCACTCAGTTAGTAACTTATCTATTTATTTATTTATTTATTTATTTATTTATTCATTCCTTCACTCATTCACTCAGTTAGTTAGTAACTTACTTACTTATTTATTTATTTATTTATTTATTTATTTATTTATTTATTCATTCATTGCTTCACTCATTCACTCACTTAGTAACTTATTTATTTATTTATCTATTTATTTACGTATTTATTTATTAATTATTCTTTTATTTATTCATTCACTCATTCACTTATTTATTGATTTGTTTGTTTATTTATTCATTCATTCCTTCATTCATTCACTTAGTTACTTAGTTACTTGCTTATTTATTTATTTGTTTATTTATTTATTCATTCTTTCATTCATTCCTTCACTCATTCACTCAGTTAGTTACTTATTTATTTATCTATTTATATTTATTTATTTATGTATTTATTTATTTATGTATTTGTTTATTTATTTATGTATTTCTTTATTTATGTATTCATTCATTCATAGACCTTTGGGGAGGCCGAGCCGTAGATAGAATGATAATATTAAAATTCATTTGAGGGAGGAGGGATATGATTACAGAAGGTGGATTAATCTTGCACAGGATAGGGACCGATTACGGGCTTATGTGAGGGCGGCAATGATCCTGCGGGTTCCTTAAGAGCCATTTGTAAGTAAATTAATTACTTACATACATACACACATACGCGAATTGAAACACTGAATTATATCACCACTCACAGAGCTTAACATTACAGACTATTATAAATTCGCCAGTTTGTCTTTTTGGCGAATTTATTCCTCCCAGGGTCCTTCATTACATCCAGCAGGGAGTACTTGGCAACATACTATATATTAAATAACTCTAAATTCTGTGACAGTGTGCGAAAATTCATCGCAAAAATTCGACAGTTGAGGGTGGAACTGTCCGAAGGGGCGGGAGCCGATGAAGTAAGGGAAAGAGTTATTAATTAGTGTTGTAATGAGTAGTATTAACACTGAGCGAATGAGGTGATTAGGGTATCATGTTCTTTTTGTATTTATTGTGTCTTTTTTATATTTGTTTTTTATTGCGTGTGTATGTTTTTTATTTTTTCCGTTATAATTTTATTATCTGGATTATTTGTTGCAGTTTCAATCAGAAATTGAATTGAATTCTTTATATATTATATTTTTTTCAATATGTTTTTTTTTGTTTCATATCTTACATTTATTTTATTTTTATTATTTTTGTGAAATTTGGCATGTAGTTAGATTAGTTGTAATTGTGATAATTAATGATAACGGTAGTAATAATAATAATTGTTGTTCTACTATTTTCTTAATAGTAGTATTATTTTTGTTTTTCTTTGAAGTTTCAAACTGTGCATAGTTACAGCACGAACGGCCGTATGGGCTCGTGCGAAGGATCTTGTGTACATGAGTTTGTATAATTTATTGTGTATCAATAAATGCACTTCATTCATTCATTCATTCATTCAATTATAAATTCAAGGATGTTCAATTTCATATTATTCTTTCCTTAATTCCAGTAAAAACCGTCACTATGAACTGTGTTATATTTCACTTGTGCCTACAGTAATTTTTTATCTGTATGCAGAAGAAATGTAACACTACGATTTTTTTAGATGAGTATGCGCATGTGATGAGATGCAATGAAGCGTTAAATGAAGCATAATATGCAATTAGTATTATATTGTGTTGGATATACTGTTGTACACTGAGGCACTCCCACCTATTACTGCTTCATATTTTGAGTCAATTATTTTTTTTTTTACTGTTGGAAATGATAACTTTGAAAGGAGTTTTGTAAAATATTACTTCTTTCCTTAGCAAGATAGTCAGCACCTTCATTACCAGATAATCCAAAGTGTGCCGATATCCATTGAAAAACTATCCTTTTATGAAGATAAATGTAAATAATACCAAGAGCATGGTCATAGGAAGAAACATACATGTAATTAATCACCTAACTTGCTCATCTTCCACTTTTATACCAGTGAACTGGTTTTTTCAACAGTAATCTCACTAGAGGTTTTGATTTAACTAGAGAAAATCAAAACTCGAGTGGGATTTAATTGACTATTACACTATTAAAAGGAAGTATATAAAGATTAGAAGTAACGAAGTACTCCAATGTAATAAAATATTAATTGACTTACGAAAAATACAACTGTCTTCAAATGTATTATTGTACCATCTCAACATTACGCTACATGGCAGTAGTGTGTTATGATTAGCTGTTTTCTTGTTATCAGTTGTGCCAACTATGGAATCTTCATTGAACTCTGTGCGCGGTTACTAGTCAAGAAGGCTTTGTTGATTCAGTTTCATTTTTGTTAAAACATTTGCATTCCACTTCAATCATCCGGATCCCAGTAATCAACGTATCTTGACAGATGATTTTCAATAAATATTTATTAAAAAATCTCTGATACGTAACTATCCATAATATCATATAGCAGAAGCTATAACAAACATAACCTAAATAATATAAACAAATGTCAGAAAAGTTATAATTAGGGATGATGAAATAAACAAGAAACGTTTTTAATGAAGGACGGCGAAATAAAAAATAAATATGAATAATTTTAAAAGGAACAATTATAAAAGTACAATTTTCAAATTTGAATGTTTTAGTGGTTGGTGGTTCAGTTGATGTTATATTGGACGTGTGCGTAAAAGAAGTAAACTCGTTGATTTACATGGTGTATCCCTCAAATTACTCAGGATTTCCGAATGGTGCTCTTCATATATGACCAGTGATCTTTATTAATTCTTGTTCTTGAATGCCAATGCGAGTCATATTTGAAAGTGCTGTGCATCGACTGGAGTGGTTTGCAATTTTATGTTTTTTGACGTCGAGACCAGTGCAGTTTGAAATGTTGGCAAACAAAGAAACAAATGCTAGGTAGTGATAAAATTAAACAAATGCTAGGGACGCGATAAAATTAAACAAATGCTAGGGACGCGATAAAATTTTGCGATAAGCATCCATGATTGATTGAAAGACGTCCTTTCCTGCCGTTTTATTGGTCAAAAGTAGTGTGACGTAGTAAAAGTGTAATAGTCAAAGTAAAATGTGGGTTCCTGGGTGCTGAATTTACAATATTATACCACTGCACTGTGTCCTGACAAATAGTTTTCCAAGTTATAAATTTCTAAAATGTTTAGGTCCTCCTTAAAATTTTCGAAATTTCTAAGCCTATATTTTCTAGGTCGTCTTTTTGGTGCGAACACTCTTTTTACTCCTGTTATTTTTTCTGTAAATCTAACCGATGAATCAAATGTGATAGCAAAGTAGTAGCTATGTATTCACATTCACACATTAAGTGTGGGTATATTGGTTTTTGTGAAGGTTCCCTCCCTCAGACAGACGAAGAAATTTTGTGTAGGATTATGGCTCTTTCATAAAAGATTACTGAAATTTAAATGTCCATATGTTGAAAATTAAAGGTTAACAATGGGAAAATTCTTCGTTCGGATTCGCCACATTTCGCGCATTAGAATTTATTAGACAGTCACTCTAGCATAACAAGTAACTGCTGAAACACGGACTCATGTATTGGCTGGCCGACGGGAAGCGATAGCTTATCGGCCGGTACAATCCTAGCCGTAGCCCTCGGCAAACGCTAATTGGATGACCCAGTACAACTTTTTTCCTATTTTGTAAGAATAAGAATGGAAAGTGTGGCTAAGTTATAGATATTGAACAAAGTTTAATATCAACAGACTGAAGAATGTTGCTATAGTCCCGTCGCTCTAATTTCCGGCAGCCAATCGCGTTGCAGGTCGGCTACATTTAAACGTGTGGGTCTTGTGATTCGCTGAGGAAGACGTTATTAATTTCTTAAGGCTCGATAAATACTTAATATAATCGCCCGCCATTTTGGCTCTTTCGTTGGCGTTCGCAGAAAGCACACGAAGACTTTATTTGCCGCTCAATTATTTGCTGAATTACAGTGCGTTTGATTTATTATCATAGGAGCTACGACATGATAATGTTTAACGGTGTGGCAAATAGATTCCTTGTCTGGTAGGTCGGCAACGAAAGAACAAAAATGGCGAACGATACTACCTAGACTTTATAGAGCCTTCACTTCCTGAGAGGTAAGCAAAGAGGAGGAGTCACGCCGGGAATAACAGCGTCGCGACTTTAGCAACGTTATTATGCATGTTGGTAAATTCATATCGTAAATTCATTCTTGTAACGAGATATTGGATATTAACACATACAGGGTGATTCACAAGAATTTACCGTCAATTAAGGAGCTTATTTCCGAAGACATTCTAAGCAAAAAATGCCGTATAAACATTTGTCCTAATCTCAATATTTTCAGAGTTACACTAATTTGAATGGTAAAAAATATTACGGATAAAAATTTGGCTATTCAGGAGTATCATTTCTTTAATTTACTAGTATTTTGAAACTAAAGTTATTTTATGAATTCCATAGTTGCTTTGTACAGAATTTTTTTTTTTTTTTCGATTTTTAACTACAAAATTACATTTTTCTTATGATTTATGACAACAATTGTTACAAATCATACCACTCTTGTAAATTCTTTAAGGCTGTACATTATGATGCATAATTAAAGTGTAAAGAATCAAGTTCCTAAAATCGTATGATTTGTAACCATTTTTGTGATAAGTGCTTAAGAATAATGTAATTTTTAGTTAAAAATTTAAAACAAAATCTGTACAAAGCAATTAACAATACAGTAGTCAGAGCGCTTGGTACGTAGAATCAAGGACCCGGTTTCGATCCCCGGCGCCGCAGCGAATTTTTCTCCTAAAATATTAAGTGTCAACATTACGGATAAATTCTGTAGGACAAATTAATATATCTATAATATCCTCTCAGCTAGCAGTGCATAATAACTGCGGATTCCCGGCCAACAAGTCACTCAGCTGAGTGCGCTCCTAGTATAATGGCGGTTGACATTGGACATATACGTCAACATATATGCCTAACTTGGAGTCAGGACAGAAAGGGAAACATTGAAGGAGGAAAGTTCGATCCGGTGCTGTGGATTGAATTCGGTGTTGCTCAGTGGTTAGAGCGCTTGGTACGTAGAACCAAGGACCCCGGTTCGATCCCCGGCGCCGGAGCGAATTTTTCTCCTAAAATATTAAGTTCAGAACACTAGCCAAATAAAGAAATGATACTTCTGAATAGTTCAATCTCTGTTTGTAATATTAATTCGCCTTTAAAAACTTAAGAAAAAAGGGATTCTATTAACAACTTCAAATTAATGTAACCCTGAAAATATTGAGATTAGGACAAATGTTTATATGCCATTATTTGCTCAGAATATCTTCGGAATTAACCACAGTAAGTGACGGTAAATCCTCGTAAATCACCCTGCTTACCAATCCTAATATGTTGCTAATATATTGTTGTTTTAATTGTGATGATTACATTCAATAACTATTTGCATTGTTACTGCTGCTTTAAGAAGATTTAAACATCGCGAAAAGAATTTAATATCTCTGAATTCGTACCATAACATTACCGCTAGAATACGTCAGAATTGTTGATAAATCTAACCATACTTCTGTGGCATCTGTAATATATAAAGTAGAAGAGAAAGTATGTTCCATTGGGAATACAAAATCCATCACTTCGAATCAGCGTTAAAATATGACGGCTGCTTGTCTTGAGAAACAGTTTTTGCTTTTGTTGGTCGCTTCCACAGCGCTGCACTGGTACAGGACGTATCTATGAATGCATGAGTGATTTAATGGATAACTTCAAATGTGTTAGAATATTTATCACACGATACACTTCCAAACCTAACTTTATACGTAGTTAAGGCTATAATATTGATGTACGCATACATTAAATGCCCAAATTTGTTATTCTGTATAAAGAACACCTTTAATAACAATATCATTTCTGTGTAATTAAAACAGGGACAACTGTTTTAATTCAAACGTTTATTGATCTCCCCGGCGCCGGAGCGAATTTAAACCAGACTCACCGCATTGTTCAAGGCACAAATGGGACACAAAGCATGGACCGATATCAATGCTAGATTAGCAACACCATCATACTTAGGAAGGACTGATCATATTAGGAAGTTTAAATGTAGAAAACTAAGAACGGACTTGGCAAAATTTTCTTTTGTTAACCGCACAATAATAGACTGGAACAGCTTACCTGCGGCAATCTTTCAGGGTGGTCCTCTTAAAATCAATACATTTAAGGAAAGGTTGAGAAGATTATACTGAAAATTTAATTGGAGGTGCAGTGTAATTATGTAAGTTGTGTCATGTAATTAATTGAGTTGATATGTAATTAATTAAGTTGATATGTAATTAATTAAGATGATATGTAATTTAGTTGATATGTAAATAAATTAAAGTGATATGTAATTAATTAAGATCATATGTAATTAATTAAGGTGATATGTAATTATTTAAATTCGTAATAGCTGGGTGAAATAGAAGTACATATAAGTTAGATTTACTTTTGCTTATCGTAGGCGTTATTTTAGAATAGTTTTTATTTATAGTCCTAGGTTTATTGCATCTGCTATATTTATAGATTTACGTTTATTTTATTTTATTTCATTTACGTTTATTTTATTTTATTTCACGTAATTGTAATTATTGTATATTATATATCACTGCCTCCGGGTGTATACCCAATTGTAGTGTTAATAAATACATACATACATACATACATACATACATATACAGATTGAGCAAAATCCGTGAACAAATTGCCGACAACGTTTAATTTATAGGATGAAGGATGGATATAACACAGAAAAATTCTATCCGGCACCGGGAATCGAACCCGAGTTTTCAGCTCTACGCGCTGACGCATTATCCACTAAGCCAAACCGGATTCCAGTTCCGATGACGGATCGAATACCCTCAGTTTAAGTTATACCTCTCACTTTTCCCTTTGGTGTCCTACTCTCGTCATAGAACATGTGACAGTGGCTAGTATTAGGTTAGTTTACCTGTGGAAGCGAGACCAATGTCAACTATGTCTTATTTCGACCGTTACTCCGTGCTACAGGAAAGTATTTTCCATAGCTCGAGAAACGCATTCTCACTTTAGTGTGTAACGGGACTAAAGCTGCATCTACACAGTTCAACTTTCCATGCGCTTATGCATGCAATCTGGAAAGAATATTGAAATAATCAAGTTTAAAACATTCGTTGAATTAAGATGCATGAAGATTTTGTGTCTACATGGTGGGCCGTTTTGAATGTCGTCTTCACTGCGTAAATACATTAATTAATATTAATAATATAAATCTTGCATGCATTTCTTTCAATGCGTAAAGTTGAAAGAAAAGTTTAACCGTGTAAATGCATCTTAATGGATTCATGCTCATCGATTTACGGGGAAACAGTTGACGACACTGACTAAACGAAAGAACGACCATGCGATAAATCTACCTGCAGATATTATCGCGATGTTTGACTGTGATTGGTTAGAATTCAAAATTTCATTACACTTCATTGGTCGAAAATTGAATGACGTCATGTAAATGAAATAGTCCTAACAATTAAAAAAATCGAGCTGAAAATTTCACCTGGCCTGTAGCCCGTGATATTTAATTAGCTAAAATCGTGATTACTTACTTACTTACAAGCTTTTAAGGAACTCGGAGATTCACTGCCCCCCCCCCATTTAAGCCCGCCATTGGTCCCTATCCTGAGCGAGATTAATCCAGTCTCTATCATCATATCCCACTTCCCTCAAACCCATTTTAATATTATCTTCACATCTACATCTCGGCCTCCCCAAAGGTCTTTTTCCCTCAGTCCTCCCAACTAACACTCTATATGCATTTCTGGATTCGCCCATACGTGCTATATGCCCTGCACATCTCAAACGTCTGGATTTAATGTTCCTAATTATGCCAATTGAAGAATACAATGCGTGCAGTTCTGTGTTGTATAACTTTCCCTATTCTCCTGTAACTTCATCCCTCTTAGGCCCAAATATTTTCCTAAGCACCTTATTCTCAAACACCCTTAACCTATGTTCCTCTCTCATAGTGAGAGTCCAAATTTTACAACCATAAAGAACAACCAGTAATATAACTGTTTTATAAATTCTAACTTTCAGATTTTTTGACAACAGACTGGATGATAAAAGGTTCTCAACCGAATAATAACAGGCATTTCCCATATTTATTCTGTGTTTAATTTCCTCCCGAATATCATTTATATTTGTTACTGTTGCTCCCAGGTATTTGACATTTTCCAGTTCTTCAAAAGATGAATCTCCAATTTTTATATTTCCATTTCGTACAATATTCTCGTCACGAGACATAATAATATACTTTGTCTTTTCGGGATTTACTTCCAAACCTATCTCTTTACTTGCTTCCAGTAAAATTTCCGTGTTTTCCCTAACCGTTTGTGGATTTTCTCCTAACATATTCACGTCATCCCCATAGACAAGCAGCTGATGTAACCCGTTCAATTCCAAACCCTCTCTGTTATCCTGAACTTTCCTAATGACATATTCTAGAGCAAAGTTAAATGTAAAGGTGATCATGCATCTCCTTGCTTAACCCACAGTTAATTGGAAACGCATCTGAGAGAAACTGACTTCAGCTGCATTTTTGATATTACCTCGGATATTTTCCTATTGTCATGAATTGTCTAAGGAGCGTTTTGGGAAGCGTTTTACCTAACAATAAGAATATATCTCGAAATTATCCAGTTCTTTCGAACATACTGTAAACCTGTGAGAGTGCAGTGAGAATTTTATAGCTTTCCGTAGCATCTGTGTTTGAGTTTCATTATTTTTACAGTTGGGGTTTAATTTCTGTCGCATTAAAATGCTTTATCTCAATCTCTCCACGTTTGAAAAAGTGTTGAAATGAAAACATATGTCGCGCGACATTTTATTCTCCACTTCTGCAGATTAGCTTCCGTAATGATTCCACAGATATTGTACGATTTTCCCTACGTTTTACGAATGTAGAACCGATAAGTAGCTCGAAAACCTCTATGAAGATATGAAAACACCTCACTCTACGTTGGATATTATGAAATTCTCCAATGATATTTATGCTATTTTTATTGCTTAATTATAGCCTAAGGATATCGTTAAATAAAACCATTACCATGTAAATCAAATCAATAGGTATACTTTGATAGAACAAATATTTTTATAAAATACATATGTATGTAATATACAGGATCATTCACGAGGATTTACTGTAAATTACGGAGCTTATTTCCGAAGACATTCTGAGCAAAAATGTGTCATATAAACAAGTGTCCAAATCTCAATATTTTCAGAGTTACACTGATTTGAAGTTGTTAGTAAAATACATTTTTTCTTTAGTTTTATGGGTGAAATAATATACAAATAGAAATTGAACTGTTCAGAAGTATCATTTCTTTATTTGGCTAGTGTTCTGAAGCTAAAAATGTGTTATTAAACATTGCTTTGTACAGATTTTGTTCTACTTTTTTCAACTAAGACTTACATTATTCTTACACTTTTATCACAAAAATTGTTACAAATGATACGACTTTAAGAACGTGATTCTTTACGGTTTAATTATTATGCATCATAATGTACAGTCTTCAAGAATTTACAAGAGTGGCATGATTTGTAACAATTGTTGTAACAAATGCGTAATAAAAGTATACATTTGTAGTTTAATATTTTAAAAAGTTATGTACAAAGCAACTATGGAATTCACAACACATTTTTAGCTTCAACATACTAGCTAATTAAAGAAATAATATTCCTGAGTAGTTAAATTTTATCTGTAATATCTGTATATGATTATGTCTCGTGAACAGAATATTGTACGAAATGGAAATATAAAAATTGGAGATGTATCCTTCGAAGAGGTGGAGAAATTCAAATTTCTTGGAGCAACAGTAACAAATATAAATGACACTCGGGAGGAAATTAAACGCAGAATAAATATGGGAAATGCGTGTTATTATTCAGTTGAGCAGCTGTTATCATCCAGTCTGCTATCCAAAAATCTGAAAGTTACAATTTATAAAACAGTTATATTACCGGTCCTTCTGTATGGTTGTGAAACTTGGACTCTCACTCTGAGACAGGAACATAGGTTAAGGGTGTTTGAGAATAAGGTGCTTAGGAAAATATTTGGAGCTAAGCGGGATGAAGTTACAGGAGAATGGAGAAAGTTACACAAATCAGAACTGCACGCATTGTATTCTTCACCTGACATAATTAGGAACATTAAATCCAGACGTTTGAGATGGGCAGGGCATGTAGCACGTATGAGCGGATCCAGAAATGCATATAGAGTGTTAGTTGGGAGACCGGAGGGAAAAATACTTTTAGGGAGGCCGAGATGTAGATGGGAAGATAATATTAAAATGGATTTGAGGGAGGTGGGATGTGATGATAGAGACTGAATTAATCTTGCACAGGATAGGGACCGATGGCGGGCTTATGTGAGGGCGGCAATGAACCTTCGGGTTCCTTAAAAGCCATTTGTAAGTAAGTAAGTAAGTAAGTTAGTAATATGTTTTGACTCTTAAAACTAAAGGATAACGGTATTTTACAAACAACTTCAACATGTATATATAGCATTTTTGCTCAGAATGTCTTCGGAAATAAGTTCCGCGAGTGATGGTAAATGCTCGTGAATCACCTTGTATACACTATATATATGAAAAAATTAATTGTTTATAACATTCGGTTCATAATATATATTATACATTAAACTATAATCTCTCTGTTATGGTTCATAAACTCAATTAATTAAACAGACTTCCAAAATTAAGTGTCATAAAAAACTTTTCTAAAATATATGCTACATTTATGGTTTCTTGGGGTGCCGAATCCTAAACTAACATCAGATTTTCTCTACCTTATTTAGAAATGGCTTTTAAGGAACCAGCAGTTTCATTGCCGCCCTCACATAAGACCGCCATCGGTCCCTATCCTGTGCAAGATTAATCCGCTCTCTATCATCATATCCCACCTCCCTCAAATGCATTTTAATATTATCCTCTCATCTACGTCTCGGCCTCCACAAGTGTCTTTTTATCTCTGGTCTCCCAACTAATACTTTTCTATCACATACCATTTTTTCGAAACATTCACTGGCATTTTTAGCAATGTGAATGTAGCGTTATTGAATTTAATATGCAAAAGTAATGATGTGAAACATCTCCTGTGGCTAATATTAAAGATATATTAAAAAAACTATTATATTTTCATATTTAACAAATAACATTCAATAAAGTGTTTATACAGCCTTTTTCTTTTCATGGAGTAGTTACGTCTGTTGCTTTTCCTCCGTGCCAGTGTGAGAATCAAGAGATATACTTTGTGTCCAGTGTTTTTGTTCCCAATGACTGCTTCTTGCTCTTCTGTCCCATTCACATAGGAAAGATGGAATCTTAGTACACCCACCCTGCTGACCAAGAAGCATGTACAACTCTCTCAGATCTCCACAGATCATCCTGTTTTTATGTTTATATTTTATCTTTTTAAGAACCAGTTCAAAATTCTCATAAGTTTCTTCAAGGTGTACTGAATAACCAGCAGGCAACGAGAAATTCTTGTTGGCATTGTGCAAAAGCATTAATCTCTGCCTTCACACTTCTTTTGGAGGGATAGAAAAAAGTTTACATTAATTCTTTCATATTATATAATCGACTAAGACCACACCGTACACGAGCCTGGCTTTTACGGTAGTGGTTAGAATTATTTTCGTTTTATAAATGTAATTTGTACTCGCTAGCTAGTTAAATAAATAAATAAATAAAGTAAGTAAATAACTAAATAGATAGGTAGGTGGATGGATGGATGGATGGATGGATGGATCGATAGATATATAGATAGATAGATAGATAGATAGATAGATAGATAGATAGATAGATAGATAGATAGGTAGGTAGGTAGGTAGGTAGGTAGGTAGGTAGGTAGGTAGGTAGGTAGGTAGGTAGGTAGGTAGGTAGATAGATAGATAGATAGATAGATAGGTGCGTAGGTGGGTAGATATATAGATGGGTAGATGGGTTTTTTATTTTAGTAGGTTATTTTACGACGCTTTATCAACATATTTGGTTATTCAGCGTCTGAATGAGATGAAGGTGATAATGCCGGTGAAATGAGTCCGCGGTCCAACACCGAAAGTTACCCAGCATTTGCTCATATTGGGTTGAGGGAAAACACCGGAAAAAACCTCAACCAGGTAACTTGCCCCGACCGGGAATCGAACCCAGGCCACCTGGTTTCGCGGCCAGACGCGCTGACAGTTACTCCACAGGTGTGGACTTGGTGGGTAGGTAGGTAGGTAGGTAGGTAGGTAGGTAGGTAGATAGGCAGGCAGGCAGGCAGGCAGGCAGATAGATAGATAGATAGATAGATAGATAGATAGATAGATAGATAGATAGATAGATAGATAGATAGGTGCGTAGGTCGGTAGATAGATAGATAGATAGATAGATAGATAGATAGATAGATAGATAGATAGATAGATAGATAGATAGATAGATAGATAGATAGATAGATAGATAGATAGATAGATAGATAGATAGATAGATAGATAGATAGATAGGTGCGTAGGTGGGTAGATAGATAGATAGATAGATAGATAGATAGATAGATAGATAGATAGATAGATAGATAGATAGATAGATAGATAGATAGATAGATAGATAGATAGATAGATAGATAGATAGATAGATAGATAGATAGATAGATAGATAGATAGGTGCGTAGGTGGGTAGATAGATAGATAGGTGCGTAGGTGGGTAGATAGATAGATTGGTGCGTAGGTGGGTAGATAGATAGATTGGTGCGTAGGTGGGTAGATAGATAGATAGGTGCGTAGGTGGGTAGATAGATAGATAGGTGCGTAGATGGGTAGATAGATAGGTGCGTAGGTGGGTAGATAGATAGGTGCGTAGGTGGGTAGATAGATAGATAGGTGCGTAGGTGGGTAGATAGATGGGTGCGTAGGTGGGTAGATAGATGGGTGGATGGATGGATTTATAAATAAATAAAATTCCCTTCCGAATGAGCATTAAACTTTTACTTCTTACCGGGAATATCACTGCAGCATTCTAAGGCACGCTGTAACGCAGAATAATGTTCCTGGTGTCAAAAAAATTATTAATTGTAATCTGGAGCGAAAGAGCTCAGCCTTTTCCTTGAGTAATCCTAAATCTCTTATTAAATAATTGAGTTCAAGCAGGTAAACTATTAAGGATTTTCATTATCTACATCACACAGCCTTCTAGATTATGATTAGAGGATAAAAATTCCCTCCGTCGCCGGACATCGAACCCCTTTTCTTCGTTCTACGTACCAAGCGCTCTAACCGCTAAGCTACGTTGAAGTTCAGTCCACAGCACCGGATCGACTCTCTCCCCTCTAGTGTTTTTCCCTTTGTGTCCTGACTCCAAGTTCGACATATATGTTGACATATATTAAGTCAACTACCATTATACAAGGAGCACACTCAATTGAGTGACTTGGTGGCGGGGATTTCACAGTGGATTAAATTCGGCGTAGCCAAGTTGTCAGAGCTCTTGGTACGTGGAACCAAGGACCCGGGTTCAATCCCCTGCGTCGGAGCGAATTTTTTTCCTCAAATATTAATTGTCAATATTACAGATATTATTCTGTAGGACAACTTAATAAAACAAAAACCTATAATATTACTTTCTGATGTTAAGTATTGTTGTTTCGTGTTTCCGCTCTAAGTAGTTGGCAATAGTATTTAGTATGCCGTGATAGATAGCATCTTTTTTAACTTCATTACATGGAAACGTAATAATGTCTTATTGCTGTTTTTATAATAATTATCATTTAAATAAATAATTTGGTTTTCCAAGTTATTTTATTTTATTCATTGAATAATCATATTAATTTGCACTCGTGGTTTCTTATTAGCATAAGCCCTTAATTACGATGAAACAACACTCGTGCAGTTACTGTAGATAAACCTTCGGATTACTGTACAGTTATTTGCTGACAGATAATTCAAAGTCTCCCTACTACTTCCTAGGAAATCAATACAGGGTGTAACAGGACCTTACCGACAAAATTTGAGGAATGATAGGTCACACAGAAAGGATCATATTTCGTTTTAAGGAACTTATGCTCGATGACACGTTCTTTAGGAACTATGCATCCGAAAGTTAGATGTCCAATATTTTTTTTAAGAAATGAAATTTAATTTTTCATCAATTTTTCAATCAATTTACAACAGCTGTTAAAATTACATATCCTGTTGCAATACCTCATTATACACTATCTACCAAAAAGGAATTGGGTACCATTTTTGCCCCTTTAGAACCTCGTGATACCACCTCTTGTTGCTATAACAGCAGCCATCTCGTCAGGCATGCTCTCCACTAGTTTGTGTAGGATATCCACTGGAATGCGTCGCCATTCCTCTTGCAACATGGCACTCAGTTGGTCAATGGAAGTTGGCCCCATGTTTCGGCGGCTACTATGCAGTGGTATGCAGACAGTAATGTTCACCGGTTGGACTGGCCTGCACAGAGTCCTGATCTCAATCCCATTGAGCACCTTTGGAACGAATTGGACCGGCGATTGGGGTCTCGGGAGATGCGGCCAACTTCCATTGTCCAACTGAGTGCCATGTTGCAAGAGGAATGGCGATGCATTCCAGTGGATATCCTACACAAACTAGTGGAGAGCATGCCTGACGAGATGGCTACTGTTATAGCAACAAGAGGTGGTACCACGAGTTCTATAGGAGCAAAAACAGTGCCCATTTACTTTTTGGTGGATAGTGTATTTTGACATCTTAGCAGCTTTTACCCTACAACTCTGTTAAGCATGGCAGTATTGTGTTGGATTGTTGGATTGTAAGGCGGATTGTAGATGCAGCCAGACAGACCAATAACAAATTACAGGAGTGTAACAGAGGTGATAAGGACTTAAGGCGCACACTTATGCAACATACGTGATGCGGAATGCGCTTCTAAAAAGGATGCATAACTCATGAATGATGTGTCATCGAACATATGTTCTTTAACAAAAAATGACGGTCTCTGTGTGATCTATCATTCCCCAAAGTTTGTCGGTGATGTCTTGTTACACCCTGTACTTTATTTGTTCCACACATGGAGTAAAATCACCGCTGGCTTATTTTTTTAGAACGTTCTCCTCACGTTTGTGCACTTCACGAAGTTTTGATGGCTGCTTTAAGTCGCTTATGAGCTGACTGTCGAAACGTGTTTGCACACTTGCATTTCCGATGTGACGCCGACTCTTGCCGCCGATCAGACGTCGCAGGTGATGCGCCGCTATCGTTGACGTCGTGTGTGAATGATTGAGCAGCGGATCGGATTTGGTGACGGCGCGGTATTGGATTTGGATTCCATGCCTCACGATATCCTTCGAATCTCGCTATATTAAGCCTGCATCACTGAATTGTTACGTTACTACATTATTTTTAGTCTGCATTATCGAACAGTGAATAAAGAATTGTTTTCCATTTATAGGCCTATTTCACTAAGGATATTATTCTTAGAAACACACAGAAATTTTCTGGAATAATTATAATTGTATCGGCTACAGCATCAACAGATAATCTACAGATGTTACCTTCAAAGACCGAAAGAATGAATTTTGTGTGTAGTTTATGTTGACTATTACACTCTTACTACGCCATACTACTTTTGACCAATAAAACGGTACGAAAGGACTTATTTCAACCAATCATGGCTGCTTATCGCACAATTTTATCGCGTCCCTAGCATTTGTTTAATTTTATCGCTTCCCAAGCATTTGTTTATTTTGATCACTACCCTAGCATTTGTTTCTTTGTTTGCCAACATTTCAAACTACACTAGTCTGGACGTCAAAAAAAAAAAAAAAAAAAAAAAAACAGAAAATTACAAACCACTCCAGTCGATGCACAGCAGATTCAAATATGACTCGCATTGACATTCAAGAACAAGAATTAATAAAGATCACTGGTCATAGCTATGCATCTTCCATGAAACCCTATTTACAAATAAATGAAGAGCACCATTCGGAAATCCTGAATAAGTTAACGAATACACCATATACATCAACGAGTTCCGCTTCTTTTGCGCACACGTCCAATATACTGTAACATCAACTAAACCACCAACCACTAAAACATTAAAATTTGAAAATGGTAATTTCAATAATTATTCCTTTTAAAATTATTCATGTTTATATTATATATCATCATCCCTAATTAAAATTTTCGAACACTCGTTTATATTATTTAGGTTATGTTATAGCTTCTGCTATATGATATTATGAATAGTCACGTATCAGATATTGTTTTATACTAAGATTTATTGAAAATCATCTGTCAAGTGACGTTGATTACAGGGATCGGGATAATTGAAGTGGAATGCAAATGTTTTAATAAAAATGAAACTGAATCAAGAAAGCCTTCTTGACCAGTAACCGTCCACAAAGTTCAATGAATATTCCATAGTTGGCACAACTGATAAGAAAACAGCTATTCATAACACACTACTGCCATCTACTAGCGTAATATTTATAATGATGAGATGGTACAAATTTGAAGACAGTTTAGTATTTTCGTAAGTCAATTAATATTGTATTGTATTGGAGTACTTCGTTACTTCTAATCTTTATATACTTTCTTCTAATCGTGTAATAGTCAATTAAATCCCACTCGAGTTTTGATTTTATCTAGAAAAATCAAAACCTCTAGTGAAATTACCGTTGATAGAAGCTTATTTTCGAACAGAGATATTTTGTGAGACATATGGAACTATCTATCATAATAACAATCCGTGGCGCTAGAGCCCATGAAGGGCCCAGACCGACCAGACGGCTGCTGGCCTCACGTCCACATGCAGAATCAGAGGTGGACGATCATCCAACCAGAATGGTAATGTCAACAGCAATAACAATAAAAATAAATAATAATCCGTGGCGCTATAGCCCGTGAAGGGCCTAGACCGACCAACCGGCTGCTGGCCTCACGCCCACATGCCGAAGCAGAGGTGGACGATCATCCAACAAGAATGGAGGTATCGTGTGGTTAGCACGATGATCCGCCCAGCCGTTATAGCTGGTATTCGCAACCTGATTTCGCTACCTATCGTAGCTACCCAAGTGCATCACGATGCTGTGTGGGCACCGGTCCCATACACTGGCCGAAATTTCATGAGAAAACTTCTTCCCCCATGAGGACTCGAACCAGCGCGCATTCCGTAACTCGAGTCCAAGGCAGGATGCCTTAGACCGCGACGCCACGGCGCGGGACATAATAATAATAATAATAATAATAATAATAATAATAATAATAATAATAATAGTAAAGATTGAAGGTGAGTCCCTAAATACAGAAATGTGAAGGGCCATCAACCACTCGGATGTTTTTGATTAATGACAATAAATCATAGCATCATCATATCAATTCCTGTGTTATTGATTCTATATCATGTATGTTCGCAGGTTTCGTTAAAAAGTATTAATTAGACAGATCTGAATTAGGCGCCTTGAAACTTAACATTTCCAACGTTTTGAAGCTATATACAGGCTCTGCCTTCACGTAAAATAATTAACGATCAAAGATTTTGCCTTCTCGGAGGGGTTTGTTACATGTAGCTATTCCAAATAAATTATTGCATACATAAGATCAGGGTACGAATTAACGGGGGATGGGGGGATTTCCCCCTCCTGTTGGAAAGCTATCTCCCTGTATTAAAACAAATATATTTTGTGAGGGGAGGATAGAAATTATCCCTGGCAGGGATATTAATATGAATTTATGGGAGGGAGATAGCTTGTCTCCAGACTGTGGAGAAAGTTCCAGGAAACCTAGTCAATAGCAGATCGACCTCGCGAAGGCCGTCCACGCAAAACAACACCAGGTCAGGACCGGTATGTAAGGTTATCTGCACGTAGGAACCCTATAGCCTCAGCTACAACTCTGCGCCATGACCTGCGCGAAGCCACTGGTGTTGTTGTAAGTAGCCAAACTGTGCGCAATAGACCTCATGGTGCTCGTGCATGATGGGCTAGAGCACATGAGAATTGGACTCGAGACCAATGGACCAGAAATTTATTCTCAGACGAAGTGAGAATGGGCCTACACCCTGACAATAACTCTATTCGCGTATGGAGACGAACAGGGGAACGAAATCATCCCTCAATGACCGTGGAACGTCACCAACAGTTCGGTGGTTCAATCTTGTTTTGGGCAGGTGTCATGTTTGGCCGCCGCACACCACTGGTTTCAATAGAGGAAAACATGACTGCTGCCGTGTATGAGAACAACATCCTCCAACCCATAGTAAGTGGTTTTGCAGAGACTTTAGGAGAAGGGTTCACTCTACAGGACGATAATGCTCGGCCTCATCGTGCTCATAGTGTGCAGCGGTATCTGGTAGAGCATGGGATCCGAAGAATGGATTGGCCAGCATGCTCACTGGATATGAACTGCATAGAGCATGCATGGAGCTTTCTCAGGAGAGCCATTTCCAATCGTCCACATCACCCATTAACGATTCAAGAACTCAGGAATGCTGCCTTGGAAGAATGGGTCAATTTGCCTCAGGAGAGCTTAGATGCGTTGGTACTGAGTATACCCCTTCACATACAAGAGTGCCTCAGGGTTCGTGGAGGACCAACACGTTATTAAACAGGGCACTGAAAGCACCATTTCCTTTTCTTTGATGATGTACGAATTTCAACTTCCCTTATCTTTTCCGTTGTTTCCAAACAATGCAACTTCTTCATTTCATATTGAGTCCATTGTTAACAAATAGTGTATTTCTACTTTTAAGTTTATTCTGTGGAACCAAGAAACCCAATTATAATTTATCTATTTTATTTTAATTAATAAAAACCGTTATATGCCTAATTATGCTTAACATTTTTTGACCAGTGTACAAAGATACTTTCTAAAGTATAAAGTAAGCAAAGAAAAGATTTTTGATGTATTATCGTCACCGGAACCTGTATATAGCTTCAAAACGTTGGAAATGTTAAGTTTCAAGACGCCTAATTCAAATCTCTCTAATTAATACTTTTTAACGAAACCTGCGAACATACATGATATAGAATAATTCAAAACGTCATCGGTTTATAAAAACGAAGAATTGAATTATCTAGTTTTTTTGCCATTACAAATCAAAAATCAGTTATCCTTCGACACATAATGGCGACTATTATCGAATTAAAAATTGATAAAAGAACAAAAAAATATGTTGTCGCGATACGAAAAAGAACTCCGAAGGATAAGAACACCACTACAATAATGTAAGCCAAATAAGCTTGTTTAACCCGTAATTGGTGAGGTGGTGGTTGTGAGTACCCCAGCCATTGTAAAAAAAAAGAAGCCTGAGCCAGTTGGATGTGATGAGATATTTTTTTCATTGCTTATTATGCTGCCTGCTTCCCTAATTTTGAAGAAAACCTAGTTAAAACAAATAAAAGTACTTGATTAAATAAATTAAAAATTCAGTTTGATTATCTGAGTGCTACGATACGAGTTTCTAAGTTGGGGTAAGTGCAATCCCCACCTCACCAGTTACGTGACTAGAAAAATTCCTCACCAGTTAAGGGTTAATTCTGTTATATACATATATCTCACTTAAAGTACGGTCTAACTGAGAAATGGGCCTATCCCCTTTAATATCGATACTATAATGTTTATAATTGAATGCTACAGTATGGATACTTACCTGACAGTGATTTCAAAGAAAGCGCATTTTTCTCACTTTGACGTCGTGCGCGGGCAGCAAGCGATAAGTATGGAAAGAGGAAGGGTTGTGTACATGAATAAGCAACCTATTGGATTAAGAAAACATTGGTGCACAAACTTCAAACGGAACGTGAAATTTTATGCCGTTATTTTTATATGGCTTCTATCTGTTTAATATTATCTATATTGTCTGTAAAACAAAAGTACTAACACTGATTTCTTAATATTGCACTTGTGTTTTAAATCTTAATAACATAATGGAGAGTTAAGAAGGAATATTTACTTAAATTCCATAGTAGTATAATATTATACTGTATTAATTGGATGAAACACATCATTCATAAAGAAAGTGGTATTCCAAAGAAAGAGATTGAGTATGACATGATAAGTTGAAATTGATATTGATGGTATCTTTAGCTTTACAAAAGTAATCAATAAAATAATCAAAATAATATTACAGTACAAAGTAAAGTTACCTAGGTACTGTATCTGTTTTAAGTGCAACTAATATTACATAACAAAACTCTTATCGCATTATGCTTTTAAGGTGATGTTTCTGAGCTACTTCCTACCATCAGAATATTAAATTATTTTCTCGAAATCTGCTGAAGCTATAGAGCTGACACTTTTACAACATATGGGCATGTATCTTTTGCCTATGATGTAACAGTAGTTGCTTTGTTAATTCATTTCCTTACAAACAATTTCCATGCAAATATTTTCAAAATTTTCAATACACTATCTTCAGTAATACGTATATACGATATATAATATTTACGAAAAAATTCTGTAAGACTATTAAATAAATAGGCCTATACCTGAAAATTTCTATTTTCTATAAGAAAAGTTGAGAAAATATTTATTTTGAATAAAAAGTCAAACTTGTGAGAAATGAGCATTAAAATTAAAACTTACATTCTTATAATGCACTTATACTTCTCAGGCAAATCTAAAAATTAACATGGATACAGTTTTAATAAGTTCTCTTCCCTTTATCTATTGAATCAGTGCTGGATATCCCTGAATATAGCTCGACCAAGCGGCATATACCACCTCTTTCGTCTGTCTCTTTCCTTTCCGCTGTAAAGAGCTCAGTATCTCCTGGGCTATAAAGCGCGCGCTTGCTCCTGTGGACATCAATTGACATGCCTGGTCTAGGACTTCAGTATGGAGACCGTCATTTTCGCGGCACATACGAATTCTCTTCAAAATTTGGCAGGTGATTTGCGGAGATAATCTCACAAGTACAAGAATACATCTTCCACAGCTGCTCCTAATTTTTCCGTTGTGCGAAACCGGTCATTATTTCCACTACAGGGTTGCCATGGTTAAAAAATGTGCCAATTCTCTTAACATAAATCCTCGCAAAGTGAAGGGGATACGCCAAATCTTAGTGCACTCCATACGTATTAAATTGTCAAATAAAACTAAATTTAAAATACTCGTATTTCCTGTCATTATGTGTATACAACGACAATTATTTCTTTAGTTTAGTTTAACATCTAAGAAATCGTTAAGACTAAACGATTTTCCCAAATACTGTTGTTAAATGCAAGATTGTTGAAAGATTCAGAATCCAAACGAAGCCTTTTATTATCTCAATAATATACAGGGTGTTTCTGGACTGGTGTTACAAACTTTCAGGGATGATGGCGAAGGGCACATGTATCAATTTGAGATCAGGAACCATGGTCCGGAAATGACTGAGTCGAAAGTTATAAGCAAAAATAATAGTGTGGCAATGAAATTGTAATTTGGCACCACGTCCTGTCCTTCCCTTAACCTTTGGAACAGTCGGGGAAAGATGTTATGGGACGGATGTCTCCTACGTGGGTACTTGTACCGATACAATCTGTGAGCTTATCTATTGTTCCCATTGGCTCATCCGTATTCGAAAATCGGGTCTGCTTATTCCGCTCTCGTGTACTCCTCCATTTCACTAGGACTGATCGACTGGACACTGCAACTTGTACACATACACTGCTGTCTACAGACGTGCATATCAGGACCGACCATGTCCGTTACACATTACGCTATCTGCATTGCTTTAGTGTAGTTTCCTGTCCCCACCCCTCAGACAGTGCACTCAACGGAATACTATACGTAGACAACGTAAACAACGTCAGATGAATACAGTATGTGTAAGATGTACAGATAAATACACATAAATAAGGTCTAAAGAGGAAAAAACTATTTCATTTCCACACAATTATTTTTGCTTGTAACTTTCGACTCAGTAATTTCCGGACATTGGTTCCTTATCTCAAATTGAGACATGTGCCCTTCCCCATCATCCCAGAAAGATTGTAACACTAGCCCGGAAACATCCTGTATATCGTCACAACGGTTATAAATTCAAATGAAGATATGCATACATTTTTGTACTTTGAACGGTAGGACCCTATGAGTTTTGTGCGTAATAAGACATATTAAATAACGTCAGCATAAGCATTGGTTGTCCTTGTGTGCCTTCACCAGTTGACTGATAAGGCAACATTTTTTAGGCCTTGAACGATCTTCTATTCTTTCAACGTGATCTTTCCATCTTTCATGTAGTCATGTAGGAAAAATTATAGTTGGTGGGACAACTAATTATTTTAGGATATGATCTGATCTCTTTCCATTAAAGATTGTATGGCCTGTTGTTTTATACATTAATTTCATTTCGATAAATGTTACCCTCGTTGCTTTTGTTTCCTGATAATCCAGGCTTCACAGTTGTATGCCTGTTTCCATTTAACTTATATAAATATAGTATCATCTTACTATTGTATATCTGTGAAATAAAGACTGCTAGAACACTGTATTTATTATGCTTGTCTTTTTAATAACATTTCAAGCTTTATTTGCATATCTATATTTTGTATATATACGTTTTCAGGGCATATCTTGTTTCTAATTGTTTCTTTTCCCTTCAAAATCGTTATTTTGAAATTAGATGTAGAAGTTTCTATAATATTTTGAGTCTTGCGTACATTAATTTTAACACTTTAATACAGAAGATTGATAAATGGGCAACTTACTTATTACTTTCTTACTTACTTACTGGCTTTTAAGGAACCCGGAGGTTCATTGCCGCCCTCACATAAGCCTGCCATTGGTCCCTATCCTGAGCAAGATTAATCTAGTCTCACTCATCATACCCACCTCCTACAAATCCATTTTAATATTATTTTAACATCTACGTCTCGGCCTCCCTAAAGGACTATTTCCCTCCGGCCTCCCAACTAACACTCTATATGCATTTATGGATTCGCCCATACGTGCTACATGCCCTGCCCATCTCAAACGTCTGGATTTTAAGTTCCTAATTATGTCAGGTGAAGAATACAATGCGTGCAGTTCTGTGTTGTGTAACTTTCTCCATTCTCCTGTAACTTCATCCCTCTTAGCCCCAAATATTTTCCTAAGCATCTTATTCTCAAACACCGTTAACCCATGTTCCTCTCTCAAGGTGAGAGTCCAAGTTTCACAACCATAAATAACAACCGGTAATATAACTGTTTTATAAATTCTAACTTTCAGATTTTTGGACAGCAGACTGGATGATAAGAGCTTCTCAACCGAATAATAACAGGCATTTCCCATATTTATTCTGTGTTTAATTTCCTCCCGAGCGTCATTCATATTTATTACTGTTGGTCCCAAGTATTTTAATTTTTCCACCTCTTCAGAAGATAAATTTCGAAATTTTAAATTTCCATTTCGTACAATATTCTCGTCACGAGACATAATCATATACTTAGTCTTTTCGGGATTTACTTTCAAACCTAACTCTCAAGTGCTTCAAAGTAAAATTCCCGTGTTTTCCGTAATCGTTTGTGGATTTTCTCCTAACATATTCACGTCATCCGCATAGACAAGCATCTGATGTAACCCGTTCAATTCCAAACCCTCTCTGTTATCCTGGACTTTCCTAATGGCATACTCCAGAAATGGGCAACTTACTAGTGTGATATATGTAAGCACGTGGGCTTAGAGCTGTTTAGGTATATATACCATCGTCAGAGCCTACTGGATCATAACATCACAAACACACCCTTACAACAGGCAGCTATATCAAGATGACACTGTGATCCATCCTGGTTAAGAAATCATGGTAGGCCTACTTTTCGGCCTTTTATTCTTGTTTCCTTGATTGATATATTGTCATCAATTTATATGGATTTTATTCCGTGCCACTTTTACGTTAATTACTTATTTATATTTTGAATTGAATTTGTTTTCATTACATATTCTAACTCATGGCTATTTATTTTATGTTTTATTTTATTTTGCTTTCATACACGTTTAGTTCATTAGCGTTAATCTCGACAAAAAATAGATCCCGTAAATCAGCTCTAAATTATCACGAAGAAGTTATTTTCTATTTTTATCAGAACAAAATATAGTAGTTGAAACATTAATACAGAGAATTTCTTCAAATTTAAAGGGGATTGAGGTTACGTTATATTTAGACCTCGGACTTTTAGGTCCTAAAAATCTTAAATTAGGTACCTAAAATAGGTTCTATCACAAATCGAAATAGGTTCTAAAATTAAAAAAATAGGTGAACAAAAAAGTGACATTATTTCATTTCCCATTACAAATTAGCCGAAACATTTGACATTTTATTGTACATGTCCATAATTAGAGCCAGAGTAAACAACTAACACCTTTTCTAAGTTTTCCATTGAGAAACTGCATCGCTTCTCAAATAACACCATCTTATAAGCCGAAAATGAGCGTTCCACATCAACTGATGACACCAGAGCGAATTTAAATGTTGGTATTAGATGCAAGGGAACAGCACATTCATGTTCAGGTGTTTTGTCAGCCAAGATGTCAGCTACTGTGCGGATAACTGTCAGTCCTGTTATTTTTTTTTTTGAAGCACTGATTTGAGTTTTTCAGAAACTTTCTCACCAACATAAGCAGGAACCAAGTTGATTTTTTCTGTCACCTCTTCTATCAATCCCAGTTGCATGTAGACCGGTTTGCCTGAAGACTAGATCTAGAGCGTTAACAATATGGACCAGAAATTCATAATGTGATTTGATGAATGCAATATCCCGGGCAATTGTTGGGTTCTGCAGAAGTTTTTTAGCTGAAGTAATGCTCACTGTATCCTTCCCCAGTTTCAAAACAAAGTTCTTAATGTCCTCCAAATGCTTGCTGTAATATTCCACGGCCTGTAACCATGTTCCCCATCGGGTAAGAATAGGTTCTGGTGGAAGTGGTACATTGGAAAGTAGCTTTCGAAATAATTGAATCCTCGTAGGTGCTTTAATAAAAACCTTTTTAATTGTGGAAACCAGCTTATTCACTTGTGGATATTCAAGCCGTATCGTCCCAGATACGCGGTTCATGGCATGGTCAAGACAAGTAATATGGAGCAAGGCAGGGTAAAATACTTTAAGTAATTTAACGGCAGCAATCATGTAGGGGGCTGCATCAGTGTAGATTACTAGCTGCGATTGTTGTCAAGGTACGACTGACATACAGAATTACACAGCGTTTCCCAATTACCAACTGTAGAAATTGGAAAATGTAAAATTAGGTAAAAATAGTTTCTAATGTGAAATTAAGTATTTTTAGGTTGTATAGGACCACCATTTTCGAACATATATTTCCATAATTCGTATATATATATACAACTTTTATTTTGTATATATCATGAGGAACAAAATAGGTTTTTACCTAAAATCCGAGGTCTAGTTATAATATATTCTGAAAATTGTAAAAGGAATGACATTAAGATGTGTTATTTAATTATATTGCAGCCTTTTTCGAAGTCGGATATTTCGTGAAGCATTTATATTCTGTGTATCTGACTTAAGGGGAGAATGTAGGTATCGGTAGGTCCCTATCTTCGACATGTTAAATTGGTACAATTGATGTACCTTTTCCTCTGAATGTATTTAAGGTAGAATCATGCAATTCTGCACACTAGTAGACAAGAATGTTTTTAATCATCCTAGAATTTTTCAGATTATAACGTTAGAAATATTGAGATTTTTCACCAAACATACCTACATTATCCCCCTAAGTTGTTCATAAATTGTTTTAGGAATCACGCGCAACACGACTAGGGGTCGAGGTGAAACTATTATGGTACTTTATCTTAGTGACAGTTTCGACGAGAACTTCACGCCATATTTAACTTCTAAAGTTCCTGCACAAACTAGCCACTAAGGTAAACTATCATAATAGTTTCATTTTAATATAGTGATTTGTTAATTTAACAAATTGCACCATATTATTAGTTATGCATTGTATCCGTTTGGATACAACAGTTACGATTTAAAAAACGATCTGAAAAATTAACAATCGTTAATTTAATATTTATGACGCATTTCTGATAAAATCTGTTGAAACCGACCAATATATTTCCTGTGTCACATTTAAATGTCACAATGATCCAGATATCGGAACGGATCTCTTTAATGTGGATTGCCACAAATCCCATCACGCATTTTCGAGAGCTGTTTTCCGAATGCAGACGTGATCGGAAAATTTACATACATACGTGCGTTGGGTATTGTAGGATACAAAAAGAGGGTTGAGATAGGAAACGAGTCAGTTTTCTATATAGCTTCCCACTGAAATCGTTTCTGGTGTCAAATCTGTACTCTGCCTACATCATCGCTGAACATTTCAAGCACCACAAGAATCTCAATAGCTTGTAATAACTTCAATGATCATCATGTCACCTACATAATTAGATATAGGAAGTCAACTGGGGAATATTGGCACTTCTACATCCTTAAATCCACCACCATCACCACCACCACCACTATCACCACCAACATTATCATCATCATCCAGGTTCATTGCCGCCCTCACATAAGCCAGCCATCGATCCATAACCTGTGCAAGATTAATCCACACTGTGTCATCATATTCCACCTCCCTCAAATCCAAATTTATTATAATCCTCCTATCTATGTCTCAACCCCCCCAAAGGTCTTCTTCCCGTCGGTCTCCCAAACTAACACTCTATATGCATTCTGTATTCGCCCGCACGTGCTACATGCCCTGCCCATCTCAAACGTCTGGATTTAATGTTCCTAATCATGTCAGATGAATACAATGCATGCAGTTCTGCGTTGTGTAACTTTCTCCATTCTCCTGTAACTTCATCCCTGTTAGCCCCAAAACTTTTCCGAAAAACATTATTCTCAAACACCCTTAAATTTCTGTTCTCTCTCAAAGTGAGAGTCTAAGTTTCACAAGCATACGGAGCAACCGGTAATATAACTGTTTTATAAATTATATCATGCATATTTTTTGATAGCAAACTAGATGATAAAAGCTTCCCAACCCAACAATAACAGACTTTTCCCATATTTATTCCGCGATTTATTTCCTCCCCAGCGTCATTTATATTTGTTACTATTGCTCCAAAACCTCTTCGAAGGATAAACTCAAATTTTTATGTTTCCAATTCGTACAATATTCTGGTCACGAGACCAGAAACCTATCGCTTTACTTGCTTCAAGAATAAGTTCCGTGTTTTCCCTAATTATTTTTGGAATTTCTCCTAACAAGTTCACGTTATCCGCATAGACAAGAACCTGATGTAACCCGTTCAATTCCAAACCTTGTCTGTTATCCTTAACTTTCCTAATGGCATATTCTAGAGCGAAGTTAAAAAGTAAAGGTGATAGTGCATCTCCCTGCTTTAGCCCGCAGTGAATTGGAAAAGCATCCGATACAAACTGGCTTATACGGACTCTGCTGTAAGTTTCACTGAGACACATTTTAATTAATCGAACTAGTTTCTTGGGAATACCAAATTCAATAAGAATATTATATAAAACTTCTCTCTTAACCGAGTTATACGCGTTTTTGAAATCCATGAATAACTGATGTACTGTACCCTTATACTCACATTTTTTCTCCTTTATCTGTCGAATACAAAAAATCTGATCAATAGTCGATCTATTACGCCTAAAACCGCACTGATGATCCCCAATAATTTCATCTACGTACGGAGTTAATCTTCTCGAAAGAATATTGGACAAAATTTTGCACGACGTTAACAAAAGTGATATTCCTCAAAGATAGTTACTACTAATTATAATATGATATGAGACAATATATAATAATAATAATAATAATAATAATAATGATAATAATAATAATAATAATAATAATAATAATAATAATAATAATAATAATAATATAAATCATAATAATAAATTTTCTTGCCAGAATAAAGATACATAATTGCATTTTTTTTATTGAAACAACCCCAGAAATAGTAAGTTCCATATTTGTGCTCAGGGGGTAGTCCATATAATGTTAAGACATTTTATTACATAACGGAGTAAAAAGTAAATAAAGGAAAAGAAAAAGAAAGAACTCAGATATATCAATAATTGAACTTCAAATTTTTTCTCTAAACAGTAATTTTTAAATCTTTTTTTTTAAATAAAGAGCATTAGAAAATTTCAACCTTGGGAATTAAGATATTAGAACCTAACATGTTATAAAGCTTTGGACCGAAGTTGAGACTTTGTTCTCCACAAACTTCCCTAATCAGGGGATTCACCTACGATCGTCTGCTCAACTTCTGGTTGGAAGTGGGCTGTGACAGCGTTTTTCTGTCACAGCTCCGAACTGTGACAACTCCGGGAAAATCGATGTAATAGATAATATAAATTTTGTCACTATGTTATTTTTGCGTTCGGATGGTCCTTGGCTAGTGCGAATGTTGTTAATCCCTGACATTCATAGACACATTCATTAAAGAAGATGGCAGGCAATACATGTCACTTTCCATGTAATAGCATCAGTCGTAATGTAGAAGTTTCTTGTTGTTTCAAATCCCAACATGTATGGATTCTTCAAGCCCTAAATTTATGGTCATTTTATAGAATTAAGGAATATAACTGTTCTTTGCAAGGGGAATGTATATCGAAACAAAACCGAAATGAATCCGAATATTAAAATCAAAAGGCATAGTACAGCCCGTAATGTACCAAACACAAATCTTCGATTTGAGACCCAGCCATTATTTCTAACTGGCGACCATTCATGTATTCGGCTTTTTCTTTCAAATATTTCGTAACATTCTATTATTTGAGATTTTATAGAAATCAGTAATCAGTATTGTTAACTTTTATTATGCTGAACAGCAGTGTAGTTTATTCTTCCAACACAACAATTACTCTTCACTTATTACAATTTAATTCTGCTCCCGTCAACAATGGGATTTGCTCTCCACACAGTAACACAGTATTCGTTATTGCACTCCAAACGACAATGACAATTTTCTTGGACTATTACGAACAGCAATGAACTGTTAATCTTAACTAATATTCACAAAACACTATTTACAACACAGAACTGTCAGTTCTCAGTTCACAGCTCGTTTGTCTCGGCTAGTTCTTCTAGCTCAGTCACTCGCGTTCACAGAATCTCGAACCCCAGACCTTCACAGACGATCCGCTGCACTTCGAACTCAGGTCCCCCAACTGCGGTCCACTGCACTCGAACTCGGGGCTTCAGGCTCCACAGTTACGGACACAACTCAAGTCGCGCTCTGGTCTCGAAGCTGGCTTGCTGTCCACTGACTTACTCTCAGACTGACTGACTGTATGATTGTCCCAAGTTCACTCGCGTGCGTAATTTATACTCACACCACAGTTTCTGGAAAGTACGAGTTCTCGATATTTCGACGCGTGTGTCCATTCTCGAATCATCCGGATATCTCTTCTCTCTGCCGCAGTCGCTCTTTCCCCTTTCTCCCCACCATAGCACATGCCACAGGAAGCAGATGCGTGCGCAATCTCCGCGCCGGCCAACCTTGCACTTCCTTCTGCTGGTCGTGAGTACGAATCTCACGTCGCTGTCACATTATTAAATTGTTAAATTCTTCTAAATTAAATTCCTGTAGCGATATGAACTATGGGACAATAATATTAAAATGGATTTGAGGGAAGTGGGATATGATGATAGAGATTTGATTAATTTTGCACTGAATAGGAACCGACGACGGGATTATGTGAGGGCGGCAATGAACCTCCAGGTTCCTTACAAGAAAATAGTAAGCAATATGAATATAGCAATATATTTCTTGAAAACATTTCAGTTTTTCCCATCTCGAAGAAACAGTTGTTTATGTTTAACACTATGTCTTGTATAAACAATAGTGATTAGTGCGGCGTGTGTACTATATGGGAACAACTTACAAAACTCCGTTGGTCTGCGCATGCATCAATTTTAAAGGGTGTCATAATATACTATTCAACTCCTTCGTCCTAATTGTCAGCCAATGATGCAGTGATGAGTCAGATGACTTGTCAATCAGTAGCGACAACGGTTCAGATTAATGGAGAAAAACAACAGACTCCGCCTGCGGTAAGTTAACCTCCTGCAACGGAGTTTTGCCATTTTCTGGCCTGTGTTCTCTCCGATGTGTTCCAAGATTATTTACGAAGATGAGTCAATCGTGGAATAATACATCCCATAGCTAGTGCTTTATTAATAAAGAGTTTCAGTCGTTAACCTTTAGAATGGAAAGATAGTTAATTAAATCCTAGATATGTTGTCCTTCAAGTTGAATCCTTTTGACTTTGCAGTTGTCTGGGCTCTGGAACTGTTATGTACGTATATCAATCGCCATAAATAAATCACGTATCGATGAGAGGTGGTGATTTATAGGAGCTGTAATTTTGGAACTATAGTCACAGTCGAACTAGTGACAAACCTATCACAGCGACAAAATCACAGATCCGCAATCATAAAGGGGTAGTGTTGACGCTCGTGATGGTACTACTACTACTACTACTACTACTACTACTACTACTACTACTACTACTACTACTACTACTACTACTAGAAGTAGTAGTAATAGTTTTAGTAGTAGCAGTTGTCTAGCAGTAGCTTGTCTGTCAGAGTAAAGGCATAATGCCTTGTCTTCCACTCAACCAGCTTTCAATAATATACATGAAATAAAAAATTATTTGATAGATTACAAAACAACACAAAAGAAGCTACCTTAGAAATTACATAAACTGTAGTAGAGAATTACAAATAGTCAAGATCAGTTACATAATATAACATAATATAAGGAGAATATAAAATAAAGTAGAAAATTACATTATAATCAAAATCAGTTACATAATATACGGGGATTATATGCAATTTATAAGACATAAACTGCCCGAGATAAATTTGACGATTAATTCGCTTGAAATATATTATACAGTTAGTACACTAATAGGAGAATACATGTGGGTTACAAGACATAAAAAGTTGAATAGCAAAAACGTGCTATATCGCATACTGATACAAACGATTAAGTAAAATATGAAGATAATAAAAAGGAGAAAAAATGAAGAGAGAGGGGAAAATAATAACTTGGTCATTTAAGATTATTTAGAAACTTCCGCAAGACATTTCTAAGTAGAATATACTTAAAAGATTTTAGACTCCGACTGCTCCAGATTTCCTGTGACAAGGAATTCCATGAACGAACTGTGTGTATTGTGAAGGAAGCAGAGTAGAGAGATGTTTGATGATATGGAATTGATAGAACAAGGTTATTCTGTGAAAGTGTATCACGGTTGAGTGCATTGCGTTTGCGCCAGATTTATTGTTTATTTGCAATTGAAAAGTACGGTCATATACAGGCACATCACTTTATTTTTACCAACATTTTTAACATTAACCTGGCTATACTCGGAAACACTGTTGCTCCCTTCCATTACAGGAGTTTGATGTTACAAGTGCAATATGTAAACAAATCATTTTACTAGGTATAGGAGGAGAGAAAAGTAGTGTATCCATTTATGTTGTAGGGAAATACGATATTACGATTTTCAGTTTGATCATCACTTTTACGAAATTTATCAAAATACAGTAGAGTAGTAACATTTTTTTTTTCAAAAACTCAACTTTTCAGGCGGCTATGTTCGTTATGTAATGTCTGCTTTATTTAGCATATTAATTATAGATGTTAACATACAATATAGAGAGTGCATTTAAATTAAGGGGGCCATAAGTAAAGGGCTGTAAGTGCACTTAAGTTACTTTTGAGAAAATGGGGTTTAAATATTTAAGCTTCCGTAAAATCGGTGAAATTTTTATTTAAATTTTAATGTGTGATGCGATTAAAATATCCCTTTGCCACTAAAATTTTAGATACTTTTGCTTACACTGGATGCACTTAACTCATGTTATTACAAATGTCACTAGCATTCCTTTGCTTCTAGCCACCTCAATGAAAAAAAAAAGCTAATCTGAATTTTTAAACAAGTTGCTGAAAATGGTTGTTGTTCATTACAATGCACGCTTCAATTCAGTACGCATATTATTAAACAAATTTTGAAGCATATTTTCTGAAATTGAATTTATCGTTTCTTGAATATAATTTTTTAGTACTATATTATTAATATAGGTTCTTTCTTCTATTGAAAACGCAGTCATATTTATGAAACACACTATACACTGCAGTGTTTACTTCACTGCTTGAAGACTTCGAATGCAACAGCGGCCGTAAGTTTGTGTGTCTGACGGGAGCAAGGACATTAGTGAAGGGGTGAGAGTGAAGTACATTCAGAAATGCAGGTACAATAAAAATGCAAATAAAAATAAAATGATGTCCCTGTATAAGGGTAATGAGTTGCGCCAACGACAGTTTTGGGTAAGAATTTTCATTTTTCTTAAATTGATAGAGCACGAAATCTACTATTGCATTATACCTAGGTGGCGTGTTTTGCTTTAGTAGTACCATTGAGTGAGAGGACATAAACATTGTGAGGGAGACTAGTGACTAGTGGAGGTTGCCATGGAGGTAGTCCAAAGGTGCAGCAATAGGGGACAGAACTTCCTTTTAAGAGATGGTTTTAAGTTTCGCAAGGGGTACACGTATCTAGATGGACGTATACGTTGGCGTTGTACAGTGAAGAATTATCCTGCCAAAATAATAATCTTAAACAGATAAACGGAAATTTTAGGCGGCCATAAGCACCAAAGTAATGAAAGCGATCTCGTACGGAAAAAAATACGTGCGTCGTGTAAAAGGAAAGCGACTTGTGACTTAAGTGAAAAACCAGGCATCATAATAATCTACAACATTCAATGAGAATCCAGAGCCTTGTGCTAGTGTATTGCATTTCACTGACGTTAAACTATTACGAGAAGCAATCTACAGAGGACGACGTCACCATATGACGAAACTACCAACAACCTTACTTGAAGTTCACGAAGCTGTAACTGGATTGCAACCAGTGTCCTCCACTAACGAAGATTTTGTATCTTATCGTAACATCTTAAATATTTTTTGTACCAACTTATGAGCAAAATGTTGCATATTACGTTTGAGTTTTTGTCGCAAACGCAATACGGATATACATCAACCCATTTGGCGCAATCATGATGGCCCGATCACGGTTGTGGTGGGATGCTAGAAGTATGAAGCGAGGAACTAGGTAAATAGGTGTGGAATTATTTAGAAACTGATACAGCAAACAGAGTTAATGAACCGAACGTCTCTCTCGGAACGAAGCCAAGATATCCCATAGATAGCTAGGAACTGAGGAAATTATGAATTTTATTAATATAAGCCCTGCATACCACGGGCTTATCGTAAAGCACTGCTTTCATGCATTCCTTCTCTGGTTGTAATGTGGGAACCAAGTCTTCTAATATTCACTTTTTTCACGGCGCTTTTGCCGATCTCGTTCAGTGGCACGTGTAGAATTGCTTGACTGCTGGTATTGACTTTGGACATTGAATTGTTTCCGTTGACGTCGAGCTTCATAGAAGAGCACAGCTGGGTGTTTGGGTCCTGGAAGTAAATGCACTGCTTTTGGTAGAATTTTGATAAATTGTTTTAACATTCTCACAGAAAATGTAATCATTATCAGCTTGTTGAAATTCTACTTCCAATTATGCGTTTCACCTTTATAAATAATAAAACTATCAATGTTAAGTGTTCTATTTTGGGAAAAGGAAATTGTACCAGAGCAATGGAAGGGGTCCATAATCGTATCTATCTTTAAGAAGGGGGACAAAACTAGTTGTAATAACTTTCGAGGAATATCACTTTGTTGAAGTTGTACAAACGTTTGTCCAATATTCATTTGAGAAGATTAACTCCATATGCAGATGAAATTATTGAGGATCATCTGTGTGGTTTTAGGCGTAATAGATCAACTATTGATCAGATATTTTGTATTTGACAGATAATGGAGAAAAAATGGGAGTATAAGGGTACAGTGCATCAGCTATTCATAGATTTCAAAAAGACGTATGACTCGGTTAAGAGAGAAGTTTTATATGATATTCTTATTGAATTTGGTATTCCCAAGAAACTAGTTCGATTAATTAAAATGTGTCTCAGTGAAACTTACAGCAGAGTTCGTATACGTCAGTTTCTGTCAGATGCGTTTCCAATTCACTGTGGGCTAAAGCAAGGAGATGCACTATCACCTTTACTTTTTAACTTTGCTCTAACTACGTCATTAGGAAAGTCCAGGATAACAGGCAGGGTATGGAATTGAACGGGTTACATCAGCTGCTTGTCTATGCGGCTGACGTGAATACGTCAGGAGAAAATCCACAAACGATTAGGGAAAATACGGGAATTTTACTTGAGGCAAGTAAAGAGATAGGTTTGGAAGAAAATCCCGAAAAGACAAAGTATACGATTATGTCTCGTGACGAGAATATTGTACGAAATGGAAATATAATAATGGGGAAATTTATCCTTTGAAGACGTGCAAAAATTCAAAAACCTGGGAGAAACAGTAGCATATATAAATGATACTCGAGAGGAAATTGAACACAGAATAAATATGTGAAATGCCTGTTATTATTCGGTTCAGAAGCCTTTATCTTCCAATCTGTTGTCAAAAAATCTGAAAGTTAGAATTTATGAAACAGTTGTATTACCGGTTGTTCTGTATGGTTGTGAAACTTGGACTCTCACTCTGAGAGAGGAACATAGGGTGTTTGAGAATAGGGTGCTTAGGAAAATATTTGGGGCTAAGAGGAATGAAGTTACAGGAGAATGGAGAAAGTTACACAACACAGAACTGCACGCATTGTATTCTGCACCTGACATAATTAGGAACATTAAATCCGGACGTTAGAGATGAGCAGGGCATGTAGCACGTATGGGCGAATCCAGAAATGCATATAGCGTGTTAGTTGGGAGACCGGAGGGAAAAAGACCTTTGGAGAGGCCGAGACGTAGATGGGAAAATAATATTAAAATGGATTTGAAGGAGGTGGGATATGATGGTAGAGACTGGATTGATCTTGCTCAGAATAGGTACCAATGGCGGGCTTATATTAGGACGGCAATGAATCTCCGGTTCCTTAAAAGCCAGTAAGTATGTAAGTAAATAAGTTAAGTGTTGTATATTGAGAGCTATCAGTTTGTGCATTAGAGGTTCAAGTGTGGAAAGTGGATTCTAAGGGTGCTGGCTCACTAGACTTTTTCTACTTTTTCCAGTTAAATTGTCGAAATAGAATAATATCTCTATGGCGGACAGAATGAGCTCGACTAATGTGTATGGCTATACGACGAGAAAATATAGAGACAGATGAAACGAAATTTTATTAACTTCTTATGAACCAAATAATATGATCAGAGAAGAATTAAATTTATCTTCACTAACAGAAGAACTAGATACCGTAACTATAAAAGCAGCCAGTACGAACACGTAGGGCCTATTAAGAATTAAAGAATCTATACTTTGTAAGGTAAGTCCTAAATTACAAAGTACCGCAGGAACTACTCTCCCTGGAAAAGCTATTGCAAAATGAATTGATAAATTAACTCTTGAGATCTTGCAATCTAAGATCATTATTAGTGTTGATAATTATATGCACTAAAAGCATTAAAATATACATGTGAATATACACTTAAAGTGCGAAATATACACATACACAGGGTGTTAAAAAGTATCTAATATTTTATGAGGTGCTAGTAAGCATCAAAACAAGAAAACAATGTCGAATAAACATGGGTCCTATGACACATTCTTTCTGAGATCTGAACACTTGTTCAATTCATTTCCCTGGAAAATGATACACTATATGATGGGCAATTTGGATTTTAAATTCAGATTCAGGGCACACATATTAGTAATAATAACCTATTTTTATTTCGGAGCAAGACAAGTAATAAAAAATTGTTGTTCAGTGATAATTTAACCTGTGTCTACTGCAAATTGAAGTCCACCGTTGTGATGTAACGGTTAACTTGTATGACCGTGAAACGAGAGGGTCCAGGTTCAAATAATTGTTGAGAGACAAATTACCTGGTTGAGGTTTTTTTTCGGGGTTTTGCACACGAATCATTTCGACGGAATTATCAACTTCATATCATTCAGACACTAGATAATCACAAAAGTTAATAAAGCGTCGTAAAATAGTCCACAAAGAAACTAAAAATTGGATTCAGCGACCATTTGCCACTCCATAAACTTAAATTACGTGTCGTATTATAAATTCTAAGCTTTGACCTCTCTCTTCATGTTATGTAGAAATAATTTTTCTATGCACAAGTTTATAGGTAGGCCTATTTACGGACAGGAGAAAGAAAAATAGAATATAACATTGTGTCACAAAGTTTCATATAATTATGAAAGAAAATGATTTCTCTGAATTAAATTGGTATTATTTAAATTAGCAATAGCCCTAAGACAATAGCTAAGAAACTGGAGTGACTGTGTTTTCCTATGAGGACAAGAATTAATAATATAAACATTTGCCATAAGTCTATACAGAGTCTTAAAAACAGTATTCAATATTTTAGCAGGTGATAGTATGCAACAAAACAATAATATGTCTAATAAACATGGGTCCTACAACATATACTTTCTGAGATCTGAACACTTGTTCATAGGATGTGCTCAATGTGACATCCATTCATGGCAATGCATTCCTCTGCCCTTCGGCATAAGAAATCTCGTACTCTTTGAAATTGATCTGGTTGTTCTTGATAACCAAAAGTCTAGGATATTTAGGTTTGGGAACGAGCAGGCCAAGGTGTGGGGCCTCCCCAATCAATCCAGCGGTCCTAAAATGTCAGCGTCAGGTGTTGACGCTCATTGCGGAAAAAATGTACTGGTGTGTCATTATGCGTGAACCACATCTGTAGTTTTTGCTGACATGACACATACTCCAGCAAGGTAGGCAATACGTTAATAAGAAGTTCTGATAACGAGCCCCAGTTAATCTCTGTGGTAGCACTTATGGCCCTTAATCTATCGCCAAGAACGCTTGCCCATACGTTGGTTGAGAATCGGTGGAGATGCCTTGTTTCTTCAACTGCCTGGGAATTTTCATCAGCCTACACATGCTGATTTCGAAAATTCACAACATCGTCTCTGCTGAACCCCGCTCATATCCGCAACCAAACATTTCTTTTCTGTATTTCTTGCGAGATATCAGTATTCCGTGCCACGGGTATCAACTACGGTATGATTATCTGGTAGTCTGCTGTATTGTAGGGCAGAGAAATGCATTGCCATAAATGGACGTCATATTGAGCATCTCCTATGACCAAGTGTTTAGATCTCAGAAAGTATATGTTGTAGGACCCATGTTCATTAGACATATTCTTGTTTTGATGGACTCTCTCGTTTCATGGTCATACAAGTTAACCGTTACACCACAGCGATGGACTCTAATTTGCAGTAGACACAGGTTAAATTATCACTGAACAACAAATTTTTACTTCTTGTTTGCTTCGAAATAATAATAGGTGAATATTACTAATATGTGTGCCCTAAATCTGAATTTAAAATCCATATTGCCCGATCACGTACCATTTTCCAGGGAAATTAATTTAACTTTTTTTTTCAATGCTACTTGTAAAATTACAACACACTAGGGATTCAAAATGCCTCATAATACTTGAAAACTGTGTACTTCATACAAAAATGTTGTTACATAGTTTAAAACACAACAACAATAAAAATATTTCATGCGTATGATGAGAAAAATCTCGAAATTTCAAATTACAATTTAAAATAATTTTCTGGATGACATCTCTTTGTAGCTAGAACCGAGACTGTATTTTATAAGGAACCACAATAGTCTGCAAACATGCTGGAAGATGATCTTTCTTTATATCGTCTTTTCATTTCAGATATATTTTTATATCTTTTTCCATGCTCGTCGGTTACCGCTCCAAGGTTAGGAGGAAATAAATCCAAATGAGAATGTAAAAAGTGTATTTTGAGAGACATTTTACGTCCCATTTTCTCATTTGCACTTGACATGGTTTTCACAATAAGTCCTATGTAGTTGTATGACCTATAATTTCCAAGGAAATTTTAGCAAACATCTTTGAAAGCGCATCATATCATTTTTTCTGTAACGGAAAGTTTTTCCTCAAGCAAAGAGTCGGCCATAACTTTGCAAATTTGTGGACCAATGAAAATGAAGCTGGATGGTCTATGGTGAGTCCTTGGCATCAACCCCTTTGATTTGATTACCCCCCCCTTTTGATTTGATTACCTGGTTGGGTTTTTCCGAGATTTTTCCCAACCAAAAGGAAATGCCGCGTAATATTTTGGCGAATCCACGGACCTCACCTCATCTCACTACATCTCGCCAAAATATTGTAAAAATTTGCACAAAATTGTAAATATTGTAAAGTTACTAAATTGTAAAACTATAAAATTTTGTAAAAATTGTAATTGTAATATTGTAAAATTTTGACTTGTTCCACATCTTAAAGCTTCATTGATCATGTAAGATCTATTTAATAAAATGAATGAATGAATGAATGAATGAATGAATGAATGAATTAACTACACTCAAAATGATAAACTTTTATTTTACAAAAGAACATACCAACAACCACAATAAACCGGATATATGTCATAAACTCATAAAATGCATTAGCTTTTGTTTTTGTTTACATCTCCTCAACCCCCGCCAGATGTTTCCTGGGGGAGCGTTTGTCGAAAAGTGAAATCATTGTATATCTTACAAACTTTACGTGATACGGAGAAAAGAGATGCATTTTCGGATTCAGCGCATACCAAACCATAAGTGACACATTTTTTTTTTTGTCGGAGCAAAATTCTTATTGTTCAGTGTTATTGTTTGGGAACTGCATGTCGTAGAATATCCTCTCAATTAAATTATTTTCATTTAATTTCACGAAAATGTCTTCAATTTTAGTGAAATTCTTAAATATTTGATTAAATGTTGATCTTAATCGTGTTAATTGTGTAAGCATGTGCGGCTTACAGCTGTGGTGCTTCTTCACATATCATCAGAGCCTACTAGATCTACTGTTGTGTGGGTGCGTTCGATTGTTGAAAAGTGTTGAAATGTGCTGTCAAATAGTGTCTGTATTATGAAGTTGATCTGTGTGTTGAGAATTTGATCAGGGTGTGTTTTAGTGTGTCTGTATATTTCATATTGTTCTAGTGTGTTGAGTTTTTGGTTTTTGGGTTGTATATGTAGAATTTCCATGTCTGTATTTATGTTATTGTATGTGGGGTTAGCATTAGTTATGTGTTCGGCATATGTAGATGTATTGTGTCCTGTGGTTATTGATTTAATGCGTTCTTTGTATAGAGTTTGGAATGATCTGCGTCTCTGTACAATGTAGAAACTGTCGCAACTATTGCGTGTGAGTTTGTATACACCTGTGTGGTTGTATTTATTTGTTTTTTGTTGTGTGTTGAGATGTCTTTGTAGTGTGTTTTCTGTTCTGTAAGCTATGTTGTATTTCTGTTTTCCGAATGAGGATGAGATCTTGTGTATGTTTTTGTTTTCGTATGTTAGTGTGATGTATTTCTTGTGTTCTTGTGTTTGTGTTGTGTTTTGTGTCTTTTTGTGTTTGTTGAGTTTTTGTTTTGTCTTCCTTATATGTTGTCTATTATGTTTACACAATTAACACGAGTAATATCGCCATTTAATCAATTATTTATATTCAATTGTTAAAAATAGTGTAAGAAAGATTCAACATGAAATTCTTAACTAGAAGTGCTTAACATAAAATATTTTGTGCGAGATCGTGCGTATTTGCTTGTTTTCCACACAGAACCAATACACGGTAAGTGTGGAATACCACATTCAGTATTCCCAACGTAACACACATAACAATTTCCCTCTTCTTACCGCTTAAGCGCGACATTCATTTTACTGTTTTAGGCTTTTAACATATTATCTTTAGAGACGTTTAACATAGTAATAATTATAAATTGGAAACTTACCACTGCAATTTCACCTAAATTGCAATGTTAATTATTGTTTTTAAATATTTGCAAAAATCAAGTAAAGTCTATTACTCCACGAAACTTATTGCATTCTTGATATAAATAACATTAAGGAAGCCGTGAAAAAATCAACAAAATTCCAGATGCGGATGTTATTACTGCAATATGTTACATAAATAATATTGTTAAAATATTAAAATGAAAAATAAATAATTACATGACTTTAGCGTTTGTTTTAAGTTCGCATTTATAGACGGAGGGAAAAAAAGACAGACGTATATCACGGCCTGCTGGAGTATAGTAAACACGGAAAACATTTTAAAGCAACAATGTTGAAGATAGATATTTTTGGTTTGCAAATTTGCCGTCATTGATCAGAAACCAAAATGGAGATTTTATTGCAGCTAATTAGAAATTTCTCTTTCAGGTGTGTAATAAACGATCTTCGCACAAAATTATGTACGATACACGAGCGGTATGTTTTTTTTCAATTCTCGGAAATTAAAAAAGCTCAACTACGTTTCGCTTTTTCAAACTTTTCCTCGAACATGAAAATTTCAAGATACAGCTCTTGTAACGCATATTACTATTTCCCATCAATATCACAACCTTTGGGCTGAATACGCACTCTTGCATATTTCGCAGCTCTATACACGGTTTAAATTCTCTGAATACGTTGATGTCACCTGCGTAATGCTTTGGAACCCTTCCAACTTGCCCTATACATTTCCCACTGCGCTCTCGCTATTATAAATCCTATCTTTAACATTTTAATTATTTACTTGTAACGACATTCTCTTCTGATCAAACGAATCAAAAGAGATTACGTGGAAGGGAAATGTAACTTTCTCTATTACGTCACTATATCGATCATATCCTGGGAGCATTGTGAATAACAAGAGCCCGTCGCGTTTTTCCATTACAATGCCAATTAGGCAACTTCTCCGACACGCCTTTGAGGTCGGTCAGTTCGAATCATCCCTGCAGGCACTTTTATCTAGCAAAGGGATCGAATGTCGGAGCAAATTATCGTGACCACGGTTTTCATTAGTGAATAGGACTTCAGAAAGTGTGCAGCCTTCTGCCTCTTCAAACCGTGGGATACTACTAGAGTAGTAGCAATTTACAGTTTGCGCGTGCTACTTGCTTAGTACTTAAATGGGTGTCGGAAACGTAGAAACATGCAAGCCTGTACAGAATGTTAAAAAATTTCCATACCTAAACTTCTAGGAATGATGGAGAATAACAAAGTTAATATTTCTTGTTAAATAACCATGGATCGCAATCTCATATTGGGTGCATACGCTGATGAAACACGAGAGTAGAGGGGGTAATAATAATAATAATAATAATAATAATAATAATAATAATAATAATAATAATAATTTATTTTACTTCACCTGGCAGTTAAAGCCATAAGCCATTAGACATACAGTTTTATGCTTCGTCAGAATATATAGAAAAACATATAAATACATTTTAAAAACACTATTAAAGAAACAGTAAAATTTAAATAATCCAATGAAAACATGAAATAATTTGAAACTTTTAAATTAAAGAAAACTAACTACATTGCAATTAAACTTACTTTTTAAAATACAATTTCATACAAATTTGTGTCGAAAAACTCAGCAACAGAATAAAAAGGATTATTTAATAACCAATTGTAAAATCTAGTTTTGAACCTATTGATGGGTAATTTATAATATTTAACTGAGGAGCTTATGATATAATTTCATCCACATAATTGAAATTTGTGTTGCTCTTATGTAATCTACAATATAGAATATTAATTTGTTCACTATTACTAATTTCATGATCATGTATATTGGCCACTAATGAGTAATTGTCGATATTTTGTAGAGTGTAAAGCACTAGATCATAATATATAATTTATTTCCAAGAAATAGTCTGCCCAGGCATCCTGGGTTGCCAAAAACACAGAATAACACACATATAAGAATAGTAACGATTACAGTAAAATAGATGAGTCAAATTGAAATATGAACTAGGAGCTTAAATTTAAGAAATAATAAATTTGTACATATATTGTAACAATCACACACTAACGAATAGAAAAGGGGGGGGTATTATGATATTCCGTATAAATGATTTTTCCGAATTGCCACAGACCCTTTAATGGTTGAAGTAATTATTTTTGGAATGATGTCATGGATTCCAAATGTTTTGATAGTGTTTACAGTTGATCGTGGGATGGTGCCCCTCGCTCCGATCATTAAACCATGTACTTCCCAGGTGCCTTCCATCTGATATTTTTCTCGAAAATACGGAATAGTAGGCTCATAAATTTGTTGTTTTTCTTTGTTGACCTCGGACGGTTGGGTCTGGCTTATCTCAAATCTAACAGTTGGGTCCAGTATAAAGCCTTTACTATTAGTCTTGTCTAGAGCCACGATGTCCGCTCTTCTAATTCCGCCGCCTTCAGACGCAACGCAGTGCACCTCTTCATGAACCTCGAAGGATCTTTTTCTGAGGGCTTGTGCTATTAGTTTTCGGATGTTATGATGGCGTGAATTTCTCAGGAGTTCTCCATGCTGACAGGATCCTAGGACGTGTGCTAAGGTTTCAATCGCGTTGCAGTATCTGCAACGGAAACCGTCCAAGGATCTCCCATGAAGACTTCTCACTGGTGCTACGTTAGCATTAATCTTAATTGCGTCCCGCCATTCAAAGGAAGACAGACCCCCCTTAGAAAAAATCCATTTATTTCCGGGAGTAGCTATATTCTTGAATTAAAATAACACCTTTCCTTTATGTGGAAGCGCACATGATTGTTAAAATCCGTGATTGTCTGAAAAGTGGCAGTCATTGTTCCAGATAGTTTGATTTACATAAAATTCTAGTGACTTTCTTTTGTAAAATCAAGACGCTTCCAATTTTGGTTCCATTTCCCCAGAAAATTAGGGCATATCGGATTATCGACTGAAAGAAAGAAAAGTAAGCACATCTTAAATAATTTTGAGAAACGCAAGTCGTTAATTTCTGTAGCAGATATAAAACTCTTGACAGCTTTGTGCATATATATTCGATGTGCTTATCCCATGTTAAACTGGAGTCTATAAAATGTCCTAGAAATTTTGAGTAGTTGAGTCTGTTGTCCTTATTTACTGTATTAGATAATTTAGGCTGAAAGTTATGTTGATAGTATTTTCCTAATTAAGCAAGAAACTATTAGATTCAAACCATAATGCCATCTGTGATAGAGTGTCGTTGTTGAGAGCATGTAATTGATTTAGAGCAGAGGAAGAACACAGGAAAGTAGTGTCATCTGCATACATAATTGTTATGGCTTTAATGAATTCTGGAAAGACATTTATGGCTATTAAGAATAGTAGAAGACCAATTATTGAGCCTTGTGGAACCCCATAATTCTCAAGCAGATATACAAATGCATAAGTAATAATCAGGGAAAGGATTTATATGTAAATACATATTTACTTATAAAGCTAATATAATTTATATTTTGCATTATCTTTATGTTTCACAATGTGTAGGGTTGAAAAATCCTACTTTTATTTTCCATATTTTTCCATATTTTAGAGTTTAGTACATATTTTCGTTAATTTCCATATATTTTCCATATTTCATATAAAACAGTCCATATTATATTAGGTTTAACAATAAAACAAAACAAAATTCCATTAACTTTTAAAAATATATTTCAACAATAGAGATTTAAACACACGTTCAGTAATCCCTTTAACATCAGAGTTATTTGAAAATTAGCAGTCCTATCAACAATGGGAAAGTAAGTTACAAAACTGTATTAATTTAATTTAAAATTTTTAACAGACTTCAGTTGTGCAGCTCAACAGTTAAATGCCAGTCAGAGTACACATAGGTTCAGTTTTGTAAATCATACTATAAAGACGGTAAATATGCCAAAAGTACGTCATTCAGTCAATTTAAAATCAAAACTAACAAGTTACATTTCAGAATTTAAAGAAGATGGTTTATCAACTGACAATAAAATATTATTTTGTAATTTGTGTCAGTGTGCAGTATCATCTACACAAAAGTTCCTGGTGCAACAACACATTACAACTAGTAAACATCAGGCCAACAAACAACTAAATTCCAAGCAGAGACAATTGTTTTTAACACAACCAACAACATCGAATGTAAGATCTGAGTTTAACATCGACCTGTGCCGTTCTCTCATCTCTGCTGATATTCCTCTCTACAAACTAAAGAATAAGGTCTTCAGGGAATTCCTTGAAAAATATACTCAACATACAATCCCGGATGAGTCAACACTTAGGAAGACGTATGCTCCATCCATCTACGATGAGACAATACAGAAGATAAGAGATGAAATTAAAGATAGTTCAATTTGGGTTTCCATTGATGAGACTCCCGACAAAGAAGGTAGACTTGTTGGTAATGTAGTTATCGGTTTGTTAAGTGAACAATATTCTGAACGAATTCTTTTACATTGTGATGTTCTAGAAAAGTGCAATAAAAAAACTATAGTTAAACTGTTCAACGAAGCTATGGGTATCCTGTGGCCAAAGGGTATTATGTACGATAATGTGTTATTCTTTATTAGCGATGCTGCCCCTTATATGGTCAAAGCTGGACAAGCATTATCTGTTGTATATCCTAAATTGACTCATTTTACTTGTGTGGCGCATGCATTTCATCGTGTGGCAGAAGTGGTCAGAGACAATTTCCCTAAAGTAGATTTGTTGATTTCATCAGTGAAAAAAGTATTTCTCAAAGCTCCCAGTAGAGTTAACGTGTTGAAAGAAATGTACCCTGAAATTCCATTGCCACCAAAGCCAATTTTAACTAGATGGGGTACATGGCTAGAAGCAGTTGAATATTATGCCGAACATATAGACTCTATTAACAATGTTCTCCTTGCATTGGACTCTGAAGATGCAGTCTCAATTGATACTGCGAAAACAGTTACCTGTGACATAAGTGTGAAGAATGACTTAGCTCACATTCAGCATACATTTTCATGCATCATAAAAACGCTCAAAAGTCTCCAAAATAGGCACCTTTCACTATCTGAAAGTTTTGAAATTATAAATAGTACTGTGGAACAACTGAATCGTGGTAGAGGTAAAGTTGCAGATGCAGTAAGAGCTAAGGTGGACACTGTACTTTCAAAAAACCCTGGATATGAAGAACTACAAAAGGTTGTTGCTGTGATGAGTGGTGAATCAACAGTGAAGATTAACTTGGACTTATCCCCAGCAGACATTGTGAAATTGAATTATGTACCAGTTACTTCTTGTGACGTCGAACGCTCTTTTAGTCAGTATAAATCTATCCTCAGAGACAATAGAAGAAGATTCACTTTTCAGCACTTGAAAGAAATGTTTGTAACCTATTGTTATGGTAACAGACAATAAAAATTGTGTTTTGTTGAAACTACATTGGAAGATAAGGTACGTCCATTATATTTTTTGTTTAGTTTGATTAAAATGTACCAATATTTAACGTACATAGTCATTTTTTTATAATTTTAAGTCCATATTTAATTCCATATTTTGGTAAAAATCCATATTTAATTCCATATTTTGGTAAAAATAACTACATATATGTTTACATATTTCATATATTTTTAGTCCATATAAATCCGTTCCCTGGTAATAATAATAATAATAAAATAAAAAAATAATAATTTTAATAATTTATTTTATTTTATTTCTCGTGGCAGAGTTAAGGCCATAAGGTCTTATCCTAGTTTTAAGAACATGGGAGGAGTGATAGTATGTATAAGAAAAATAAAGTGCATTGGATTTGCTGATGATATGGCGTTGTTAGAAGACGAGGAAAGGATACTAACGCATATGCTACTGAACAGTATGGGATGATAAATGCAAACAAACCTATGAGCATGGTCATAGGAAGAAAAATACAAAAGATAAACTTGCGAATTCTAAATGAGGCAGTACAGCAAGTGGACAGCTTCAGATACTTGCGGTGTACTATAAGCAGTAACATGAGCTGCAGCCAGGAAGTCAAAAGGAGGATAGAAATGTCAAGGAAGCTTTTAATAGAAAAAGGATCATCTTCTGAGGACTTCTGGAAAAAGGACTAAGGAAGAGACTAGTGAAGTGTGTAGTGGAGTGTGGCATTGTATGGTGCAGAAACATGGACATTACGATAAAGTGAAGAGAAGCGAATAGAAGCATTTGAAATGTGGATATGAAGAAGAATGGAACGTGTGAATTGGACAGACAGAATAAAAAATGATACTTTGTTGGAAAAACTGGGTGAAGAAAGAATGATGCTGAAACAGATCAGGAAGAGGAAAAGGAATTGGCTGGGTCACTAGCTGAGAAGAAACGGTCTACTGAAGGATGCACTAGAAGGAGTGGTGACCGGGAGAAGTGTTCGGGGTAGAAGAAGATAGATGAAAGACAACATTAAGGTACATGGATCATATGAGGAGACAAAGAGGAAAGCAGGAAATAGGAAAGACTGGGGAAAGCTGAGTTTAAAACACAGATTAAACAGAGACAAAAAGCAAACATATTACATAAGAAGAACAGACATGTTACGAGTACATAGAAAAAAGAAAATGTATAGTACATAAACTTACACACATATGACATACAAAAATATATTACATAGAAATTACATACATATTTATCACAAAACTGACATATTACATGGAAGTTTCATACTTACGACATAAAAAACATTAGATATAAATACATAGTAGATAACACATTACAAATACATTAATGCATTTAGATTTGAAACTGAAATATGGGTGTTAAGTGCAGTTTTCTTAAAAGGGAAATGATGGCAGTAGAATTGATTTAATTGCAAAGAAGTGAAATAATTTTCAAATTGGAACATGTGAGAAGCTAAGGTATTAATAGAAAGAGAGTTAGCCAGGAAAGCAAAATTAGAATTGAAAGAAAACTCTTATAATGATATGTACATACTGTATTTCTAAGAATATTGAGAAAAGAAATACTATTTTGCTTTGGTTTCAATAGTTTTCCAGAAAAACGTGCACTTTAAAATGCATTAATTATGAGAAATTTTGTAACTTTTAATTCAACAATAATGTTACTTTTATTTCTATCTTTCAACCACACTCCTGTCAACAATGGGTATTCCACTCAATATAGTAGTTGTTATTGCACGCCACAGAACGACAATGACTGTTCACGTGAGTTATTGAGAACAACAATTTATCCTAATCTCAACTAATGTTCACAAAAAGCACTATTTACAGAGCAAAACTGTCAGTTCTCAGTTCACAGTTCGTTCGCCCTGGCTAGTTCTTATAGCTCACTCACTCAAGTTCACGGTACATTGAACCTAAGACTTTGAGATAAAGTTTAATGCACGTCGAACCCAAGACTTCCGGACACGTTGCTTCCGCCTGGACGCTGCCACAGTTACTCAAGTTCACTGCACGTCGAACCCAAGACTACTGGACGCGTTGCTTTCGCTTAGACGCTACCACAGTTACTCAAGTTCACTGCACGTCGAACCCAAGAATTCCGGACGCTTTTCTTCCGCCTGTACGATGCCACATTTACTCATAGAAGTTCTCTGCACGTCGAACCCAAGACTTCCGGATGCGTTGCTTCCGCCTAGACGCTGGCACAGTTGCCCACTCGAGTTCATTGCACGTCGAACCCCGGTCTCGAAGGCTGGCTTCTTTGCTCGCTCGCTGCTGATTCACAAACTAACTGACTTGCGGCTCTCTCGCCCCTTTTCATTTATTATATTGCACGTTCTCGAATGTATTGCGTCGAGTAGCTTCTACAACAATCGGCTCGCGAGGCTTTACGAAACTTCCAGATATCCCCCCCTTGCTCCTAGTCCTCCGCGGCCCAGCGCCCGCCGAAGCTCGCGTATCCTCTCCCCGCGCACCTCCTTTCTCCCCAGACGCGCGAGAACTCTCCGACGCGACCAGGTCTTTCAACATGGCGCCACAATATCATGTGTTCAGACTATAGCTTTTGTGAACATAATTCACATATCTTATAAAATCTTTATAGCAGTTACTTATTTCGAAACACTTGTAATGGTGGGGAGTACTTAGTGTCACACCTGTCTAATCGACAAACTGATTAAGACGTTGTAGTTCGAATTTGTGATACTCAAATAACAAATGTTGGACTGTTTGCAGGGAGTCATCACATGCACAAATATTTCCACCTTCTGTTTCTATCTTGTACCTCTCGAAATAGCTACCAAACTTGCCATGTCCAGATAAGAACTAAGTAAGGACAAAGTTTGGTTGCTTTAATTTGTAATTTACTCTATCGTAAATCGTAGGGAAGTATAATTCCCTAATTAAACCCCCTTTTTGCAGCGAACCCAGTAATCATTCCACTCATTAATTCCACGTTCTTTTAAACGCTTCTTCACATAAGACGTACAGTAGGGCATTTCGTGTATATATATTCCAGATCCGAAGTGGCAGCCTGTTTCTCCAACACATCGGCACGCTCGTTTCCAGCTGTTCCAGTATGTCCACGAACCCAACATATCGATGGCCCAGAACCAGACTGTTCCAAGTCCATTTTACTATTTTCCTTTTTAGGAGAGCTGTTTTAAGCTCCTGACATTCAAAGCTTCATGAAACAATTTGGAATAGCTTCATTGCAACCTTATGGAGAGGAATATTTACAATTTTGTTCCATTCATATATGCAGACAATAACTGGAACAGAATGAAACACAGATTTCTTTCATATAAAAAGTTGTGCTTAGAACAGTCTTGTTCTCAGCCATCGATATACAGACATGCGTTGTATTTCTGATGTTATTTCTTATTTCAATTGTGAGAGGATCCAAGATGTATTTGTCTATTGCATGGATTGCTGTCTGAAAGTCAATGTCACGCCTTTGCCTTTATGTTTTTTCTGGCTCCAATTCTCAAACGCTTTTTCTCCTAATACTTTCCGTACCATTCGCTTATCTACAGTGCCATATTTTTCTAAAATATTTACTAATTCGGTGATATTGATTGCTGTTAGACTGCATGTAATTTCTCGGGATAATTGCCTTCTAGCATGTAGTAAGGAATTATTGGATTTAAGCAATTTCTTGCATGCATTTATGTGTTGTAAGTATAATTGAAGCGGTGAGATCAATAACCATTTAAGTCCATTTACACAAGTTCAGAGAAATATAAATATATATATATATATATATATATATATATATTTCTTGCCTATTAATATATTTCACGTATTATTTCTGGTTGTTTTAGAGATCAAGACAAAGTAGTGTACCAACTTTTAAAGCCGTAACACTTGTGGAAATATCCAAAAATTAATTTCAATAAAAATAAAAATATGAATTGCCAAAAGTGGACTTGAATGATTATTGATCTCACCTCTTCATTTCCCATGCTGAACAAATTAAACCTAATCCCTTGAATTTTGTGTCTGTATGCAACATATCTGTACGAAAGTCATTAGGCAGATGCGATATTTCTTTCAGCACGCTCCTTATAATAACTGCATCCACTATGAATTTATTACAATTTTTTGAGGCACTGTCTGAGTTACAGAATTATACAGGGTATTTCCAAGGTGGTGTTACAAACTATCAGGGATGATGGCGAAGGGCACATGTATCAATTTGAGATAAGGTACCCTGGTCCGTAAATGACTGAGTCGAAAGTTGTAAGCTAAAGTAGTTGTGTGTAAATGGAATTGTAATTTGGTACCACGTGCCATGGAAAATTGGTATGGGTCGGATGTCTCCTACGTGGGTATTTGCCCCGATACAATCTGTGAGGTTGTCTACTGTTCCATTGGCTCATCCGTGTTCGAAAATCAGGTCTGGTTATTCCGCTCTCGTGTACACCTTCATTTCACTAGGACTGATCGACTGGACACTGCAACTTGTACACATACACTGCGGTCTACAGACGTGCATATCAGGACCGACCATGTCCGTTACACATTACGCTATCTGCATTGCATTAGTGTAGTTTCCTGGCCACATCCCTCAGACAGCGCACTGAATAGAATACTGTAAGTACACAACGTAACCAACGTCAGATGAATACAGTATGTGTAAGATGTACACATAAATAAGGTGTACAGAGGAATAAAATTATTTCATTTCCACAGAAGTATTTTTGTTTGTAACTTTCGATTCGGTCGTTTCCGGACCAAGGTTCATTATCTCAAATTGATACATGTGCCCTTCGCCATCATCTCTGAAAGTTTGTAAAACCACCACGGAAACACCCTGTATGTAGACTTGAAAAGCATCATTAAAACGTGAATAAAGCAAGTTAAAATCTTAAAAAAAGACTTAGGACACTTTGGAATCCACCTTTTCATTTTGAAACCTTTAAAATATTTTTATTGAATAAAACAAATTATGGTCTTCCAAGTTGCCGGGAGTAATCTCGGATAATAAACAAACAATGTTATGAATGTAAATTCAATTATTAAAATGTATATCATAATGCGGTATGTGCTCACAATGGGATAAAGCTCTGTTTCCTTCGAGGTTTATTCTGAGTATCATTGTGGCCTAATATTATTTTAGCTACAGCTGACAACATTACCCCGAGAGATTTGTTGTGGAAATGCACTAAGAAATAACAAACGTAGGCGAATGATTTCAATATGCTATATCCCTAAATGTTCTTTACTGTATTACAGCGTATAAAATAAAATTAAAACAATTATTTAAATGTACTGGGCCATATTTTTCATATAAGATTGTTAATACAGACTCACGCAATGGAGAAAATTTCGACGTAATAGGAAATAAAAGAGAGAGTATTCTTAAATTTATTTAATCGAAATAGGACGTCAGTCTAAACCAGTGATGTCAAAGCAAGCACATTTTTGTGACCTTGACGTAGTGCGCGGGCATCAAGCGCTAAGTATGGAAAGAGGAGGGATTGTGTATATGAATAAGCAGCCTGTTGGATTAAGAAAACAGTGGTGCACGAACTTCAAACGGAATGTGAAATTTTATGTCGTTATTTTTATATGGCTTCTCTCTGTTTGATATTATCTATATTGTCTGTAAAACAAAAGTATTAATACCAATTTCTTAATATTGCAGTTGTGTTTTAAACGTTAATAACATAATAAAAAGTTAAGAAGAAATATTCACATATATTCCATAGTAGTACAACTATACTGTACTAAATGGATGAAACACATCATTCATAAAGAAAGTGATATCCAAAAAAAAAAAGAGATTGAGTATAACATGATAAGTTGTAAATTATACTGATGGTACCCTTAGCCTTATAAAAGTAATCAATAAACCAATCAAAACAATATTACATGTTTTAAGTGCAACTAATATTCCATAACAAAACCCTTATCGCATTATGCTTTTAAGGTCATATTGGTGAGCAACTTCCTGTCATCAGAATATTAAATTATTTTCTCGAAATGTGCTTAAGCTATAGAGCTGACATTTTTAAAGCACATGGGCACGTATCTTTTGCTTATGATGTAACAGTAGTTGCTTTGTTAATTATTCATTCCCTTACAAACAATTTCCATGCGAATATTTTCAAAATTTTCAATACACTATCTTCAGTAATATGTATTTACGGTATATTAGATTTACGAAAACATTCTGTAAGGCTGTTAAATAAATAGGCCTATGTCAGAAAATTTCACTTTTCTATAAAAGAAGTTGAGAAAATATTTCTTTTGAATAAAAAAATCAAACTTGTAAAAATGAGCATTAAAATTAAAACTTACATTCTTATAATGCACTTACACTTCTCAGACAAATCTAAAAATTAACATGGATACAGTTTTAATAAGTTCTCTTCCCTTTATCCATTGAATCAGTGCTGGCCATCCCTGAATATAGCTCGACCAAGCGGCATATACCACCTCTTTCGTCTGTCTCTTTCCTTTCCGCTGTAAAGCGCTCAGGCTCTCCTGAGGTCTAAAGCGCGCGCTTGCTCCTGTGGGCATCAATTGACATGACTGGTCTAACCCATATCGTTTATGATAATGACAGTCACGCAATGATGTGTCTCAAAAAATTGTTATGCATATTAATGCTTTTGAGTGCGAAATATTCGTATTGAAAACAAAATAGATAGAGCCATGTAACGAAATTGAATTCTAAACTGCCGAGAACATAGCCTAATTGAGATTATTTGCAACGTTATCGGTGATAATAAAGGAATGGAAAGTGAGAGTTAAATGATTAAGAAAGCGCTGTCGGAACAGGGCGAATCCTTGCAAATAAGTATGTCCTAAAACCGTAACATCTTGGAATGCGAAAATACTTGAGCATATTACTCTACACATTGTGTACTATACCAGATATGCAATAATAAAATATTATTAACGACAATTTGGTAATTATGGGCATATTAAATTTGTACTTTTCTGAAAACATGCATCTATGTATAATTTTCTCAAGACTGTACATCAACAGAAAACATGATTCTTATGTTTATGAAAAGGGTGGAAATTAAATGTTATTTTTCATTATATATTAAGTTTACCTTATTATTATTATTTTTTGTTTAAAAGAAATCACATCAATAATGTGAAATGTATAGTGGGTGTTTCAAAAATACGGGGCATAATTTCAGGTATGTATTTCCCACATGTAGACAATCAAAATAGTTCATTACAACATGTGTCCGGAAATACTTCATTTCCGAGTAATGGCCTTCACAACATTGAAATTCACCGGAACGTTTTTCTTTCCGCAGGTCGTTGTCATTACAGAAGATGTTCAAAATGTCCACCTCCTGCTTGAATACAGACCTCACATCGATGTCTTATTGACCTGCGAACACGATCCTGATCGATGGATAGGTAGAGGTGGCCCAATTGCTTGGCCTCCACGCTCACCTGATCTGAACCCTCTCGATTTCTAAAATCATTGGTATATTCGTCTCCGGTGCCTGATTTGGAATCCCTTCGGAATCGAATTGTGGCGTATTCTGAGGACATACGCAATACTCCTGGAGTTTGGGATCGTGTTCGCAGGTCAATGAGACATCGATGTGAGTTCTGTATTCGAGCAGAAGGTGGACATTTTGAACATCTTCTGTAATGACAACGACCTGTGGAAAGAAAAACGTTCTGGTGAATTTCATTGTTGTGAAGGCCATAACTCGAAAATGAAGCATTTCCGGGCACATGTTGTAATGAACTATTTTGATTGTCTACATGTGGGAAATACATGCCTGAAATTATGCCCCGTATTTTTTAAACACCCTGTATAATTCTGTAACTCAGACAGTGCCTCAAAAAAATTCTAATAAATTCGTAGTTATTATAAGAGGTGTGCTGAAAGAAATATTGCAATTGCCTAATGACCTTCCTAGAGATATGTTGTGTACAGACACAAAATTCAAGGGATTAGGTTTATTTTGTTCAGCATGGAAATTATAAATACAACACATAAATGCATGCAAGATGTTGCTTAAATCCAATAATTCCTTCCTAATCGAAAGACGTATACAATCATTATACTGGCTGCATCACCAGATCTCACCTTTACTAGTAAATAATTAAGTTTTTTTGTGGAAATATTGTCTCCGTAAGGACAAGATTCTCAGTCATTCACTTTGGAATTTCCATCATCTTCATCATCATCATCATAATCATCATCACAGTTATCATTCCCAGAATATGGGCTATTGCATTTCCAATACGAAGGAAATTAATTTCTCCTCACGTTTTTGAGAATTCCACGCTTCTTCGTTCGTTGTGTTTATAATTTAGGAAATATATTATTAGTCTGTTCCTTCCATGGTTTTGAAGAGCAACCTCTTATATAAAAAATATAATTTTACAGGAGAGTGAAAAAACATTTGAATATCTTGAAGACTTGCAAATATGTGATATAAATAATATTTATTTCTCTTCTTGTGAAGTGTGTATCCATGCCTTGACCTAAGATGTGTTTGCAGAAGATTCGAAAAAAATTCTGTAATAGGATTGAAGTAAAGACTTAATTCGTTCATATTTTTGACATTCGATTTGTTGTTTAACCACCATCGTTGTGCTCATTTAATTTCAATTCATATCTCTCCCTTTAGTTCTTGTACCGGGACATCATTTTATTCTTACTTCAATTTTTATTGCACCTGAGTTTTGGAATGTATTTCACTCCCACCCCTTCTACTAGTAAACTTCCAACCGTTCACGACACAGAGCCGAGGGCGCGTAAGCAGTACTGAGTTACTGACTATAGTACGTTTCAGAAATATGTTCGCGTTTTCCAGTGACGAAAGAGCTTTCAATATTGAATCATATTTTCGTACGCGTACTGTCGTCCGTTTCCCTATGTCGCATCCCGGTTTCCCCCACCTGCTTCTGTTCGCCCCTTTGTAAAGTCTAGCAGCTGGGCTATCTTAGCTCCTTTCTGAAAACATTAATTTCTGTTAGGAATTGGACGTCTACGTAATATTATTCAAGTGTTTAAAATAACTTAAATAAAAGGGCCTCCTTAAGTAATTAACTTTCACGTGATTCCCCCCCCCCTTTCTACAACCGTGCGACAAAACCACTTTAACGGACAGTATATAGCATTTCTGAGTGATTTTATCTTTTCGGATCGGGCAGAAGTGAAGATTGAATTTACAGTAGGTAAGGTACTCTTTTATAGTGTAGGTACAGAATTATTTCAACATGAGTTACTCGTACGAAGGACGAAAGTGGTAATTGGAATTAGGTATAATAGTCTATAGTGCGATAATATGGACAAAAGAACTGAAGCCTGTATCGAAATGAACGGCCACCATTTTCTAAAATGTGTTTAAATATCCATATTATAATTATTTTTCAATTTAACTTCATTCTCTATATTGTACGCTAATGTGCTGTAACAGTACAATATACACTGCATAATTAATACTTCCGAATGGATAGCTCAATTCGTGTGTAAAACACTAAGTGTTAATACAGTACTGTACTTTGATTAAACAAAAACCTAATGAAAATTATCAAACTCAAAATAGCGATATTTCCTAGTTTACATAAATGGATTAACTACTTTTCTTCCCTCCTATACCTAGTAAAGTGATTTGTATTTTACGCCAGGATCATCGAACTCCTTCGTGGAAAGGGTAGCAAACGGTGTTTCCTGTTTCAATCGTTAATAGAAAGGTATAGCCAGGTTAATATTAAAAATGTTAGTAAAAATAAAATGATGTCCCTGTATAATATGTTCGTTCAATCACTCATCCATCTATGAATCCATTTTTTTACGCCTGCCGTTTCCTTCCATCCATTAGTTGCCTCAACTATAAATAAACATTGAAATTTCCAAATCTTCCTAGTATTTAAATATATTTCACTTCGATATCTTCTTTTTTTTTTAATTCCTCGTAACACTCCAACCGTTTCGCATCTGTGCTATATTTATTGTAGCGAACTTGAGCAGTTTTCAGTTTATTCAGCCATTCAGTGAGTAAGCCAGAGCAAGCAAGCCAGTACCGGAGTTCGACTCGAGTGTGCGTCCGCAACTGTGTCAGCATCCGAAGGCCTGAGTTCGTTTGCAGTGGACCGCAGTTGGAGGGACCTGAGTTCGAGTGCAGTGGACGACCGCAGTTGGAGGGACCTGAGTTCGAGTACAGTGGACTGTCTCTGAAGGTCTGTGGTTCGAGATACTGTGAACTCGAGTGACTGATATAGAAGAACTGTGAACTGAGAACTGACAGTTATGATTTGTAAATAGTACTTTGTAAATATTAGTTAAGATTAACAGTTCATTGTTGTTCGTAATAGTCCAAGTAAATTGTCATTGTCATCAGTGGAGTGCATTAACGAATACTGTGTTACTGTGTGTAGAGCAAATCCCATTGTTGACAGGAGTGAAGTTAAATTGTAGAGAGTGAAATGCCATTGTAGAGATAATAAAGTTACATTGTTGTTGAGTGAAATAAATTTTACAGTATTGAAAAATTGCATGAAAACAGGAATCGGGGAAATCGTATTCAATATGGGAACTGTATTCAAATCGATCTGAATACTCCATGAAAACGTAGTAATTTTAACTAGCACTTCCATGAAAAATATTTTAACTAGCACTATCATAAACACTCAATTTTCTATTTACAATATCTTAATTGGAATTTTCACAATATTTTCATACGTATGTTTTCTATTTTCAACTAACACTTTCAAAATCAGTGAATTAACTACAGTATTTACAATATTTAATATCTTGCCGGAAACTAAGCTAGAATGGGACTGGCAGAAGACGACCTTGACTACCAACTCAAATGGAGCGAGAACAGCTGATCAGAGTTGCCGCGTCTACTTTTGTTAATCAGGAATATATTTGCAATAACTTTTATTTAAATTACATGAAAGCCGTCCATTCTATTGAAATACGACAAAGGAAAAAAATATTCCTTATTATATTCTCTATTGGCATTGAGAGAAATCAAGATTCTATGCATAGTAATTATCCACAACGACGACGTTAAAGTTTTAGGAGAAAACATTTATTTCGGAAACTATAAACTTCCCACCGATATGGTATTAGATTGTATTGTATTTAACATTCCATAGAATTCATACATTGCTTCACAGCTAGAATATGGAACAAGTCAAAAAACTTAATACTATTATAATGTTTTAATTTATAGTCTCAGTCTAGATTAAATATATACAGAAGACATTTACAATATAGTCTACTAGTACAACACAACGTTTTAGTATCATTTTCTGAAGCGTTATTAATGTCCTGAATTCACCTACAGAATAGAAGGCGTGAGAAATTAGGTACTTCTTTAATTTGACCCTAAATAATCTTATGTTTTGAGTTTCATTTTTTATATCGATAGGGAGGCTATTAAAAATTTTACTGCCATATAACGCACTCCTTTTTGATAGCACTATAGACTTTCCGATGGAGTATGAAAGTCAGTTTTTGACGTGTATTTATGCTATGAACTGTTGAATTAATTATAAAGTTTTCAAGATTACATAAGAGGAAGATTATTAATGAAAATATATACTGACAAGCCATGGGCATTATTTCTAGTTTCTTGAAAATAGTCCTACAAGATTCCCTAGATTTGGCACTTACTATTATTCTAATTGCTCTTTTTTTGTAATAGGAATATACTGTTACTATCTGTGGAATTTACCTAGATTTTTTTGTTATACTCAATATGAACAATTCGCTCTGCAAAGCTGAAGGGTTATTTTACTTCCACTCCGTATATTTACGCAAACAACGTATTCTAATGTGACATACAGTGAGTAACAAAAATATTCGGACATCCGTGAGCTAACAATTCAATGACATATATTTACATATAAATATATAAAAATAAGCTTTTGTCATTTTTTCCCTAAAAGTATCCCATTTCATATAAACATTTTCAACACAACAACTCCAATTAACTTAATTTTCTTCTAATTATTAAAACATAAAAGAAAACATTTGATTTCCAATACTAACCAAAATATTCGGACACTTTTTGAAAACAAAGAATACTATTCCAGCTCATTATTTGTACATTGTAGGACCACCCTTCTGTTTAGTAACCTCTCTCAGTCGGCGTGGCACGCTATGTACTAATTTTTTTGTTATGTCTATAGGAATTTTCACCCATTCTTCTTGAAGTCTTGCTTTTAGCTCTTCTTTAGAAGAAATAGTCCTTGATCCAACCCTTCTGTCAAGTTCTTCCTATAAATATTCAATAGGGTTCAAATCCGGCGATTTGTGGAGGAGGATGAAGCACTTTAGGGCATTTGTAGAGCAGAAATTATTGTGCAATGTAGGAGTTATGCTTGGGATCGTTGTTCTGGTAAAACATAAATTCCTTTTCAATTCCAAGCTTTTCTGAACTTTTCACTAGCTTATATTGCAGGAGATGTAGGTAGTCTTCCTTCTTCATGATATCCTCGATGAACACGAAATCACCAACCCCAGAAGCTGACATGCACCCCCATATCATCACATTTCCTCTACCGTGTTTAACAGTAGCTCGGAAATTCTTGGTTTTCATTTCCTCCTTAGGCTTTCTCCTGACCATTTATCTACCATCGCTGCTAAAACATTGAATTTGCTCTCATCAGAAAAAAGAGTCTTTTCCCACCAATCTTCGCCTTTATTTTCATATTCCTTAGCAAACTGAAGTCGTTTACGTCTGTTCTTTTCACAAACATAAGACTTTATTCGTGCTATTCTTACGTTGTAGCCCCGTTTATGTATTGTCCTAATTGTTTGGGCATGCACTTTTTTATCCATAGCCGATTCAATTTCAGAAGCTAACTTCGGGGCACTTATACGAGGATTCTTTTTAATCTGTCTGATATTAAGAGATTCTTCTCTTCCTGTGAGGACTTTTCGGAGACCTGTTTATTTTCTCAGCTCTATTCTGTCCTCGTTTTTATATCTGAGAATTATGTCAGACACTGTACTTCTCTTCATCTCCAATGTTTCGAATGGTTTTCCCTTTTTCGTGATGGAATATCACTAACTGCCTCTGATTAAATGTTGTTTGCCCCATTTTGTGTTCCGTCTTGCTCAAACGACAGCACAGGTAAGATTATGTTCTCTCGCATATTATTGAAACTCGGTACTTCCACCTACTTTGTAATGTAAGTCATCAACAAGGGTGTACAGAATAGGAGCAACAGGACTGTCCGAATATTTTTGTTACGCAGTAAATTGCATATTTGTTTATTTTTATATAAATACACTCAGGGATAAAAAAACCGGACACTTTAATATTTGCTGGTATTTTGCAAAACATTATCTTCTCATATAATATTATGGTAGCCATCTGTTATGGAGACGTGTATACATTGTTGATTGTTTTTTGTTTTATAAACAAGCCATTACAACCAAATATTCCAATTTTGCTTTCGGAGTCTCAGCTATAACAATTTTGTCCCAACCATTTTGTACTTCATTATCGTTATCATTCGTTATTTCTTTATTTTTACATTTTCTGAGTTCAAGTGGGGTTATAACATTTGTCTTAAAACAAGATGCGACCTGAAGATGTGGCTCGAGCTGTAGCCCTTTACGGTGATGGACGCAGTGTACGTTACATTGCAAATGTTATGAATATGGCTAGCAGCACAACCCATGATGCCGTAAAACGGTATTGAGAGACCCTAGAATATACCAGAAGACCAGGTTCGGGTCGTCCAAGAGCTACAAATCCAAATGAAGACAGGTATATGGTGTTGAGAGTTCTTAGGGAGCGCAACCTGCCAGCTACTAGTATAGCCCAGCAATTTGTTAACATGCATGGACGCCCATTTTCGGCCGAAACAGTTAGAAGGAGGTTGAAAGCAAGTGGACCGATATCAAGTAGACCTGCAACTGGTCCCAGACTTCTCAGGATGCATCGAGTTGAACGACTGCGTTTTGCAAATGATCACAGGGATTGGAGAAATGGACAGTGGAGCTGTGTTCTCTTCACCGATGAGTCCCGTTTCAATCTGTGCTCACCTGATGGACGTGAAAGAGTTTGGAGAAGGAGGGGAGAACGATTTTCACAGTGTTGCATTTCCGAAAATGTGCCGTATGGAGGTGGTGGAATGATGGTTTGGACAGGAGTGCGTACGGATGCTCGTACAGAGTTGGTTTTTGTTGAAAATTGAAGACTAACAGCTGATAGGTATATAAATGAAAGTTTGGCTGATAATGTTGTGCCATTTGGCCAATTTGTAGGCGATAATTTTGTTTTAATACATGATAATGCACGGCCGCATATTGCCCATGCGGTCGGAGATTATCTCCAAGAAGTGGGAATCCATGTTCTTCCATGGCCACAGCAAGGAGTCCAGACATGAACCCTATTGAACATGCGTGGGACATGCTGGGACGGCGTGTTAAGAATAGACGACCGAGACCAGAATCGTTACAAGAGTTGAGGCGAGCACTTGGCGAAGAATGGGAACTTATTCCTCAAGAAGACATTGCTAACCAAATTGAGAGCCTGCCAAGACGTATGGATGCAGTTATTCAAGCCATAGGGGGTAATACCCGTTACTAAAAAGAGTTTTTAATGTTTAAGGCACCATAAAATGAAAAAAAAAAACGTTAGACCAAACGATGCCATAGTTATACGCCCTTTGTAATTTTTTGTAAATTTTCTCATCAGAGAGTTTTTTTTTTCAAATGTTGTCGTATAAGGTGCTAAATGAAGCATTATTTTTTTTAAATGGGTTTTGTTTCATTTTGAAATAATTGGCAACAAAATACTAGCAAATATAGAAGTGTCCGGTTTTTCCTTTGTAATTTTTTGTAAATTTTCTCATCAGATATTTTTTATTTCAAATGTTGTCGTGTAAGGTGCTAAATGAAACATTATTTTGTTTAAATGGGTTTTGTTTCATTTTGAAATAATTGGCAACAAAATACAAGCAAATATAGAAGTGTCCGGTTTTTTTTGCCCCTGAGTGTATATTAACATACCATTTCATTAGCAAGCTCTTTTTTATGTCCATATTATGAAAATTGGTTTATTTGACGTAACCGCAAGCGCAATTTATGCGTTTTTGCAAACATGTCTAGTAACATACACATAAACGTTTGGAATATTAAACGTCCGAATAATTCTGTTATTCACTGTAGGCGTATTCGCATGACAGCCATGAGGCAAAGGAGATGTTAAAATAAGTAGAACTAAGGGGAAACCTTTTCCAGTATTGCTTTTATTATAACTACTTTCCAGAAATCGTTTGACGTCTTATCTACTTTGGTTCCGAAACAAGTCTGTGAATAATGATCTGTAGTGCTTTCTCTTGTTTTAAGAATTCTACGTGGTTCTTTCAGAGAAGAGTGATTCGAAAACTTCACCAAAGGATTCCAGCAAGTCGTAAATAAGTTCGACAGGACACGTGCGTATAATTCAGCTGTGTCCGACTCACTATATATCGCGAACGAGTCAGTGCAGAAGACATTTTTATACGTGCAAGAATTTCTAAAAGAACGATCTCTCCAAGCATTGTGTTGTTATCCGTATAAAGTGCGTATCTGAGATTCACCGCCTACTATAAGTCTAGGGAGTGTTATTCTCCCTTGTCTCCCATACAAACCCATCTCAAAGAGATGGATATTTGCAGCCTTTTTTGTGATCTTGTAGCAGAGGGTTATAACAATAGTTACTTCCAAGAGACTTGTTATGTCTTTCTCCATCCAAGATACTAACAATAATGCCGACTCACAATCGCAAGATACAGTTCGTTTAATCTTATATTCAGAATCTTTGTATTGTTACTAAGTCTTTGTGGTTCTCGGTTTCGCTCCATTTTGTGTCCCTTGACCATATAAAAATAGGCCATGTAATCCTTAGACTTTATAACATTGTGCCTTCATAACCCAAAGGAATATTCCTTTCATTTCGAATTTTATTTGACAGTAAATACAGTTTTCGTCGGCTTAAAATTTATTTCTATATACTGGTACGAAGATTTGAGACTGGTGCAGGCCTATTCTATCTGTGCTAGTTTTAAGATAAATATATATAGACCTAGAAACAGCTCGTGATTTGTCAGCCTCCGTATCCAAAAATGTTCAAATATTTTCTGTGGCTCTCGTAACATCTTCTTTTCCTCCTTCACGCTTTAGACATTATTGTCTGTAGCAATCTACATATCTTTTTTTGGGTGTTCTTATACAGGGACATCATTTTATTTTTACTAACTTTTCTGATATTAACCGGGCTATACATTTAGATTAACGGTTGAGAACCGGAAACACCGTATGCTACCCCCTCCCACGACTGGAGTTCGATGTTACGCCTATGCGTAAAATACAAACAGATCACTTTACTAGGTACAGGAGGGAAGAAAAGTAGTTAATCCATTTACGTAAAGCAGGAAATATCGCGGTTTTGAGTTTGATAATTTTCATTAGGTTTTTGTTTAATCAATATACAGTACTTTATTAACAATAAGTGTTTTTACTCACGAACTGAGCTTTCCATTCGGACGTAATCATTATGCAGTGTATATTATACTGTCTACAGCACACTAGCGTAAAATATAGAGAATGAAGTTAAATTGAAAAATAATCATAATATGGATATTTCGATATTTAAACAGATTTTTGAAAATGGTGGCCGTTCATTTCGATACAGGCTTCAGTTATGTTGTGCTTTTGTGCATATTGTAGCACTATAGACTATTGTACCTAATTCCAATTAGCATTATAGTCCTTCGTACTAGTAACTCATGTTTAAATAATTTTGTACCCACTCTATAAAAGAGTACCTTACGCACTGTACATTCAATCTTCATTTCTGCCCTATCCGAAAAGATAAAATTACTCAGACATGCTATCCACTCTCCGTCCAAGTGGTTTTGTCGCAGGATCGTAGAAAGGGGGGGGGGAAATCACTTGACTGTTAATTACTTAACGAGGTCCTTTTATTTACGTTATTTTAAACAGTTGTAAAATATTACGTAGACGTCCAATTCCTAACAGAAATTAATGTTTTCAGAAAAGAGCTAAGACAGCCCAGCCATTAGCCTTTACAGAGGGGCGAGCAGAAGCTGGTGGGGGAAACCGAGATGCGACGTAAGCAAACGGACGACAGTACCTGTGCGAAAATATGATTCAATACGGTATTGAAAGCTTTTCGTCACTGGAAAACGCGAACTTATCTGGAAAGTACTATAATCACTAACTCAGTACTGTGACCGTAAGGCGGCTTTCCATATGCGGCCTTGGTTCTGTGTGGAAGACGATTGGAAGTTTACTAATAGAAGGGGTGGGAGTGAAGTACATTAAAAAACTCAGGTACAATAAAAATTGAAGTAAAAATAAAATGATGCCACTGTATTTCGTTTGCCTACCGTTTTATAATTGGTCCTCGTAACATAATATACAAAATTAACTACTACTGTCTGAATCTCACAAGGGATACCACCAAGGCACCACTTATGAGGCAAATAGGGCAGGACATTATTGGGTAGAGTGGCCAGTTTCTTTCACCCTCCATTACATACAAAAACAGATCATTTTATTATGTACAGGAGGGAAGAAAAGTAGTTAATCCATTTACGTAAAGCAGGAAATATCGCGGTTTTGAGTTTGAAATATTAGTCTTGAACGCATCCTTTAAAAAATCACTCCAAATTAAGAGAGTTGATTGTGTATGGAGATCATTTTTATGTTAGAGAAACTACAAATTTCAAGTAGTGAAGGTTGATTATCTTCTGAGATTACTTCATACAAACACAAAATATTCGCTGTATATTAATATTGATAAACGTCAAGGCCGCCTTAAATAGACGGAGTCATTTGTTTTGATTTCGTTGTAGCCATAGTCGTCGTTCGTGCAATAACTCCTATGTCACATATCGATTTTCAATTTTTGCTGTATTAAATAACTTAAATAGTGATGCAGCAAATAATACAATCTACTATATATATATATATATATATATATATATAGCTGAATTATATTTCTTTCTTTCGAAAATGTAAGAATTCACGATCTCCTATGCATAGAATGAATAAATCTGTTTTTCTTCCTACTAAAAAATTTAATATTTTGCACATAGAAGTTACGGAATAACGACACTATAACCTGAGGCGGCGGTGTTAATGTATTGTATTGTTATTTTAAAACTTTTGTATATCCTTAAATATCAGTCCTATCAAAATTTTTCCCGGGATAAAACTTATCGGAAAATCATTTTTAAAGAAACTTTTGTTATGTAATATTTTTCACAAAAATTAATAATAAGCTAGGTATTTCGGTTTATTTAATTGAGAACCCCTTATAACCCCCTTCAAAATAAAGTATTTTGAATGCCATATAGCCTAAAATCTAAGTTACAACGAACTTAATTTATGTTCCAATTTTCATCGAAATCCATTCAGCCATTATCGCGTGAAAAGATAACAAACATCCAGACAGACAGACAGACAGAAAGACAGACAGAAAGATAGACAGAAAAACATACAAACAAAAATTTCAAAAAAGCGATTTTCGGTTTCAGGATGATTAAATATACATGTTAACACCCATTATTTTTAGATAAGCGAAAATTACCAGAAAAATTTCGCTTACTGATTTATAATTAGTATAGATTCTCTCTGTCCATTTCATACGCTCCATTCTTCTCCACATGCACATTTCAAATGCATCTAGTCGTTTCTATTGCATTCGTCGCGATGTCTATGTTTCTGCCCATACAATACCACACTCTACACAAAGCATTGGTTCAAACAGGTAACTGGTTGAAGTTTTTCCAAGGTTTTCCCACCAACCTTTAGAAGCAGAAATACTGGTTAATTTTTGGAGTTCGAGCTCGGATTCATTTCACAATTATAATTACATTCTCCATCGTCATCATCATCGACATCATCATTAACATTATCATCGCCGAATACCTACATACAGTAAAATCCCTCGTAACCGGCACCCAAATAACAGTCAATACCAAAACAACGACACTTCTGGTTGAACCAAAATAAAATTTTGAATTTGCCGCATTAGGAAGTTCGAGTCCCAGTCATACTTCGAAATTTTCTTTGAAACTTGTAACGGACAAGATCGCAGCTGCTGTTATTCTCGGAGTTTTCCTGATTTCTCATAATAGGTAAATAGGCTACACAATTCGGTCAACATCTTTCTACTCCGTCTTCATTCCATAAAATTCCCCGAATGCCGGCTAGCGATGCACGGAGGGAACTCATGGCCTAAGAAGGAGTGGAGTTGCCTGTTCGAATCCTGAGTACGCAGTAAATCTTAGTATAGTCAGCCGGTGTCGTTTGGGAATGCGCCTAGCTTCAGGGTTAGCGCAATAGATACTGAAATGTCGTTGGGGACTGTCCTGGCAGCTAAGCCGCTTCGATGGGTTCATTGAACTACGAGGAATGCAATAGTGTACATGTCCTAACGCCCTTCACGCTTCAAATTTTCCTGCACGTCGCCACAAAACACCTCTACAGCCTGCAAAATCCCTTTACTTTCCACGTAGACATCACCATGGTCCATCAACCCTAGTCCCACGATCTATCATGAGTCAGCTGAGAGGCCACAGTACATAGCACTACCACCAGCAACTAATTACCACATACCACGTAGTCCAAGTTCTGAGGTGGCACGCAGCCGACTCTACATCGAAACTAGCCTGAGTATGGGAAGAAACGGAGATGATGATGATTATGATGATGATGATGATGCTGGAGAATGTAATTATGATAGTGAAATGAATCCGAGCTCGAAGGCCGAAAATTGCCCAGTATTTCTGCTTCTAATGGTTGGTGGGAAAACCTCGGAAAAACTTCAACCAGGTACCTGTTTGAACCAGTGCTTTGTGTAGAATGTGGTATTGTATGTGCAGAAACATGGACATCGCGACGAATTCAATAGAAACAACTAGATGCATTTGAAATGTGCATGTGGAGAAGAAATCTGCCTCGACATGGGGAACTATTAATAATGGAATTCCTCAAGGATCAATATTATGTCCCCTACTTTTTCTAGTGTTTATAAATGACCTTGCCCCCCTAATAAAAGATGTAGGTCATCCCGTATTATTTGCAGATGACACAAGTATAGTAATTACAGCCAATAACTCCAACACATTCCAATCTTCAGCAGAGGAAATTCTCTTCAAAATATGTGACTGGTTCTCAGTCAATGAATTGGTACTAAATTGTAAAAATAAACTAACATAATTCAATTTAAATACTGCCCAAATTCAACCTCGCAAACTTCTAGCGCAATATTAACAACAGATCCCTAGTAGAAACAACAACAACGAAAATTTCTTGGCTTAAAAATCGACAATGTATTAAATTGGAAAAATAATATTAAAGAAATAACCCCCAAACTAAATTCAGCTTGTTTTGCTATTAGATCTGTGCAAAAGATAATAAATATCAATACCTTATAAACAATATACTTTGCATACCTGCACTCAGTAATGAGTTTTGGAATAGTATACTGGGGAGATTCCACAGATAGTAACAATATAGTTCTATTACAAAAAAAGAGTAATTAGAATAACAGAATGTGCCAAATCTAGGGAATCGTGTAGGACTATTTTCAAAAAACTACAAATAATGCCCATGGCTTGTCAGTATATCTTTTCATTATTAATCTTCCTCGTATGTAATCGTGAAAATTTTGTAACTAATTCAACAGTTCATAGTATAAAAACACGTCAAAAAATTACTTTCATACTCCATCAGCAAGTCTATTGTGCTATAAAAAGGATTGCGTTATATGGCAGTAAAAATTTTTAATAGCCTATCTATCGATATAAAAAATGAAACTCAAAACGTAAGATTATTTAGAGCCAAATTAAAGAAGTACTTAATTTCTCAAGCCTTCTATTCTGTAGATGAATTTATGGCATTCAATAACACTTCATGAAATTGATACTAAAACTTTGTGTTGTACTAGTAGACTATATTGTAAATCACGTCTGTATATATTTCATCTAGACTGTGACTATAAATTAAGAGTTTATAATGGTATTAAGTTTTTTGACTTGTTCCATATTCTAGCTGTAAAGCAATGTATGAATACCAAGGAATGTTAATAAATACAATACAATACAATGGAGCTTGTGAAATGGACAGAGAGAATAAGAAATAAAGCTCTGCTAGAAAGAGTTGGTGAAGAAAGAATAATTCTGAACTAAACAGGACGAGGATAGAATATCGGGTGTGCAGTGAAACACCGCCGTTGATCACAAATACTATGAATGAAAGAAATATGCTATTTACTTTATATAAACAGGAACATTTAAACTTTTCTGTCAATTTAAAGGGTCGTAGTGTGTGAGATTTCTAGGAAAATCGATGTTGTCTGGCGCGGTACAGGAGAAGCGGTAACTCAGCGATCGGCTGGGACGCGGAGTGTATTAAATAAAAGAAAATGTACGATGAAGAAAATTAAATGCGCAGGTATTAAGATGTAATGTTTTCCTCAAGAAAGAAAATAAATAACAATGTTGGGAATTATGTAGATCACACCTTTTATCGAAGTATCAGGGAAATTAATTTTACCTCTCTTAATAAAAACATCTGATATATATATATAGTCTGACATCTGTTATCAGACAGTACATTTCACTTGACGATAAGTGTTAGAAAAAGAACAATTATTTCTATGCATCTGATATCTAATTAATGTAATGTGTTACTATAGGTATCCAACAAACAATACTCAGTGCGCAGAAACCAGCGGGCGTGACTGTCTCGCGCAGATGACGTATGCTCCCTTTCCCAGCACGCCCCCCGTCTCCAATCACACCACCGACACTATGCGCATGCGCACGTATTATCTTCTTGTGCTGAACTGAACACGTGTTATTGCTACAGAGTCAGGGAGTCACATAGCGTTTTATATTAAATACTAGCCGTACCCGTGCGCTCCGCTGCACCCGTTAGAAATAAATATAAAGTAATTACATAATTAAAATAGGACATTTGATCCAGGGAAGATTCGTGTTTGATAGAAGGATAAATCGTTTAATATGCTACTTAATTAAAATTGTATTTAAATAATTAAAATGCGATCATTTTGGTCCAGAGACCACTCATTTGGTGCAATGACAATTCCTTTAATATGTTTCTTAATTCTTATTACATGCATCCATACTTTAATGAAGACTGACATATCATTTAAATGTATACTTTATTTTACTTGCTATATGTTTCCATTGAATTATGATAATAACTTAATTTGAACTCTTGTTTTCTACGTATTCAGTAAATGGCGCTTCGGACACTATGGTTCTGAACCCTTCAGATAACTTAAATAACTTATATTATATTATATTATATTATATTATATTATATTATATTATATTATATTATATTATATTATATTATATTATATTATATTACATAAAAAATGTGTTGATAACGGATGTACACCGATAAGTAAGTTTTTAATTTGTTATGGGAGCTCTTGAATTTCAGGAGGAACAAATTTTATTTTACAACAGCGCAACATAATCTGCTTGGCTCGTTACCCAATTTTTTTTCCATTGCATATAATGCATATGTATTTTATGTATTTTAACACGATTCGATTGAGCATAGTTAAAATTTGGATTATAAAATAATGGAATGCTAAGCTAACATATTATTACTGCATACTAAATCAATACACTCTTGTGGTTCGTTAATTCTCTGAGATAAACATTATTTTAAGAAATACAGGAAACGAATACACAGAATAGCCTATCAAGTTGTTTGTGCATAAGAAGCTATTTTAATCTTACCTGTCCTCAATTCACTCCGAAGTTACTGTAATAACATTATAGCATTATGTCCATATAGAGAAACTACACTTTCCAATGGTGAAATAATAATTAATTACACAAATCTGTTAATTTAGCTTCCGATATTACTTCATACAAACACAGAAACATTCTCTGTAGGCTATGATTCATAGCTTTCGATTGCTGACCAAAGCCCCTTGTAGACGAATTCATTTGTTTATTTCATTACACCCCCTTAGATGGCAGTTATTTTAATTTTGAAACTCATTTATCTCATTAAATATGAGTCCTATCAAAATTTTTCAAAAAATAAAACTTATTGGAAATGATTTTTAAATAAACTGTTTTATGTAACATTTTTCACAAAAGTCAATAATAAGCGAGATATTTCGATTTATTTAATTCAGACCCCCTTATAACCCCCCTTATAACTCCCCTTTTAAATAATGTATTTTGAATGCCATATAGCCTAAAATCTAAGATACAACGAACTTAATTTATATTCCAATTTTCATCGAAACCGGTTCAGCCATTATGGTAACAAACATACCGACAGACAGACAAAGAAAATTTTCAAAAAAGCGATTTTCGGTTTCAGGGTGGTTAATTATATATGTTAGGACCAATTATTTTTGGAAAATCGAAAATTACCAGAAAAATTTCGGCTACAGATTTATTATTAGTATAGATTAATTTAATTTAATTAAAATATTTAGATTTAAAGATGAGGACAGTTCCAGTGAAGATAGATACCGATTGTGACTTAGAAAGAGACGATGTTGACATCTTGTAATGTTATATTCACTTAATTGTTTGTTGTTACATCTGCTCTTTGAGTGCACATGTCCGCAACCGTAGCCGTTATAGCTATACCAGTAGCCGCTTATTAAAGAACCCGCCTACTGCAGGGGTGGGGAGTAAGAGGGGTATAGCATGCGCGCCGCGGGGAGTCTGAGCTGAGTTTTGCTTGTAGAATGCCTAAGACATTGATGCATGCAATGGAAAGGAAGAGAAACTGGCCACCTTACCACATTATTTCCAGCCTTAGTTGCCACATATGTGATGTCATATCGGTATCACTAATGAGTTTCATAGCTGTCTTCGGACAGTTGAATAAACAAGAAGTCGCATTGGCGCAGACTTCCATATGTGAGTGAATGATGTATAGAGTAACATGAATAATAGTTAATACTTACTTAGTAAAGTCCTTAAGCCTATTTTATATACATTTCTGGTTATTGGTAAAGCCTTTAGTAAGTCTGCAGATAAAGCAGAAATGAAAATTGTCTAGTGTCCGTCCTCTGTCTTCCTTGCCTCAATTTATGTGAGTGGTCGTTCCTTGAAGAATAATTTGGCGGCTGCAACCTATTTATTATTTCTCTCCCGACAGGCTCACCTCTCTATGTGTTGAACATTGCGCATAATCGAATTCGCGTTCTTCTGTCTGTGAATGTGTCCCATTTTAATATTTAATTATTAGGACAACGCTATCCTGATTTCATTAACACTTCAGAAACAATTCACTGTTCAAATACTTTGCACCAGTGGCGGCCGGTGAGGCATTCTGGTGGTGGTGCCAAAAATGAAAAAAGGCTTTACGCAAATTACCCTAGTGAAACTGATAATCGCAGCTCACGTTTACATTATGTTAAATAAAACACATTAATTAAACCGGCTGTTTTACCAGGTGTACAGTTAATAATGCATCTAGTAACAGTTACAATAACATTTCCGAAACTAATAACGAAATTTACAGATAGAGATAATGCAAAACTTTCACAGTATTGTTAGTCAAATACAAATAACTTTTATAACTAGTAAAATTACTGGCAAAAACACAGGAGATAAACAGTGATATAGATAATAAACGAACACGTTTGTATTTTATTTAACAGGCCGATGAATCCAAGGCAGCGGCCTGAATAACACATGTTCATGTCCTGCACAGATCTCATGTATCGTTAACAAAAGCATCAATACTATAGCAACAGTGTAGCGATATTTATTTGCCGCAAAATAAAACAAATATTACACAACATTAACAAACAGTGTTACATAATATGAAAAAAATATTTATCTTTCTAAAAAGAACCATGACTATCTCTGCATTCAATATAGTTAAACGGATAATACTTTACACATTCAAATCCAAGTTACGTGCTTTAGTTTTGAATTGGCAACATTACATTAACATTTGACGCGGATCTTTAACTTGTGTTTTCGTGCAAGACTACGGTTGATGGTTCCCTTCCTAACGTCTCCAGCAACCCTGCCATCTAGCGAAATTTCTGCATTGCTGTGCTCTAGCGGGCGAAATATTAACTGCTGGGTCAAACTGAATTCGGCTCAAAGTCTGCCATAAGAAACGTATTTATAAACTAGAATCAGTAGCCTTTTGTACAGTGTTATATGGACGTAAGCAGTGCCACACAGAAGTGGCTCCAAAGTTCGGAAAAACGCTGCAAGAGTGCGTCCCGATTTGTGGGCGCGCTCGTTCAGATGAAATACGAATAAAAGTGTAGAAATAAACTATTATAACTGCTTTTTAGGATATTATGTTTTGTTTTTTCATTAGCAGTGCCATGGCACACTGACACTACCCCAAAAGCCGCCCCTGCTTTGCACTACCAATACAGACTATAAAACTTCACTGATAAAACACACTTCGCTGACACAAATGCCTGCCAATCCTCCTATTCAAAGAGCAGAGCATTTATTTAAAAAATTATAGTTCGAGTTCACGATTGTAACTTGCTCTTTGCTCTTTCTTCTGCGGTTTGTGTACGAGTAGAATACGTGTTGTATGCTAGATGTAGAGATAATATAAATTTCCACGTGGAATTGTAATAGAAATTCCTGCATGAAAATGTTGAAGATTAGTTCTCCCCTTTCCTGGTAGACCCATTCTCAAAATATTTTCTTTCTTAATGACAAATTCCACATGACTTTTCAGAACATCGAACTCGTCTCTGACAGTGAGTGTAAAGTTTCCGATTAAGTCCATTACTTACCTTCGCGCTAGATTTCATTTTATGAAGAATATAAATTACATTTTAATGACCTCTTTGTTCCCATTTAATACCGCGAATCTCTGGGTTATAACAAACATTTCTGATCACAGAGTTGGATATGCATTAAATCTGACTGGCGCCAGTAATATTTGAGATAATAGCAATGAGATTTATAGTTTCCGTGGAATGCAAAACTGTAATGAATGTAATGAAAAATTGTAAATATGTACAATCTACGAGATACGTCATTATGATTTAAAATGTCGGGCAAATTATTTTTAATGCGTGATTCCTATCGTGCACGAAGAGGTCTTACAAACTTTATTGACGCATATGAAAAGTGGACAGTTTCAAAGGACGTACTGGAATTGGTTTCCAAATCTGTGAATCGGTTCCCAGTTCGTCCCAGAGCTATACCCGAGTTGGTTCCAGGTTGATTTCAATGTTTACTGCAATTGGTTCCCGCCCTAGACTAAGCCAGAAAAATTTTCCTTCCCATTTTATGCAGACTTAGGACTGTCTACGGTAGTAGATAGGTTAAAAATGTTTTGTGCTTGGCGAACACGCTGCGTCGAATAACTTCATAATTTTATTTCTCTACTGGTAAAAATTTATAACAAACGTGTCCTATCCTTTCACTGACACTACTCTGCTAATCACTGAAGCTTATGATCGGTATTTATATTTCAACGTATATGAAGCCACGGCTGTCCTTTACTTCCACTGCCACTACTCTGCTAATCACTGAAACTTATGATCACTATTTATATTTCAACGTATATGAAGCCACGGTTGTCCTTTACTTCCACTGCCACTACTCTGCTAATCACTGAAGCTTATGATCGGTATTTATATTTCAACGTATATGAAGCCACGGCTGTCCTTTGCTTCTACTGCCACTACTCTGTTAATCACTGAAGCTTATGATCGGTATTTATATTTCAACGTATATGAAGCCACGGCTGTCCTTTGCTTCTACTGCCACTACTCTGCTAATCACTGAAGCTTATGATCGGTATTTATATTTCAACGTATATGAAGCCACGGCTGTCCTTTGCTTCTACTGCCACTACTCTGCTAATCACTGAAGCTTATGATCGGTATTTATATTTCAACGTATATGAAGCCACGGCTGTCCTTTGCTTCTACTGCCACTACTCTGCTAATCACTGAAGCTTATGATCGGTATTTATATTTCAACGTATATGAAGCCATGGCTGTCCTTTGCTTCTAGTGCCACTACTCTGCTAATCACTGAAGCTTATGATCGGTATTTATATTTCAACGTATATGAAGCCATGGCTGTCCTTTGCTTCCACTGCCACTACTCTGCTAATCACTGAAGCTTATGATCGGTATTTATATTTCAACGTATATGAAGCCACGGCTGTCCTTTACTTCCACTGCCACTACTCTGTTAATCACTGAAGCTTATGATCGGTATTTATATTTCAACGTATATGAAGCCACGGCTGTCCTTTACTTCCACTGCCACTATTCTGCTAATCACTGAAGCATATCATCGGTATTTATATTTCAACGTATATGAAGCCACGGCTGTCCTTTACTTCCACTGCCACTACTCTGCTAATCACTGAAGCTTATGATCGGTATTTATATTTCAACGTATATGAAGCCACGGCTGTCCTTTACTTCCACTGCCACTACTCTGCTTATCACTGAAGCTTATGATCGGTATTTATATTTCAACGTATATGAAGCCACGGCTGTCCTTTGCTTCTACTGCCACTACTCTGCTAATCACTGAAGCATATGATCGGTATTTATATTTCAACGTATATGAAGCCACGGCTGTCATTTACTTCCACTGCCACTACTCTACTAATCACTGAAGCTTCTGATCGGTATTTATATTTCAACGTATATGAAGCCACGGCTGTCCTTTACTTCCACTGCCACTACTCTGCTAATCACTGAAGCTTATGATCGGTATTTATATTTCAACGTATATGAAGCCACGGATGTCCTTTGCTTCTACTGCCACTACTCTGTTAATCACTGAAGCTTATGATCGGTATTTATATTTCAACGTATATGAAGCCATGGCTGTCCTTTGCTTCCACTGCCACTACTCTGCTAATCACTGAAACTTATGATCGGTATTTATATTTCAACGTATATGAAGCCATGGCTGTCCTTTGCTTCCACTGCCACTACTCTGCTAATCACTGAAACTTATCATCGGTATTTATATTTCAACGTATATGAAGCCACGGCTGTCCTTTACTTGCACTGCCACTACTCTGCTAATCACTGAAGCTTATGATCGGTATTTATATTTCAACGTATATGAAGCCACGGCTGTCCTTTACTTCTATTGCCACTACTCTGCTAATCACTGAAGCTTATGATCGGTATTTATATTTCAACGTATATGAAGCCATGGCTGTCCTTTACTTCCACTGCCACTACTCTGCTAATCAGCCACTACTCTGCTAATCACTGAAGCTTATGATCGGTATTTGAATTTCAACGTATATGAAGCCATGCCTGTCCTTTGCTTCTACTGCCACTACTCTGCTAATCACTGAAGCTTATGATCGGTATTTATATTTCAACGTATATGAAGCCATGGCTGTCCTTTGCTTCTACTGCCACTACTCTGCTAATCACTGAAGCTTATGATCGGTATTTATATTTCAACGTATATGAAGCCATGGCTGTCCTTTGCTTCTACTGCCACTACTCTGCTAATCACTGAAGCTTACGATCGGTATTTATATTTCAACGTATATGAAGCCATGGCTGTCCTTTGCTTCTACTGCCACTACTCTGCTAATCACTGAAGCTTATGATCGGTATTTATATTTCAACGTATATGAAGCCATGGCTGTCCTTTGCTTCTACTGCCACTACTCTGCTAATCACTGAAGCTTATGATCGGTATTTATATTTCAACGTATATGAAGCCATGGCTGTCCTTTGCTTCCACTGCCACTACTCTGCTAATCACTGAAACTTATGATCAGTATTTATATTTTAATGTAGATAGAGCCACGTGTCGTGATCGATTATTATTATAGGTGGCGTTATAGGCAAAAACAACTACCTCATTCCCGTTGTTGATATTTGAATACTGCTACTACTGTGCTACATGATCGATTAACATCCCCGTCCCACACACCCTTGGGACCTACTCGCGTTGTTGATTTTTCATGGGCATCTTTTTACATCCAATCTTTTTCCACGGAGGAACCTAATCACGTTGTTGATATTTTATTTGGGAACCAAGTGAAGAACAGCGGTTTCAAATAGGTAACACAAAATTACTTCAAACAAATATTGGCTAACATATTAGCACTAACGTTTATAACGTCCCATGTGACATATTTATCGATTTTCAGATTTATGTTCTATAAAATAACTTAAATAGTGATACAGTAAATAATAAAATCTCCTATATGTAATTATATTTCTTTGTTTCGAAAATGTATGAACTCACAGTCTCCTATGTACGGCTGCCATAGGATGAATAAATGTGTTTTTTTTTTCCCCCCTTCTCAAAAATTTTATATTTTGCACATAGAAGTTATTGCAGGTACAACGACGATATATATGTAATATAATCATCGTCCTTGCAGGTATTAGGCCTAGTGGCCTGTTACGGTCTCCGTCCATCTTTTCAGGGGGCGTCCCAAAGATCACCTTCCATGTGGTATATAGCGGAGAATTTGTCCTGGGAGTCTGGAACGGTCCATCCTATTGACATGGTTAAGCCAGTTTTGTCTATAGTGGTCGAGATGTTCATAAATAGCTGTAATTTTCCCAAAGCCGGCTCAGAGGATATAAGGTGGCAACCCCACCACTCAACTTACTACTACTCCTCGGCTACCAATCGATTAGTAGGATATTTATGTGCTTTCAGGACTCCGAACAATATAATAATATATATCCAGTTATTCCACTCAATAGAAAATCTTGTTGCGTAGTTTCCAAACTAACATTTGCATTTTCACCCTGGTCTTCTAAATTTGTAATTGTCATTAGTGATCGTATTTTCTGTTTTCTACCTATATGCTGAAGGGATTTTTATGTTTTATTATATTCTATTACACATTTGTAATATATTTAATAGGCCTATATCAATATCCATAAATGTTTCTTGAAGTCAATAGGAAGAACATTTTCCATAAAATTTAGGCTAATGTAATAATAATAATAATAATAATAATAATAATAATAATAATAATAATAATAATAATAATAATAATAAAAATCATCATATTCCTAAAACAAAAATCGAAGTATGAAAATCTGTATAAGCCAGAACAGTATCGAACTTACATACCTACTTAAATTAGGTGACAGATTATGTTATATTACTTGACAAAGTAGTTACAATTATCTATTATACAGGGTGATCCGTTTAGGTACGGATAAAATAAAAAACCGTAAAACATTTACTACTCAACTTTACTTGTTGAAACTTTGTGTATACAACACTGAGAGATGGGAGATTCCTCAGAGCTCAACATGACCCCCATTGTGCACCCTGCACAACTCATAACAGTGATGCACTTCAGCCCATATCCGTTGTAACATAAGAAGTGTGTTTGTTAAAAAACTTGAGCAATTTTACTCTCATATTGTCAATGTGCCTGGATTTCTGTGAATAGACAATATGTTTAACAGAACCTCACACGAAGAAGTCAGGAGGGGTTAGATCTGGGGAGTTTGGGGACCAAGCCAAGAGATAACTGCTTCTCGTACTGGGTTTAGTCTGCGACTTCCTGCATGTTTTTTTTTTTTAACACAGAACCTGTTTCTACAAATGTTCGATACCACACCATTATGGAATCGTATTTAGGTACATTACGCACACCATACGTCGAAATTTCCTTTGAACTCTTTCAACATTCTCGAATTTTGCATACCACAGTACACATTGTGCCCGCTGTTGATTTGTAGTAGCCGTTTCAAACATTTACGATTTTCATTTGTCGTTTCAGTTTATGCATTTTGGATTGTCACATATCGAAACTCCCATCTTTTAATCATAATATAACCAGCAAGAAATTTTTCCTACAATCATAATAGCTTTATAATAATAAATTAATATTGTCTATACCCAAACGGACCAGACTGTATTATTAATATTAATCTTGAGACACTGTGCAATACAAAATAATATGTTTCATATTGGACTTGAAAGCGTTTAAGTCTCGGCAGCCCCTAACATCTGCAGGTAATGAATTTCAAGAACAGATAATGTTCATTGTAAAATACGAAGAATACACTGATGTTCTGTGTAAAGGGAATGACAATACAGTGTCGTGTTGTGACCGGCTATACAACTTACAATGTGTATATAGGTTATGGAATCGTGGTGAAGTTATTCGGGGTTTGATGTATGAAATATCTGATAAAAAGACAAAAAGATAATGTAAACTGTGCCTCTCAGCCAGCCGAAGTCGAGAAAATTGATTGAAAGATGTTGAGATATGATGATAGAGACTGATATTACAATGCAAAGTCCTGGTACAGTTTTCCCTGTGTTTAAAAAGCCTATAATCTACGACAGGCATGTCAAAACCCTGCACATTGTGCAGTCGCGCACATTGTGCACTTATCACTGTACAATGTGCAGTTCCTATTCCCCTACCTGGAGGGAGTGAAGCGGCTTGGAGGGGAACGCGACAGGGCTGTACATTACCTGCAGTAGCAGATCAGCTTTTGTTTCAGTAACACAGATCAGTACGGGTGTGCTCATTGAGCTGTGATTGTGAATACGTTATGAAAAATAAAGTGAGGAGTCCACAGATATGACGAAGAAGAGAAATCACGAATCATATAACGTAACTGTTAAGATGTTTTCCTCAGCCAACAGTAATTATTTTAAAATGAAAGGCTTTCATCATATCATGTTGACCTAATAGTTATGTGAGAATTTAAATCAGATTAGTAAAGTTCTCAAAATATGATATTCGCCAGCTCTTATTTCTTAATTAGTACTCTCACGGCAAGACAAACATGTCAATGATGTTGCTTTGGAGTCTGTACTAACACAGCCATCAATGATTCGACGACTTACAACTTTTATTTGATAAGCTGGTAAGTGATGAGAATATTGAGTGAAGAATACAAATGATGGTCTTGAGGTTGTAAGGGAAGGAAGAAAGCAACTATTTGTAAGGCGGAAAATTTTTCTGGAAAAATAATATATGATGGCGAATTTTCCATCTCACGTTACTATATTATCTTAACTAGCCGTACCCGTGCTCTCCGCTGCACCTGTTAGAAATAAATATAAAGTAATTACATAATTAAAATAGGACGTTTGATCCAGGGAACATTCGTGTTTGATAGAAGGATAAATCGTTTAATATGTTACTTAATTGAAATTGTATTTAAATAATTAAAATACGATCATTTTGGTCCAGAGAGCACTCATGCAATGACAATTCCTTTAACATGTTTCTTATTTGTTATTACATGCAACCATAGTTTAATGAAGATTAACATATAATTTAGTTTCAATGTGAAAACTTTATATTACTTGCTATATGTTTCCATTGACTTATGGTAATAACTTAATTTTTACCCTTGTTTTCTACGTCTTCAGTAAATGGCGCTTGGCCCACTATGGTTCTGAACACTTCAAATAACTTAAGTAGTGATACAGCATAAACGTGATATGTAATTATATATATATATAATTATACAGTATATTTCATTAGTTTATTTTACGACGCTTTATCAACATCTTAGTTATTTAGCGTCTAAATAAGATGAAGGTGATAATGCCGGTTAAATGAGTCCGGGGCCCAACACCGAAAGTTACCCAGCATTTGCTCGTATTGGGTTGATGGAAAACCCCACAGAAAACCTCAACCACGTAACTTTCTCCGACCGGGAACCGAACTCGGGACATCTTGTTTCGCGGTCAGACGCGCTCACCGTTACTTCACAGATGTGGACTATATTATATATCTCGTGGTTTAGTTGGAAAATAAAAGCGCCCGTACTGAAATGACACTTCAATATTTCCATGTTTGCGTTTGCAATTGAGTGTCTTTTGTCATTGTCAATAACAATGAGCAAGAATCAAAAAGTGCGTAACGTGGCAACCATGACCGGACACCAAATTGAAGAGTTGGAATCGTACTTTCTTCTAGTGATGGTTTCAAAAGTCTGACGTTTTTAATTGCAGTTGTTTAATCGATTGAATGACACGAAAATCTTCGAGTACAATTTATTATTCAATGAAGACACAAGAAATTACAACAAACTCATTCAATGAAGGCAAGGGAAATTACAACAAACTCTAGGGATCAGAGCCATACGGTAACATAATAGTGTGTTATTTAAAACCTTTTCCTCCGTCCCTAACTTCATTACATCATTCTGGAGGTCGAAATCGTTGAATTTAATTGACCTTTAAATTAACTCATTTTAGTCACTTATATTAAGAAATACATACATCGCTTTTAATTAGGCATATCCGTCAACGTTTACTAATATGATACACAGCAACTCTAGCCTCACATGTGAAAGTTTAGCGTAGATCAGTGATGTCAAAGCAAGCGCATTTTTCTGATCTTGACGTCGTGCGCGGGCAGCACGCGCCAAGTATGGAAAGAGGAAGGGTTGCGTATATGAATAAGCAACCTGTTGGATTAAGAAAACAGTGGTGTACAAACTTCAAACGGAACGTGAAATTTTATGTCTTTATTTTTATATGGCTTCTTTCTGTTTAATATTATCTATATTGTCTGTAAAACATAAGTACTAACACTGATTTCTTAATATTGCACTTGTGTTTTAAATCTTAATAATATAATAGAGAGTTGAGAAGGAATATTCACTTAAATTCCATAGTAGTATATTATTATACTGTATTAAGCGGTTGAAACACATCATTCATAAAGAAAGTGATATTCCAAAGAAAGAGATTGAGTATGACATGATAAGTTGCAATTTATATTGATGGTATCTTTAGCCTTACAAAAGTAATTAATAAACTAATCGAAACAATATTACAGTACAAAGCAAAGTTACCTAGGTACTGTATCTGTTTTCAGTGTAACTAATATTTCATAACAAAACTATTATCGCATTATGCTTTTAAGGTTATATTTGTGAGCAACTTCCTATCATCAGAATATTAAATTCTTTTCTCGAAATATGCTGAACCTATAGAGCTGACATTTTTACAACACATGGGCACGTATCTTTTGCTTATGATGTAACACTAGTAGCTTTGTTAATTAATTTCCTTACAAACAATTTCCATTCGAATATTTTCAAAATTTTCAATACACTATCTTCAGTAATACGTACATATGGTATATCAGATTTACGAAAACATTCTGTAGACTAAGGCTACTAAATAAATAGGCCTATACCTGAAAATTTCACTTTTCTATACGAAAAGTTGAGAAAATATTTCTTTTGAATAAAAAAAATCGAACTTGTGAAAAATGAGCATTAAAATTAAAACTTACATCCTTATAATGCACTTATACTTCTCAGGCAAATCTAAAAATTAACATGGATACAGTTTCAATAAGTTCTCTTCCCTTTTTATCTACTGAATCAGTGCTGGCCATCCCTGAATATAGCGCGTCCAAGCGGCATATACTACCTCTTTCGTCTATCTCTTTCCTTTCCGCTATAAAGCGCTAAGGCTCTCCTGAGCTCTAAAGCGCGCGCTTGCTCCTGTGGGCATCAATTGACATGCTTGGCGTAGATGGTTAAGGCATAGAGAAACTAATCTGAAGACAGCAAGTTCGATGCCAGTTTGTTAATTTTCTTTTCCATTTCATAGATTGCGTTTTTGGTTAGGCCTAATATGTTTAAAGATGTTAATATTTTCCGAAAAGTTAAGTTACTATTTATTATGAAAAATGAGCTGTTTTCTTTTGTGCTTTGAATGAAATATTGAATAACATATAAAAACGGTGAACAGAAGGAGATACGCAAGGGAGGTTACCAAGTTTGAACTCGCCCTCTTGAACTAAAAAAAAGACATATTTTAATTTCAATATTCTTTTATTCGTAATCGTTTACCATCATATACGAATAACTGTTTACTAAATTTATACAGTGTTAGTTAAAAGTCCTGCACCACCTTTTTAAGCATGTGGTTCAGTGACTTGAAATTCTGTGTGTGTGGATGGCCGTATACTAAGAACTCGATAATGGTAATACCGAGTTTTTTACAGGATATTTCCGGTTTAACCGAAAGTAATTCCTACTCTCTTATTTTAAATAGAATACCCTATATATTTTTATATTTTCAAACGTACTCACACTAGCTACTTCTGTACAAATTTATTGTTGCTAAATAAAGAAAACAGAAAAGTGTAAGTCTAACGAATAATACGAGTAAAACGCTTCTTGTGTTTACTGTGATTTACTGTCCTTTGTTTATAGATGGAATAATGTAAAACGCTTCTTTTGTTTACTGTGATTTGACTGTCCTTTGTTTATATCCGTGGAATATATGTTTATTGATAAAGAACCATTTTATTTAAGGGATTGAGTCTGACGTCTAGTACATTAAATAATCCTATCTGATGTTGAGAGAAAGGGAAAGAATTCTAATTTTAATTATGCTTCACTATGAGGACAGGCAACGATCTCATCGAGAGGCGGCGAATTTATTTAATGATATGTATTCAGATCACAATCGGATTGCACATACAAACTCAATGGTTGTATATTAAGAGTTTCTCTTCGAAAATAAAAAAAACACATTATAGCTTAAATTACACGAATTAATCTTCAATATTATTTAATCAGAAATGAGATACCAACGTTAAAACTTTATACCACTGTTAGAAATTATGCTTTGGATCGTGACAAAAGTGTGTGATTAGGCAATTTTCATGATTAGAGTGGATTTCAATTTACTTTCAATCTCAGTTATATAATTTGATTTAATGTTCAAATTACTTTCTTCATAATTTTGAATTCATAATCCAGTTCATTTCCTTTCACTTTTGAAGCAATAACAGTTGCCACTGCATTATGGTAAATCGACACAATATTTGCTTTTGGCTTCCTTCTTGTTGGTAGGTTTTTGTATCGTACAGTTACCACAGTTCAGACCTACGACGCATTCCGAAAACATTTACTTGATCACTGAGGTGCTCCTGTCTACAGATATCCTTTATTTACACTCACTTAGCTGACAGATCTTTACGAGCGGCAGAATTAAATAGTCTCTTTAATAACAAATTTTTATGCTCAGGACGAGTCGCCCTGGGTGGCACAGTCGGTATAGCGCTGGCCTTCTATGCTCGAGGTTGCGGGTTTGATCCCGGCCCAGGTCCATGGTTCATGGACCTAGATTTAGTGGCATGTAAAAAACCCCTGCGAGACAAAATTCCGGCATACCGGCGACGCTGATATAGCCTCGGCAGTTGCGAGCGTCGTTAAATAAAACATAATTTGAATTTGCTCAGGACGAGAGTCGAACTCAGGATTTCATGATTTGTAGTCACGAACGCTGATCTTAGACTGCGAAGACCTTATCTTACAGGATCTGCTTATTATTTCGTCGTTTTAGTAGCATTGATAGATAACATCGCCTGATGTTTATGTTGTTAGCAAAGCCTTGGTGTTTGTAAGTTTGCGCTGCATTCTACGAATAGCTACCGGCGCACAGCGTGTAAAAACGCTAAACTAGATGAACAAAATTAATAACTTCCATGGATTTTAACGGATTGTTATGAAACTCTGTACAGATCTCATAGATAGCACATATATTTTGTGTACAAACTTTGATTACGTTTGAATGAGAGAAACTATCCCTTTATAAGGGATGATTTTAGACAAAATTAATAACTTTTCTCCTGTCTAACAGATTTTTATGACACATTGTACGGAAGTTATAGATAGCAAATATGTTCTGTTTACAAACTATATTTATGGTTCCATAAGACGAACTACCCCTTCATAAGATATGCATTTACACAAAATTAACTTCTTTCCTACTCAAAAGATTTTTATGAAACCTTGTACACGACTTACAGGTAGCATATATTTGTTTGTATACAAACTCTTATTACATCTGTATACTATCTGTAGGCCTAATGTTTGTATAAGTTTTCATAAAAATATATTATATAGGAGAGAAGTTATTAATTTTGTCTAAATTCACCACTATAAAGGGGCAGTTCCTCTTACAGAAACATAATCAGACTTCGTAATAGTACATTATACAACGAGCCTATAATAGTAGTAATTAAGACGCGAGTATGTTTGTTTATGAAACGAGCGCAAGCGATATAATTTTGATATAACCTGGAAATTGATTTAGAATAGAAAACCGAGATGGCAAATTGAATTTATTTAAATATTATTTACAATTAACGCTAATTATTATAGTAACAGAACATAACCTTCTGCGACAGTATTCGATTTCCAGCCTCCGTGACGTTTCGCTAGTTGTGTTTCGATTGAATATCCGAGAATAATCGATACTTTGCGGTTTTATAATGCTACAATGGTGATTTCTCATTGGCTGAACAACTGAACTATAAGAAATAAGTGTACTTTAATGAGGTTCATTAAAGGGCTACTACCAGGTGTATAATTACTACATTTCGGCATGGTCGAGCATAAAAAATATATCCTACTTCTAACTTCTCTATAATGTGTTATATAGGAGAGAAGTTATTAATTTTGTCTAAATGCACTCGCTAAAAAGGGGTAGTTTTTCTTATGCAAACGTAATCAGAGTTTGTAAAAAAATATGTGCCACCTTTATGGGATTACAAAGTTTTATAAAAATCTGTTAGAATGCAGAGGAGTTGTTAATTTTGTTCAGCTACTAGATTTGCGTTCTGATCCACGGTGGGTTTAAGATTATATAAAATGTGTCCAATGTATATTTAAACTTATGTTCGATGTCATGTGGATAATTTTGCAGGCCTAAACACTCACACAGTGATTAAAAACGTCCTCATTCCATTACTCTTTTGCGTCGTTATGCCAAACGTGAAACAGTTGCCGCTGCATTACCATATGCCCCATTACTGAAAAAAAATCAATTACTGAAAAATGCTCAAAAACACGCAAACTTTAAAAGAAGGATTCAACACTCTAAATGATGCTGTATTAAATGGTAAAATAATTGTTGTAACCGGAGTGACCGACTATGATAAAATTGACATTATATTTGAAGAACTTTAAAAAAAGTATTTTTCAATTATAATATTTAAGGGGAGAGGATGTTATTATTTTGTGAAAAATGAGTAAAAAAATTCTTTAAAACACCCTGTGTGGAATGCATAGCATAACGTTTTGGGGGTATTTGGGCCCTTGTCGGATGTTGAGTCGCCATTTTTAAACTTCCTGCCTTATGGATTATTATATTACTCTCCCACTTTTATTGTTGTGTCCGATAAATTAAATTAAAATAAAATTCTTTAAAATGCCTTTTCATATGTGTGGAATGCATTGAATAACATTTTGTGGGTATTTGTGCCCTTATCAGATGTTGAGACGTCATTTTTAAACTTCCTACGCTATGGATTTTTAAATCACACGCCCGTATTTATCGGTTTCCAGTAACTTCATTTTTTTTTTTTTTGCTACATTGCCAGACGAAAATGGATATAATTTCTGAACTATTAAAGATACTTGCGTGAAATTTAGAACACACATTCTGATTATTATTAGGAAACTTTTCTCTCTAACAGAATTTAGTTAATTGATTTCATTTTAAAAATACGCCCATTTGTTTGCAAGAAAGGAAATCAGAAAATTATTATTAAATTTTAATTTTTTATTTTACAAACGTAGGGACTAATATCAAAATTCTGTTAGAGACAGTTTGTAGAACATGCGTTTGCAAATACATTGCAACAAACTGTTTGAATCTATCTTTAAAAACGGTTTAGATATATCGGTTTTAGTGCAATCCTGCATTGGGTATATTTCTTTCAAATTTAGGCCCCCACATAATTTTTTTTTCAAAATATTTTTATTTGGTTGAGTTGTCACAGCTATGAGCTGTCTACGTACAAAAAAATTAATATTTTACACCAAATAGGAAAAAAGTTAAAAAAAATACCATTCTCTTCACTAAAACTGTACTGTAAGAAGAAACATACTTTGAAAATTTAAAATTGAAGTTAAATTAGTGAGAACGTACCTATCTGTAGAGATTTAATGTCTCACAACACAATAAATCAGTAATAAATTGGCACTTACGCACATAGGAAGCCTCTCTGTCTACGACTGAACCGGAGCGAGATGTGTTAGAAAGAACTCGTTCATATCCTTCTAAATATAGCTTGCCGTTGATAAAACAGTAAAAGCTATCCCTCAAAGCATTCTCCAAATGTTAAAGAGCATGAATTCATATTCTTCAGTGCCTAACTTAACAAGTCGAATTTTATTTTTGTCCACCTAGACTGAGAAAATTGCACACTATGCAGCGTAGGTTAATCAGGAGAGGAGATTCCTTTCTGCTCCGAAGCCAAGTTTGGGCGTGGGTTCGATTTCCGATTGGTTCGACCGATTATGTTCACTGTCAACAATGATATATGTATTTTCATGAGTCCATATTCTCAAGTTATATCAATGAACATTTGTAGAGACATAAAAATGGCTTCATTAACAACAACTAGTGTTTGTTATTGTCCATAACAATTAGCAAGAATTGATCAGTACGTAACATGGCAACCATTATAGGACAGCAAATTAATGAGTTGTTACCGTTCTTTCTTTCAGCTGTGATTTAAAAATTCGGAAGTGTTAATTGCACTTGTATAGTCGCTTAAACGCTTCGAAGATCTTAGACACTTACAATTTAATATTGTAACAAGATGCAGGAAACTCTCTCAAACGCTGCTTATCATACCTGAAAGGATCAGGGACACCTTAAACGCCAGGAAGATCTTAGACGATGCAGTTTACTGTTGTAACAAGATGCAAGAAATTAACACAAAGCCTGTTTATCGTATCTGAAAGGATCAGAGACATTTCGGAATAAGGTAACATGTTTTTGTAATAATACAAGTATATTCACGTATTCGAACTTGCCTAAAGGGTCAAGTAAATTATCAGAGAATGTTCTGAATGATGACGTTGCGTAGCGTATTCTAGTAAGTTTACGGTTGCACAGGTGAGCTGTTTCCTTCCAATATAGCTCATTTGTTTCTTCGAACCGCATATCTGATATAACAGGTTGATCAGCCTAATTATCTTTCAAGACAGACACTTTTATTACAGTCTGCGTCACCGTTTTTGCCGTGTGAAACAAGTAATGGGAACGTTAAGTGCGAGTGTTTTATATTTGCCACAGTCAGTCTGACAACTGTGTTTGCCAAATGGCTGATGTGACGTGTATTGGAAGTAGTACCATTCTCAGCTGCACTAGCAACATGCTCACAAACTGGGTATTATAAAACTAGGACACACGCCAAAAACGCTGGCGCCAGCTATAATTTGACTGTGCTCCCTTCTAGCGACCGCAAACGAACTCACGTTAAATTCTTTATGGAATTGCGTGGACCAATTGTACTTACATATAGCGGTCGTTACCAAAAAATGCCCTCTTCAACGGTGGAGAATCTGGTGATAGTTCTGATTTTATGTTGCCGCTTCATAAAATTGGAATGGCCAATCTGATATACAGAATGTCCCATTTATTTTGTGCACATATTATAACTTTGTTGTTTGAATAAATATTAGAATTTTTGTTTTGGAGAGTTAGGTTAGAACGAGGGGCTAACATGAGTGTAGAGATTTGGTAGATGTAACTACATTATGGTACAAGATACACGTGACGTCATCAATTTTTCATATAGCACTACATATTTTAACCATATTACATTGATTACAGACGTTAAGACGAGTTCAAAAATGTATCACAATATCACTTTCCCAATCAATAACAACAACAAAATTCAAAATGAATGCCATCAGAATGTGTCGTTTGTTGTGGAGCCCAATTCATCTTGTGCATTAACTTACACAAAACGAAACTCGACTGAAGTTCGTACACGTCGTGTGTTGTGTGTTTGCCGTCTTAACATGTAAACAAACAACAACAGCTGTCGACGCCACAATCCTCGTACAGTGGCCTGCACGTTCTCCGGACCTGTCGCCAATGATTTCCTTGTGTGGGGAAGTGTAAAGGTCAGTGTGTACCAGAACATTCTGACAACACCAGACTACGTGCAGCAACGCATTCGACAGGCTTGTGTGTCCATTCAGCCAGCAAAATACCGGGCAGTCATACGGTCTTCGGGGAACGCCTTCGAATGTGCATTAATGTGAATGGTCACCATTTGGAACATCTTCTGTGACTCTCAAAGCATAACATTATCACATTGGAAGTACGTTTATGTTTCGTTTTGTTGTTGTTATTGATTAGGAAGGTGACATTGTGATACATGTTTGAACTTGTCTTAATGTGTGTAATCAATGTAACATGATTGAAGTATGTAGTGCTATTTGAAAAATTCATGATGTCACGTGTATTTGTACCGTAATGTAGTTACATGCACCAAATCTCCACACTCATGTTAGCCCCTCGTTCTAACATAACGCTCAGAAACAAAAATTCCAATACCTATCCAAACAAAAAGAGTTATAATAGGTCATCACCATCATCTTCCTCACGGCATAAGAATTGTGGCTCGTTCCGTCTTCAAGAAAACTGATCCGACCATCTCATCCGTGGCCTGCCGACATTTCTTCTACCTACAGGTTTATACTTATTTATTATTTGTGGGATACGATCTTCATCCATTTTTTGTATATGATCTTGCCATCTTTGTCTGTATTCAATGATTGTTTCATTTAGACTCTGAATTTCCTATTCTTTTCTAATATCTTCATTTCTGTTTTTGTCTGTGAGTCTATAACCTGCCACCTGTCTCAAAAATGTCATTTCAGCAGCCTCTATTTTCTTCTGTTGTGAGACAGTCAAGACCCAACTTTCACACCCATAAAGCAAGGTTGGGATCGCCATTACTTTGTAAAGTTTTAACAGTGTTGTTCTATTACAATTTTTAAAAGTTCTTTTTATTGTACCACATAATTTTTGGAATTTGTTTAATTTATTTTGCACATCTCTATTGCCAGTATATGACACAATGTAACCAAGATAATTAAAATCACTTTGTTGTTGGATGGGCTTATTATTTATGCAAATGTTTGCTCTTAACAAATCTCTTCCTTTAAGAGCCATTATTTTCGTTTTTTCATATGAGATTTGAAGATTGTATATGTGATCATGGGTCGAAGCCAGTTCAACAAATGTCTGACTGTCAGTGCTATGCAGTCGTATGACCTATTAAATGCTTATTGTGTTGTACATGATGTTTGCGGTCAGTGAATTGATAAACCAAATGAATGTGTTATTTTTTATACAAATTACTTTAAAAATAAAAATAGTTTCAAGTGACGGTTCACGATTTTAGGAACACAGGATCAATGAAAATGCCATTTTATATCTTATGAATATGCTTCGCATATCACTATCAAAACACCCTCATCCCTCGACCTACATAAAGATGAGAGTGATTCAGTGTAAGAGAATGCTGAACCAAATAGAGAAATATAAAGATTCAGCAGGACCGATTATATTGAAAGAAATGTATATAACTTATCATATATGAGGTAACGGCAGTGGCATTCCTAATATTCATTGTTATTCTTATAATGTCCATTGTAGGCAGCTATTTGTTAACAAGGTATTGTGAGAGTCTTTAATGCTTATATGGGTTAAATCAAGATAAAAAATAACCTTAAATAAATTACAGGAGAAATCTGATGTGAAAAAGAAGGCATGGGAAATAAACAAGATAGGGGCAGGAAATAAAAATATATGTCCACAAAATTAACACGAGAGATACGGATAAATAAGGAAGATTGAAGCAGAATATAAGAAGAGAGGTGTACAATATTGAGAAGTGAGGAATGGAAAATGAAGAAGATGGGGCAGAAAATAAAATTAGAGGTGTACAAAATTAACAATCGAGATACGCAAAAGTACAGAAAATATGAGTTCGAAATAACAAGAGAGGCGCAAAATATTGAGATGAAAATTATGGAAAATGAAGGAGATGGGGCAGAAAATAAAAGGAGACGTGCACAAAATTAACAAGTGAGGTGAGACAAGTAAAGAAGGTAGGAGCTGGAAATAAAAAGAGAGGTGCTGAATATTGAGAAAAAAAGTATGGGAAATAAAGGAGATGATGCAGAAAATAAAAGGAGACGTGCACAAAATTAACAAGTGAGATGAGACAAGTAAAGAAGGTAGGAGCTGGGAATAAAAAGAGAGGTGGTGAATAATGAGAACGAAAGTATGGAAAATAAAAGACATAAAGCAGAAAATAAAAAGGAGATGTGGACAAAATTAACAAGTGTGTTGTGGCAAGTAAAGAAGGTAGAAGCTGGGAAAAAAAAGAGAGGTGGTGAATAATGAGAAAGAAAGTATGGAAAATAAAAGAGATAAAGCAGAAAATAAAAGGAGAAGTGGGCAAAATTAACAAGTGTGTTGTGACAAGTAAAGGAGGTAGGAGCTGGGATTAAAAAGAGAGGTGCTGAATAATGAGAAGAAAAGTATGGAAAATAAAGGAGATAAAACAGAAAATAAAAGGAGAGGTGGACAAAATTAACAAGTGTGTTGTGGCAAGTAAAGGAGGTAGGAGCTGGGATTAAAAAGAGAGGTGCTGAATAATGAGAAGAAAAGTATGGAAAATAAAGGAGATAAAACATAAAATACAAAGAGAGGTGGACAAAATTAACAAGTGTGTTGTGGCAAGTAAAGGAGGTAGGAGCTGGGATTAAAAAGAGAGGTGCTCAATAATGAGAAGAAAAGTATGGAAAATAAAGGAGATAAAACAGAAAATAAAAGGAAATGTGGACAAAATTAACAAGTGTGTTGTGGCAAGTAAAGGAGGTAGGAGCTGGGATTAAAAAGAGAGGTGCTGAGTAATGAGGAGAAAAGTATGGAAAATAAAGGAGATAAAACAGAAAATAAAAGGAGATGTGGACAAAATTAACAAGTGTGTTGTGGCAAGTAAAGGAGGTAGGAGCTGGGATTAAAAAGAGAGGTGCTGAATAATGAGAAGAAAAGTATGGAAAATAAAGGAGATAAAACAGAAAATAAAAGGAGAGGTGGACAAAACTAACAAGTGTGTTGTGGCAAGTAAAGGAATAAGGAGCTGGGATTAAAAAGAGAGGTGCTGAATAATGAGAAGAAAAGTATGGAAAATAAAGGAGATGAGGCAGAAAATAAAAGGAGAAGTGGACAAAATTAACAAGTGTGTTGTGGCAAGTAAAGAAGGTAGGAGCTGGAAATAAAAAGAGAGGTGCTGAATAATGAGAAGAAAAGTATGGAAAATAAAGGAGATGAGGCAGAAAATAAAAGGAGAAGTGGACAAAATTAACAAGTGTGTTGTGGCAAGTAAATAAGGTAGGAGCTGGAAATAAAAAAGAGGTGGTGAATAATGAAAAGAAAAGTATGGAAAATAAAGGAGATGAGGCAGAAAATAAAAGGAGACGTGCACAAAATTAACAAGTGATGTGAGTCAAGTAAAGAATGTAGGAGCTGGAAATAAAAGAAGAGGTGGTAAATATTGAGGAGAAAGGTATGGAAAATAAAGGAGATGAGGCAGAAAATAAAAGGAGGAATGCACAAAATTAACAAGAGAGTTGATACAAGTAAAGAAGGTAGGAGCTGGAAAAAAAAAGAGAGGTGCTGAATATTGACAAGAAAAGTATGGAAAATAAAGGAGATGAGGCAGAAAATAAAAGGAGACGTGCACAAAATTAACAAGTGAGGTGAGACAAGTAAAGAAGGTAGGAGCTGGAAATAAAAAGAGAGGTGGTGAATATTGGGAAGAAAATATGGAAAATAACGGAGATGAGGCAGAAAATAAAAGGAGACGTGCACAAAATTAAGAAGTGAGGTGAGACAAGTAAAGAATGTAGGAGCTGGAAGTAAAAAGAGAGGTGCTGAATATTGAGGAGAAAGGTGTGGAAAATAAAGGAGATGAGACCGAAAATAAAAGGAGACGTGCACAACATTAAGCAGTGAGTTGTGGCAAGTAAAGAAGGTTGGAGCTGGAAATAAAAAGAGAGGTGTTGAACATTGAGAAGAAAGGTAAGGAAAATAAAGGTGATGAGGCAGAAAATAAAAGGAGATGTGGACAAAATTACCAAGTGTGTTGTGGCAAGTAAAGGAGGTAGGAGCTGGAAATAAAAAGAGAAGTGGTGAATATTGAGAAGAAAGGTAAGGAAAATAAAGGAGAAGAGACCGAAAATAAAAGGATGCGTGCACAAAATTAACAAGTGAGGTGAGACAAGTAAAGAAGGTAGGAGCTGGAAATAAAAAGAGAGGTGATGAATATTGAGGAGAAAGGTATGGAAAATAAAGAAGATGAGGCCGAAAATAAAGTGAGACGTGCAAAACATTAAGCAGTGAGGTGTGGCAAGTAAAGAAGATAGGAGCTGGAAATAAAAGGAGAGGTGATGAATAATGAGAAGGAAAGTATGGAAAATAAAGGAGATGAGGCAGAAAATAAAAGGGGAAATGCACAAAATTAACAAGTGAGTTGAGACAAGTAAAGATGGTAGGAGCTGGAAAAAAAAAGAGAGAGGTGCTGAATATTGACAAGAAAAGTATGGAAAATAAAGGAGATGAGGCAGAAAATAAAAGGAGACGTGCACAAAATTAACAAGTGAGGTGAGACAGGTAAAGAAGGTAGGAGCAGGAAATAAAAAGAGAGGTGGTGAATATTGGGTAGAAAATATGGAAAATAACGGAGATGAGGCAGAAAATAAAAGGAGACGTGCAGAAAATTAAGAAGTGAGGTGTGACAAGTAAAGAATGTAGGAGCTGGAAGTAAAAAGAGAGGTGCTGAATATTGAGGAGAAATGTATGGAAAATAAAGGAGATGAGGCCGAAAATAAAAGGAGACGTGCACAACATTAAGCAGTGAGTTGTGGCAAGTAAAGAAGGTTGGAGCAGGAAAGGAAAAGAGAGGTGCTGAATAATGAGAAGAAAAGTATGGAAAATAAAGGAGATAAAGCAGAAAATAAAAGGAGATGTGGACAAAATTACCAAGTGTGTTGTGGCAAGTAAAGAAGGTAGGAGCTGGTAATAAAAAGAGAAGTGCTGAATATTGTGAAGAAGGAAATGCAATATGAAGGAGACAGGGGCAGAGAATAGAAAAGTATTGCAGAGAGAAGAGAAGAGAGGGGCGAGTTATTGAGAACAGAAGGGCAAGAAATGAAGGAGGTGGACAGAAAACAAACATTAAAGCGGCAGAAAATGATGTTCGATGGGCAGGATACAAAGAATAAGGTGGAAAAAAATGAAGATCAGATGGGCAGAAGACAAAGAATAAGGCGGTAGAAAATGAAGATCAGATGGGCAGAAGACAAAGAATAAGGCGGTAGAAAATGAAGATCAGATGGGCAGAAGACTAAGAATAAGGCGGCAGAAAATGAAGTTCAGATGGGCAGAAGACAAAGAATAAGGCGGTAGAAAATGAAGATCAGATGGGCAGAGGACAAAGAATAAGGCGGCAGAAAATGAAGATCAGATGGGCAGAGGACAAAGAATAAGGCGGCAGAAAATGAAGATCAGATGGGCAGAAGACAAAGAATAATGCGGTAGAAAATGAAGATCAGATGGGCAGAAGACAAAGAATAAGGCGGCAGAAAATGAAGTTCAGATGGGCAGAAGACAAAGAATAAGGCGGTAGAAAATGAAGATCAGATGGGCAGAGGACAAAGAATAAGGCGGCAGAAAATGAAGATCAGATGGGCAGAAGACAAAGAATAATGCGGTAGAAAATGAAGATCAGATGGGCAGAAGACAAAGAATAAGGCGGCAGAAAATGAAGTTCAGATGGGCAGAAGACAAAGAATAAGGCGGTAGAAAATGAAGATCAGATGGGCAGAGGACAAAGAATAAGGCGGCAGAAAATGAAGATCAGATGGGCAGAGGACAAAGAATAAGGCGGCAGAAAATGAAGATCAGATGGGCAGAAGACAAAAAATAAGGCGGCAGAAAATGAAGATCAGATGGGCAGAAGACAAAGAATAAGGCGGTAGAAAATGAAGATCAGATGGGCAGAGGACAAAGAATAAGGCGGCAGAAAATGAAGATCAGATGGGCAGAGGACAAAGAATAAGGCGGCAGAAAATGAAGATCTGATGGGCAGAAGACAAAAAATAAGGCGGCAGAAAATGAAGATCAAATGGGCAGAAGAATAAGGCGGCAGAAAATGAAGATCAGATGGGCAGAAGACAAAGAATAAGGCGGTAGAAAATGAAGATCAGATAGGCAGAAGACAAAGAATAAGGTTGTAGAAAATGAAGATCAGTTGGGCAGAAGACAAAGAATAAGGCGATAGAAAATGAAGATCAGATGGGCAGAAGACAAAGAATAAGGCGGCAGAAAATGAAGAATTGACTCACCGTAAATAACCTAGGGGCAGGAAATAAAGAAGTTAGGGCAGAGAATAACGAAGACGCAGGGCAACAAAAACTATGACATCAGGTACGGAGGCAGAGGACCTAGCCACATTCCTGCACAACACATTAAACAGTGACTGACTGATGAGTGGAAGAATGTTGGAGAAAAGAAACGTGAGGCTGACAGTGAAAACAGAAGTAAGAAAGTGAGAAGGGAATATAGTAGATATATGACAAAAGAAAAAGAGACAGGAAGTTTGGAAACAGAGAATAAAGTCAAAATGGAAAAGAGTGATAACATTTACTCCATTAGAATGATATTACGTAAGTTTTGAATTGTTTTAAATGTTCTCTTGAAATTGTTTTAGTAATATTTTAAAATCATTGCATATATATTATAGTCATTGTTTATATACTTTTATATTATTATAATATAATATTGTACAATCTTTGTAAATGTATCTACTTATTGTTTGCTGGAAAATAAATCCGTGTAGAGAAGAAGATAAAAGAAGATGAATAAATGAGAAGTGTACCGTGAAATAAGGAAGGAAGAACGGAGTAGTTATTTCATTAAATACATATATATACATTGTATATCGATGACGTTCAACAGCAACATCGTATGTCAAAATATTAAATTTTACAGAAGAGCGAAAAAATGTCTTAATAACACCTTAACGAACTGTTTTCTGACATAAAGGGGTAAGTAACTTCTTGTAAATTTTGTATCAAAGTTTGACATAATATGTGTTTGCAGAGGATTCGAGAATACATTCCGATAGGGATCAAATGAAATCTCATTTTATTGTATTTTTTTGACTATGAGGTTACTGTTCAACACATCGATATACAGAGTGGAAGTAATATAACTGTGTAGGATTTAACAAGTTATTCCTTCGACAGAGTAATAATAATAATAATAATAATAATAATAATAATAATAATAATAATAATAATAATAATAATCATAATAATAGTAATAGTATTGATAATAATAACAGTAATAGTAATAATAATAATAATAGTAATAATAATAATAATAATAATAATAATAATAATAATAATAATAATAATAATTGAACGGGTTACATCAGCTGCTTGTCTATGCGGATAACGTGAATATGTTAGGAGAAAATCCACAAAAGATTAGGGAAAACACGAGAATTTTACTGGAACCAAGTAAAGAGATAGGTTTGGAAGTAAATCCCGAAAAGATTATGATTATGTCTCGTGACGAGAATATTGTACGAAATGGAAATATAACAATTGGAATTTTATCTTTTGAAGATGCGGAGAAGTTAAAATATCTTGGGGCAACAGTAACAAATATAAATGATACTCGGGAGGAAATTAAACACAGAATAAATATGGGAAATGCCTGTTATTATTCGGTTGATAAGCTTTAATCATCCAGTCTGCTGTCAAAAAATCTGAAAGTTAGTATTTATAAAACAGTTATATTACCGGTTGTTCTTTATGGTTGTGAAACTTGGACTCTCACTTTGAGAGAGGAACATAGGTAAAGGGTGTTTGAGAATAAGGTGCTTAGAAAATATTTGGGACTAAAAGGGATGAAGTTACAGGAGAATGGAGAAATTTACACAATACCGAACTGCACGCTTTGTATTCTTCACCTGACATAATTAGGAACATTAAATCCGGACGTAGATGGGCTGGGTATGTAGAACGTATGGGAGAATCCAGAAATGCATATAGAGTGTTAGTTGGGAGGCCGAGACGTAGATGGGAAGATAATATTAAAATGGATTTAAGGGAGCTGAGATATGATAGAGAATGGATTAATCTTGCTCAGGATAGGGACCAATGGCGGGCTTATGTGAGGGCGGCAATGAACCTCCGGATTCCTTAAAAGCAAGTAAGTAAGTAAGTAATAATAATTGTTATTTTTATTGTTATTATTATTATTATTATTATTATTATTATTATTATTATTATTATTATTATTATAATTGTTATTTACTTATGCCCGTTAAGGAACCTGTGCAAGATTAACCCAGTCTCTATCATCATATGCCACTTCCCTCAAATCCATTTTAATATTATCCTCCCATCTACGTCTCTGTATCCCCAAAGGTCTCTTTCCCCCCGGACTCCAAACTAACACTATATATTCATTTCTAAATTCGCCCATACGTGCTACTTGCCATGTCCATCTGAAATGTCTGGATTTAATGTTCCTAATTATACAAATGCGTACAGTTCTTCGTTGTGTAACTTTCTCCATTCTCCTGTAACTTCATCCCCCCTTTAGCACGGGCTATTATTGTTATTATTATTATTATTATTATTATTATTATTATTATTATTATTATTATTATTATTATTATTATTATTATTATTATTATTATTTAATTATTTTGGTACTTCTGTAATAGTTTTTTTGTTATTTTTTATATAATACAATGCAGTTTTGTTGTACGAATAAAAAGAAAAATGTATTTTGGGAGTATGCTAGCAAAAAAGATTGAATACCACTCCTTAGAGACTCTATCGAAGATACAGCGCCGTTGCGTTATGGTCTAAGGCCTTCCTATACCTTAAAGTAATATAAGAGCTTAGTTTCCTAGACAGTCTACGACACGAAACCAGAAATACTGGATAAACTGAGAGTTGAGATTGAACATGCATGTAATGATATTTCATTAGCAACAATCCAGTTGGTATGTCGCTCTATTGTACGTCGATGTTGGGAGTGTAATGTGGCCGAAAAGGCCCATTTGGAACATATACGGGCTTAATGAACACAAAACCGCAAAAGTCGTATTTATGTCTCACCTTGTTGCTGAGAAATAGTGTTTCAAACTGTGTATACATCAATTTGGGACACCCTGTAGATAAGCAAACCTAGACTGTTGCGCCGTTAGGTGCGTTTTTATCATTTACATAGATATTGAATTAAAATATCACTGTGAAGTGTTATTTCTCAGAATACCTTTAATTAAATCACGTTATATTATCTTCAAATATAAACTCCAATTATACACTGAAAGGCTGCTGCAGTTTTAAATTTATGTGCACAAGTTGTAAGTTGAAAATAAACATCAAAGTGCCTATAATAATTGCTGCGTAACAAGTTATAAACCTACGCACACAGACATACGCATTCATAATCCGGCTACGTCACGCACTATATAGTTTTAAAATGGGTGACGATGGCAGCCATGGCTGTGGCAGTGTATGTTGGATTAGCTCCCACCGCACACGGGGTTAATAGGTGATTTTATGTAGCAATTAAGGGTCACGATGCTGTTTGCAACATAATAAATTACATCTCCCACGTGACAAGTGCTCAGCGTGACAATAAATAAGTAGGCTTTACATGGAAACAAATGACTATCCCTTCCGAAACATGTGACCCAGGTAATCGTTTCAGGTAGGTCTGCGTTGCTAACAAGCCTCACTTTCTCTCAAGGAAATCTGAATTAGCCTACGAAACAAGTGGGTGATGCCTTGGAGAGATGGCACCTACACCATAGTGTCATGGATAAATATATATTTTTTATTTATTTGGTGGTGTTAATAAAGACACATATTATCACAAGTTCCAGGTCACGTGGACCCTTGCCTTAACAAAAATTTTGCTTAGTATAACATGAGTAGGTAAATGAAGTGTGACCATCTTCTCCATCGGAACGAAGACTGCTAAGCTGGAGATAAATATATTATAGGATGCGAAACTGCGGTCAGTACCATCTGACTGCGGGGGGCTCAAATAAGATGGTCAGCGCCCAACGTCGTAGGTGGTGAATGTTAGAACTACGTGTTGGTTACATTACCCAGAGTTCTCTATTTATCCGTTCGAGATATTGCTCGAGGAGACAAAATGACAAACAGAAACTTGCTAATAAGTGAACATAAAGTGATACGTGTGTGTGTATAAGCAGTGTATGTTAAACAGTGATGTTTATGAACGTTGTAAAAATAGTGTTGTTGAATGTATTGTAAAGTAATAGTAATATAATAAATTGAACTATCTATCCGTTCCCCAATCTTTATTTAATTACTAGCCGTACCCGTGCGCTCCGCTGCACCCGTTAGAAATAAATATAAAGTAATTACATAATTAAAATAGGACATTTGATCCAGGGAACATTCGTGTTTGATATAAGGATAAATCGTTTATTATGTTACTTAATTTAAATTGTATTTGCATAATTAAAATGCGATCATTTTGATCCAGAGACCACTCATTTGGACATAAAAATTATTTTAGGAAATACAGGAAACGAATGTACAGAATAGCCTATCAAGTTTTCTGTGCATAAGAAGCTATTTTAATTTTACCTGTCCTCGATTCACTCAGAAGTTACTGTAATAACATTATAGCATTATGTCCATCTAGAGAAACTACACTTTCCAATGGTGAATTAATAATTAATTATACAAATCGGTTAATTTAGCTTCTGATATTACTTCATACAAGCACAGAAATATTATCTGTAGGCTATCTTTCGTAGCTTTCGATTGTTGCTGTCCAAGGCCTCTTATAGACGAAGTCATTTGTTTTTTAATTCATTACACTGCCTTAGATGGCACTTATTTTAATTTTAAAACTCATTTATCTCATTAAATATCAGTCCCATCAAAATTTTTCAAGGAATAAAACTTATCGGAAATTATTTTTAAAGAAACCTTTGTTATGTAATATGTTTCACAAAAATCAATAATAAGCGAGATATTTCGATTTATTTAATCCAGGCCCCCTTATAAACCCCCTTTTAAATAATGTATTTTGAATGCCATATAGCCTAAAATCTAAGTTACAACGAACTTAATTTATATTGCAATTTTCATCGAAATCCGTTCAGCCATTATCGCGTGAAAAGGTAACAAACATGCAGACAGACAGACAGACATACAAACAAAAATTTCAAAAAAGCGATTTTCGGTTTCAGGGTGGTTAATTGTATATGTTAGGAACAATTATTTTTGGAAAATCGAAAATTACCAGAAAAATTTCGGCTACAAATTTATTATTAGTATAGATTAGGCTCTTATTAAAAGCTAGTATTTTTTTTCCGTATTTTTGAGGTGAAATCTACAATCTGAAGCAAAAAACATTAACGGTTTATTCAGTGTTATGTTTTATGTTTGTTAGAAATTTAAATTTATTTGAGAGTTGTTTTTTGTATTTATATAACCGTAGGTAATATCTGATAATAGAATCAGAATATTTTGATAACTATGAAACTGTTTTGCTTTGTCTTTCCGTATCTATTAAATATCTTCAATGTTATTTATTTCATTGATATGGTATATGTTATTCAAAGTTACGAAATCTTTCCGCGCCGACCAAATGCTATTTCGAGAATGACCAGACCAGAGCCTTCTTCAGTTAGAAGCCGGAGCATAGGTAGGTTTTGCAACGCTGTGTGGAGTCGGGAGATTCTAAAGTGATATTGAAAAAATATGGTTTATTTATCGACGCTCGCAACTGCAAAGTTTATATCAGCATCGCCGGTGTGGCGGAATTTTGTCCCGCAGGAGTTCTTTTACATACCAGTAAATCTACTGACATGAGCCTGTCGCATTTAAACACACTTAAATGCCATCGACCTCAGCTATACCAACTACGCTACCGAGGGCGATAGTGATACTGATGTAATTCTGCTTTCGTTGTTCGTAACATGTATTTTTCAATATTATTTTCTGCACACAGGTAAGATGAAGATTCAGAGTAGTGATGTAAATTATTACGGATTCGAAAATAGTGTTTTATTGCAATCAATTAGCTATAGGCCTAATTCAGAATACGGCTTAAGTAGACTACTGGCATATAAATACTTCCACTTAAAATAATTACTAAAAAGAACATGCTTTTTGATAGTACAAAGGTAAATAAATAAAAAAGATATTCCTTTCTGGCTAGCAAATTGACAATGTTTTGCGACTTTATGGTGTTTCACCTGTAACATGAAAGATCTAGGATACATTTTAGTATTATTTTATGCGATTATCTATCGTTCTTTTCTATAAATATTTCAGATGCCCAGGAAGCCAGTTTTAGTTTGAACCTGGCCAGTCCCCATAACAATACTGTTATCCTAAATTATTTGTTATAAACTTTTTAAAATATAATTTTAAATAAATAAAACTACAGAAAACAAACTAAAGATGTAAATAATGCAAATAAAATAAAAATGTAAACAGAGAAAACTATTGACATATTATTATAATAAAGTATGAGGATGTAAATACAATTAGGAGAAGTATAAATATCTATGAAAAAATTAAGAAACATACCTTCAACATAATACGTAACAAAACACTTCATTATCTATTAAGTATGTGCCTATTAGTGTAAACTCAGTGAACTTTAAATCCTGTAAATACGAAGAGAAAAGGAACATGTTTATAACTAATTTATTACAAAAGAAATAATATTAATAAACAAACTTGAAAACCAACAAAGTGAGTGTATGCATCTACAAATTATCGGTAGTTCTGACGTATAGCAGGCATTCCGAATCTTCAACAAAACTGCAACATTTATGGGATCACAAAACATCTGTTTACAATGAACTTGAAAATCAACGGCGTAACTTTATTGATATAGCAGGCGAGACCCAACAATTTGACCAGATTCTGATGCATCACAAACCACAAGTAAGACTATAAAAATGTAGTTTATACAATATTTAGAAGAATTGTCAATCATATTGTTATTATTAATAACCGTAAAAATTGCCAAAGACTGCCGCCATATTTTCATTCCTTGTCTCGCTTTTATTGCCAACACGCACTTAGTTTATAATACATCAACAATTAACGTTCGGTACGAACACAATTCCATCGACACACACTTATATTGTAACATTAATTTACATTGAAAATCGGCATTAGCACAAACACGTGTTCTGTATCGTAGGCCTCCGCTTCACAGTTAATTACAGTGTTGCCGACGTATGGCTTCGGCTTGTAACTGAAGAAGGCTCTGGCAAGACTCGAAGCGCACGAGAGTTACGAGACGAGACTCGAAATACAAGTGGAACGAACACAGCGAGCGAGAGCGGCAGTTAGTTTTTTCATCTCTAGTTGGTAAGTTTGCAGACGTCTGTGAAAACAAGCAAAGAAACTTTATAAACGACTGTGCAATCTGTGGAAGTGTTTCGACTGTAACCTGCACAAATTTTTCCTGCGATACTATATTATGTTCTCAAAGAAATTTCATTATTATTATTATTATTATTATTATTAGTAGTAGTAGTAGTAGTAGTAGTAGTAGTAGTAGTAGTAGTAGTAGTAGTAGTAGTAGTAGTAGTAGTAGTATACGGAATAATAAGTTTGTAATTGATGTTTTGTTATTTAAAACGTTGTACTAGTGAAGAAATGTGTTATGTCAGTGAAGTGTGTTGTCAATGAAGTTTTATAGTTTACAGTGGTAGTGCAAAGTAGTGTCGTACAATGTTCGAAAATGACGGGGGATATCAAGATACTACGAACTTCGCCCTACTCCATAGGCATCCCAACAGTACGTGGAAATGAAGCATGTGAACTAAAATAACCGAGTATGTTGGAAACCGGTGAGAGAACTTATGTTCGGTTCAAGTTTGCCGAGTCTCTGTAAAACAGAAGCTTCCTTTGCGTTTGTACAAGCTTTCCCCTTGCTTATACTTCACTCCCACCCCTTCTACTAACGAAGTTCCAGCTGTCCTCCACACAGAACCAAAGCCACAGTACTGAGTTAGTGAGTATAGTACGTTTCAGAAAAATGTTCGCGTTTTCCAGTGACAAAAACTTCCAATATTGAATCATATTTTCGCACAGGTACTGTCGTCCGTTTGCCTACGTCGCATTCCGATTTCCCCCACCTGCTTCTGCTCGCTCCACTGTAAAGACTAGTGGCTGGGCTTTCTTAGCTCTTTTCTGAAAACATTAATTTCTGTTAGGAATTAATTGGACGTCTACGTAATATTATGCAACTGTTTAAAATAAGGGATATTCCATGTCAAATCGACACAAAAAAGCGGACTTTTGAACCCGACCACCTCAGATTTTCATGAAATTAGGTGGGATGGTAAAGAACCTTAAGTTAATTAATTATGTAAAATTTTAGCCCTCAATAATGCACGATATCCATACAGCAATTCTGTCAATATGAGAAAAAATGTAAAAATGTCTCATACTACGTTAACAAAAATAATTCATAACTTATCTTCTAATTGAGGGAGAATCTTAAACTTGGGCTTATTTTAAAGCTAAGGGATCATACGTGCCAATAAAAATAGGTTTGTATCAAAGTAATGAATTCTTTATTGAATGGTCACGTGAAACACATTTTAACATTGAATATCTATAAATGCGGGTCATAAATTATTTCGCGAAAAATGTATGTTATAGAGGTAAGAGTATTCTTCTCTTGGTGTAAGTTTCATTTTGGAAACATTTCAGGAATATAAGTAAAAAAAATATATATCAATGTATTGGTTTGCAGCACGTAAACCCATCTTACACCAACACTGCATGCGCGCAAGTTCGTACTTGTCTGATTATCTGCGTCGTCGATCTGTCAGGCCGTCATGAGTGGCAGTTTATACAGTCTTCAATTTATACAAAACGTGAGATTTGTTTCAAGTGTAGAGTCGTTAGTTTTTGTAGTATGTGATAGTTTTGTGCGATGTAATGGAGTCGCGTTTTAAGTTATAGGCCTATGTTTGCTGCAATCCCTTCGAGAAACCAGGGCATTGTAATTAGAGGAACAATTTAAAAAGTGTTATATTGTGGATACTTAATGTATTTCCTGATTTAAAACAGGAACAAAATGTGTGCCTTATGTGTCGCAAAGAAAAGAAAATATGATGCTATTACGCAGAATCCTCATAAAGACTCTAGTAATGAAGAATGCATCGATTCTACAGCAAATGTAAGTTCATTAAATAGTCTTTTTGACCAAGGTGTGTTCCTTATTAAACAAAAAAGGCTACAACAAGAGAAATATAAGAGACAGAAATTTGAAAATATTGTAAAAGATAAAGTCTTCGATATTAAACACGCCGAGGAACCAGGACCTTTCTGATGCTGAAATTTTGTCTCAGTTTCAGGAAAATTTTCAAAATTCAGATAAAAGCGAGAAAATCACCATTTTAACACTACTATCTAAAAGCTGGAGCGTAAATAATATAAAAAAGAGTTTTTTTTTCAGCTTTCGAATATATAATTCGGAAAGCAAAAGCCCTGGCAAAGGGAAAGGGAATTTTGTGTTCACCAAATCCGAAACCTGCAAAACCCTTGCTCGCGGCTGTTGTCGGTAAAGTTAAAGAATTCTGTTGTTCTGACGAGATAAGCAGACTGATGCCTGGTAAGAAATATTTGTTGTGATTAAAGAATCAGGGAGTAAATCACATGAGCAGAAATGAATTATATGCAGTGTTTAAAAATTCTAACCCTGAAATGAAGGTAATATTCTCCAAATTTTCAGCTCTTAGACCAAGAAATTGTATTCTAGCTGGAGATAGTAGAACTATATTTTCTGTGTTTGTGTCCTTATCAGAATGTAAAACTTATGCCGGAAACAATTTATGAAAGTTTCAGGTCTACGTGGATTTCTAGAAAATTTTTCTTTATACCTTCCAACTTATCAACATTTCTTGGCTACTATGGTGTGCAATCTTCCTCATATAAATTTCTTGTTCAGGAAATGTACAGAATGTCCTGAACCATTCAAAATAAGAGAGGGTTTAGAGAAATGTTTCGAATAAAACTTCAGTGGATCAGTGACCTACAAGCAGTGGATGACGACTGACCGATCAAAGCTTGAGACCATAATGAAACCCACAGACAAATTTTTCTACTGTCTCTTGGAGAAACTTGGTGATTTACTGACTCAATCATTTATATCATCTGAACAAAGTAAGTTTCTACGTGATATGAAATCATTTCTACAGCCATGCCAGCTTCTTGTGTTATGCGACTTCGCTGATATCTATTTCGTAATCGAAGATGAAATTCAGTCATATCACAGGACCAATGTGCAGACAACCATTCATACTTTCGTAATATATTATAATGAATCTTCATTCGATACGGTCTCTATTAAAAATCTGGTAATAATTTCACACTGCCCGAAATATGACACTACAGCTGTACATCTGTTTCAAAAATATCTAATGGATTCATTAAAACAAACATCTGTAATTCACCACAAAAATTATATATTTCTCCGATGGATTCTCTGCTCAGTATAAAAATAGGAAAAAATTTCCTGAACCTCACATTACATGAAGAAGATTTTGGATTTCCAACAGAATTGCATTATTTTTGGATATCGCATGGCAAAAGAGCATGCGACGTTGTAGGTGGGACACTTAAAAGGTTTGCGGCTTGTGCTAGTTTGCAGAGACCATCCGATAAACAAATAACTACACCTAGGGAATTGTACGACTGGGCAAGGGATCATCTCCCACACATTACTACCGTTTATGTGACTGAAAAAAGCTATACTGAAGAGGACAAAATGCTTGCTCTTCGATTTGCAAAATCCACCGCAGTGCCTGGAACACAAGTTTCATACAGTCCTGCTGTTTAGGATGGGTATTATACTTGCTAAGCAGTTTTAAAATGCAGCTGAATCAACGCAGCATCCTGTCTGGAAAGATGAGAAGGCTATTTCATCTCAGCAATGAAAGATAAGCATTTCTTACAGAACTTCAGGTTTAACAAAATCCATGTGACAATAATTTGAGGTAATAATTTAAAAAAATCGAATTATGTACTACATGTTAAATTACATAGTGATATTCAAGAATATGACCAAATATAATTAAATACAACGAATGTGTGGGACATAATTTTCGCGACTTATACGGTTAGCTTACGCATGCAGTGACATAATAATTTTTATCTTTGTAACCTATGATGATTCCAAGTTGAAACTTACCAGTTCACTATATCACTAATTGAGGCGTACTATATATTTTTTCCTTAAAACAGAACCCCTGCATTTTTAAATATGAATATATTGTAAATTTATTTAACTCACAACAATGAAATTTTATTCTTCCAACAATAATTCCTTTCTACAATTCACCTTAAACGCTCTCGTCAACAATTGGATTTTCACTCAACACAGTATTCGTTATAAAACTCCACCGACGACAATGACAATTTACTTGGACTAGTACGAACAACAATGAACTGTTAATCTTAACTAATATTTACAAAGCACTATTTACAAATCAGAACTATCAGTTCTCAGTTCACAGTTCTTCTATCTCAGTCACTCGAGTTCACAGTATCTCGAACCACAGACCTTCAGAGACAGTTCACTGTACTCGAACTCGGGTCCCTCCAACTGCGGTCCACTGCACTCGAACTCAGGCCTTCGGATGCTGACGCAGATGCGGACGCACACTCGAGTCCAACTCCGGTTTGCTTGACTGGCTTGCTTGCTCTGGCTTACTCACTGACTGAATAACTGAAAAACTGCTCGAGTTCGCTGGCGCTTCTTCTTTTATAGCAAAATCATAGTTGCGGGAAATTTCTACAGGTGTTTAGAGAATTATCTGGATATCTCCACTTCGACGCACTTCTGGAAGGGTCGGGAAGGTCCATTCCCCCTTACTCCGCATGCAGCAGTTGCGCGTGCACTCTCCCCTCGTCGCGTGGGCCCTTTCCCCTCTCCGCCGCGCGCCATTCCTCCGTGCTCCGCGCGATCTGCTTTCTTGCGGGACGCTGGTCGTGAGTTCGAATCTCACGTCGCTGTCACAATATGAAAATTGTTTCACCATGTTTTTTTTTTAGTATAATTGAATACATGCAGAAAACAATATAAGCAATAAAAACTATCACATATTAAGAATGTATCACCAAATTTTTGTAAATTTCTCTGGAGACGTTGTTGAGATATATAATTTTAATTGAAGCGGCGTGCTTACAAAAATATGATTTTTCTTCATGTTTGAAACGCCACTGACAGAAAACGAAAAGTACAGGACATATGAAACTCGGCAGTTTTAGTTAGCGCGGCAGGTAAAACAAACCCTCAAATTTTGAAAGAAATCTCAGTCGGTCGGGTTGAGCGCCTTGTTGATTTGTTATGGAATGACCCTATGTTCTTCTTCGGCATCACTGGAGATTCTTTCATGATTTTGTAGATATCTAGTTTCTTCTTCAGCACTTGTATCTCTATCCTGTCCCCAAAGTATGTACTGCTTACTGATACAGTGACTGTCTTTGAGATTTTTTGTAACATATGACACGTTGGTTAGTCATTTTGAATTGGAACTTAGAGCGAATAACCATATGTGATCTGGACTTTAAATCTCTCACTTGAGAGCCTACATTAAGCATTTTCACTACTCAACCTTTTGGCGATGAAATGTTCATATAATGTAGAACAAATTTATTTTGATCAATTTGGTTAAGAGCCATTACTCAGTGATTAAATTACTGATATCTTCATACGTTAAATCTACAGCTTGACACACCTTCTTTCCTTTAGCATTTTTATTTACCTTTTCTATCTTGAAGTCCATGTGAGGAAATAATTTGAGGTTTTTAATTCTTTATTCTAAATTCTTTCCTTTGCTTCTTTGTCTACAATCTACATTTTCGGCCACCATGCAATTCTGTGATTTGTGACATTATCTTCTGATCCAGACATTTAGTATAATACGATGTTACACCTCTTTAAAACAATTTAAAGTAAGCTACAATAAGTAAACAAAATTAATCTTGATTGTTCCTGGTACAACAATAAACTATAAATTTATATATATATATATATATATATATAATGTGGAACGAGAACGGAACATATACTACGAATAATTTCAAAGTGACTTCAACTGCAGTGGTTATTCTTCGTCGAAATTCAATATAGGTAACAAACAGGCAATCAGTTTCCCTTCCAACACTCTATTAGGAACAGAGCTACTTTACGTGCCATATATCAATTTATATCAACGACATATCAGAATCTCTAAAGTACTGCCGACACCATCTCTATGCACACGACCTTGAAATATACATAAAATCCCATACTGACGAAATAAATGCTGCAATAACTAAAATTAATGACGATCTGGACTCAATCTGGACAAGGACACGGAAATTCCGACTTAAACTAAATCCAGAAAAATCACAGTCAGTCATTGTTGGCCATTCACGTTTGTTAAGTACCATTACCATACCAAATTTGTCCCCGATTAAAATATATGGCACCGAAATTCCGTTCAGTGAATCAGTAAAGAATCTAGGTATTTATATGGATAAAAGTTTAAATTGGAACATTCAAGTTGCAGAAACCTGCAGAAAAAGTATTCTCATTAATCCACTCGTTTAGGCGATTGAAGATTTTCTACCCTTTTCCATGAAAAAAATGTTAGTGCAAACACTCGTGATGCCCCACTTCGATTACTATGATATTCTGCTTACTGACCTAAGCGTTACTTCGGCGCAGAGACTACAACGTGTTCATAATATGTGCGTCCGTTTCGTCTGCAATATTCGCCGGGCTGATCACGTAACACCAACCCTCGAAATGTTGTCCTGGCTCCGTCAAGAAGATCGTAGGAAAATCCACTGTCTTTCCCTTCTCTTTCACATATTGCATTTCTCCACTCCTGTCTATCTTGCGTCTCGTTTTCAAAATTTATCCACCCATCATAACCTAGACACACGATCACAACACTCCTCAATATTATCCATTCCCTCCCACCGAACATCCTCATATTCATCTTCTTTCACTGTGGCTGTTCCTCGACTTTGGAATTCCCTACCGAATAATGTCAGGGACTGTCAGACATCAAACCAATTTAAGAATAGGCTAACGAAATATTTTTCTAACAATTCTCGTTAACAATAATAGCTGTTTCAGGTTTCTCAATGTTTAATGGTTATATATATCACAGATAAATATCTAAATTATCTCATTATTATTATTATTATTATTATTATTATGATTATTATTATTATTATTAACTATTTCTTACCAATGTTCATTATTATTATTGTCATACTAACATTACTTATGCAACTTTCATTATTTACTTTCATGTTGTTTTATGGTCTAGATATTAATGTAATAACTATGTAAGCAATTGTATTCAATTAGAATTTGAGTCTGGCTGGGCGGAAGAGAAGGCCTACTGGCCTTAGCTCTGCCAGATTAAATAAATAAATAATTATTAATTATTATTATATTTACGATACCGGGAACACACGTTTACTTGTTTCCAAAACGTTAAGTCCATTGAAACAATGTCCATATGACTTAGGTCCTCTAATATTTTTGTCCACTTTCATTTATGTCCACATTTTATGTGCGTCCATTTTTTTGGGGTCAATGACTGTTATGTCCACTTTTATTTAAGTCCACTTTTATTTAAGTCAATTCCTTTTGTACCACTGGAAGATATTCAGGCTGTTTTTGATAGCCTTACAGATAATATTGAGTCTGATATAATGGATTTAGCATTGTACATGGAAAGAACTTACATCTGAGGAACACTTGCTCGAGGAACAAGAAGAGCAATGCCACCTAGATTCGCACCTGAAATATGGCACACTTACAATCAGGTTCTGGCAGGACAACATCGAACATCTAACGTAGTCGAGGGTTGGCACAACCGCTTTCAGAAACACATCGTCACACATCACGGGCCGGTCTGGAAATTCATGGAATTTATCAAGAAAAACCAAAGGAATAATGAAATTATAATAATCCAATTTCTTGGCAGGCATTTGAATGTACGACACCGTATTAAAAAAACGTACCTACAAAATTTAAGTAGAATAGAAGAGATTGTTCGGAATTACAACCACTACATCGAAGAAGGGCATATCAGAACTTACCTCAAAACTATTAGTTATCATCTGAAGCTGTATGAAGATGAACAGGAAGAAGAGATTGAGTAGGGAATTGAAGTAAATTTGTAGATGGACATAATGTATTGTAAAATCATGTAGTGGACGTAAAAATATGGACATAAAATTTGTGTAATTGGACTAAAATAAAGTGGACATATACTTCATAGGACACATATTTATGGACATAGTGTAATGGACTTTTATGTACTGGACATAATAAAATGGACATTAAAATTTTGGGCATTATAAAAAGAACCTAAGGTCTGTGTTTCGTTTACTTCCTTCCTAGAGGATGCTATACTGAGGTTTTCATCGCTATGTATAATCTATCGTACTCGGTTTGGAACCACAATACTTGGCAATGGTCAGCATAGTGACTGTGAGACCATTGAGGATAGCAATTTTGAAGGAAACACCTTGCCAAATATCTACGAGTGTTATTCTATTGTGACCAAACAGTAGCTATTTCAGAATCTATGGAAATAACAGTCATGTAATACCTGGCGACTCATCGACAACATATCAAATACTATTTTTCCATCAACGCTAAATAATTTAGTAGTCGATATATTCGAATTTCTCATTCTTAAAAATACTGCCAGAATCTCCTCACGATACACATTTCTGATCTTTATTCTGAGAAAATATTCTAACAGTTGTAAATCTACAGTTACGGCCAGATGTTTAAGACCACACTGAAATATCATGTCATAGGAATTAGGATTTAAACTTTTGCTGCAAGAGGGCTATGATTTTTTTCTGAACACTTACATCTATTAGTACGTATATTCTTAGCTTCACTTCATTGTTTTATGCCATAATAATATTGCAAATTCAATTAATTTTTAAATCTTGGAAGAGCACATAAAAAATCGTCATTTTTAGGTATATGACGTGCTGAATGTTCCCACTCGTTCAAAAAAAATTACCAGCAAAATTATTTGGTACTTTTAGTATTTGATGGGTGTCACTGTGATACGAAAACAAAAATTTCGAAAAGAAATACTGCCCTTTTTATTATCTAGATCCGTAGAAGAGAAGGAACTGACAATTTGACATTGATGGTGGAGTTGAGTTTGTGGTGAACAAATGGAAGATTTTGAAAGTTTTCTCAGGGTTCCCAAGCTTTTCTCTCGTTATTATACCAATATATTCCACCACAGACAAATAACACAGAAAGACCTATAACACAATGTACACTTTCGAGAGACCATTAAAATTTAAAATCGAATGTTGCTGACAAAGGTGGCAAAAATTTTAAATACATCTCATGTTGCACGGGCGTACTGAAATTGGTTCCCAAATCTGTGAATCGGTTCTCAGTTCGTCACAGAACTATACCCGAGTTGCTTCTAGGTTGATTTCATTTGTGTACTGCAATTGGTTCCCCACGCTATACAAAGCCAGAAAAAAAATACCTCCCCATTTTATGCAGACTTAGGACTGTCAATGACTGTCTACTGTAGTAGATAGGTTAAACATGTTTTGTGCTTGGAGGACATGCTGCGTCGAATAATTTTATTTCTCTTTGGTAAAAATTTGTAACAAACGTGTCCTGTACTTCCACTGTCACTACTCTACTAATCACTAAACTTATGATAAGTATTTACAGTATATTTTAATGTAGGGTCTATATGAAGCCACAGCTGTCCTGTACTTCCACTGCTACTACTCTGCTTATCACTGAAACTTATGATCGGTATTTATATTTTAACGTACCTGTAGCCACAGGTCATGATCGATTATTATAAGTGGTGTTATATGCAATAACAACTATCTCATTCCCGTTGTTGATATTTTAACACTGCCACTATTGTTCTACATGATCGATTAACGTCAGCCTTGGCACCTACTTGCGTTGTTGATATTTGAACATGGGGAACGTACTTACGTAGTTGAGATTTTGTTTGAGAACGAACTGAAGAACAGTGTGTTGCACAACCCGATCGGTATTAAAGGTATCTATTATACAAACAATATTATTAAAAATATTTATGCTCGACCATGCCGAAATGTAGTAATTATACACCTGGTAGCAGTCCTTTAATGCATATCATTAAAGTACACCTAATCATTAAAGGTCAGGACTTTCAGCCAATGACGACTCAGGTTACAACTGTTCAGCCAATGACAGGTCAGCTTTCTACCGTTATAAAACCGCAAGTATCGATTATTCTCGGATATGCAATCGAAAGAGAATTAGCGAAAAGTCACGGAGGCTGGAAATCCAATACTGTAGCAGAAGGTTATGTTCTGTTACTATAATAATTAGCGTTAATTGTAAATAATGTTCAAATAAATTCAATTTGTCATCTCGTTTTTCAATGTCTAATTTTATTTCAATGTTATCTCTGTAGGTTCTTATGGCCTAGCAAGGTCAATGTGCACATCTGTTCCTCGGAAAAAATCAATACTTTCGCGTCTGCGCACATCTCACAACATACGGGACATTGCTCCAGGTCAGATACAATAAAATTAATAATATCAAGTTATAAATATGGTCGAGCATAAAAATTCGTATGAAACTCGCCTATAATGGTAATTAAGAAGCTCGTATGAAAATTATGAAACTCGCTTGCGCTCGTTTCATAAATATCCATACTCACTTCTTAATTACCTTCATTATAGGCTTGTTGCATAATGTACTATTTTCATATTCTCAAAGAAGCGCATAATGATTTATTTAGTTTATAAGTTTAAATGAAATATTTCTCCGTAATATGCGTACCATATATGATTTTTGGTTTATTATGCATACCGTATGAATATGATGGTTGGACATTAAAAGTCATTGATAACCGAGTCCTGCGCTTGGTTACTAGAGGCTCCGAACAATAAGCAATAGTATAGGCATATGCATATAGAGTATAGTGCGACGTACACACTTCAGGTCTGCTGTTCAGTGAACATGCCAAAACAAAACAAAGCTAGGTGCTAGGATATCAGTGCTATACTAGAAGGATATGGTAGCCAGCAATTCAATAGGAAAGAATAAAATACTTTTGATCAGAAAGAGGGAGAAAAGTTTCATTTTAAACAACAATTAAAATGTGTAAAGTCTCTCTTAATGTGAGGCCCGTGAAGCAAGTAGCCAGTGTAAATAATTTTGTTTTTACTGTGATTTATTGTAATTTCCACTATTTATTTATTTATTTACTAGCCGTACCCGTGCGCTCCCCTGCACCCGTTAGAAATAAATATAAAGTAATTACATAATTAAAATAGGACATTTGATCGAGGGAACATTCGTGTTTGATAGAAGGATAAATCTTTTAATATGTTACTTAATTTAAATTGCATCCAAATAATTAAAATGCGATCATTTTGGTCCAGAGACACTCATTTGGTGCAATGACAATTCCTTTAACATGTTTCTTAATTTATATTACATGCAAACATAGTTTAATGACGATTGACATCATTTAGATTTAATGTGTATATTTTATTTTACTTGTTATAGGTTTCCATTGAATTATGGTAATAACTTAATTTTGACCCTTGTTTTCTACGTATTCAGTAAATGGCGCTTGGACCACTATGGTTCTGAACCCTTCAAATAACTTAAATTATATTATATTATATTATATTATATTATATTATATTATATTATATTATATTATATTATATTATATTATATTATATTATATTATATTATATTACATTATATTATATCAGAAGTTCCTGTAATAACATTATAGTATTATGTCCATCTAGAGAAACTACACTTTCCAATGGTGAAATAATAATTAATTATACAAATCGGTTGATTTAGCTTCCGATATTACTTCATACAAACAAAGAAACATTCTCTGTAGGCTAGCTTTCATAGCTTTCGATTGTTGCTGTCCAAGGCCCCTTATAGACGATGTCATTTGTTTTTTAATTCATTACACGGGCTTAGATGGCATTTATTTTAATTTTAAAACTCATTTATCTCATTAAATATCAGTCCTATCAAACTTTTTCAAGGAATAAAACTTATCGGCCATTATTTTTAAAGAAACTTTTGTTATTTAACATTTTTCACAGAAATCAATAATAAGCGAGATATTTCGATTTATTTACTTCAGGCCTCCTTATAACCCCCCCCCCTTTTAAGTAATGTAATTTGAATGCCATATAGCCTAAAATCTAAGTTGCAACGAACTTAATTTATATTCCAATTTTAATCGAAATCCGTTCAGTCATTATCTCGTGAAAAGGTAACAAACATACAGACAGACAGACATACAAACAAAAATTTCAAAAAAGCGATTTTCGGTTTCAGGGTGGTTAATTATATATGTTAGGACCAATTATTTTTTGAAAATCGAAAATTACCAGAAAAATTTCGCGTACAGATTTATTATTAGTATAGATATACTTACGTTAATAAATCTTTAAACCTGATATAAAGAAAATGTCCTCGCTTCACAGCTTGTGAAGTACTCTTTTAACTCAATTCAGTAACGCTCCCAACTTGCTGATACTTGCTCGCAACGTTTTCCAAATAAACTAAATATAAATTTAAATTCAAGCTTAATTTATCCAATTATTAATAATAATGTGAATTTATATTAATATACAGAAAGAAAGTGATTCCAGTGTAAAAGCCTCGCAATGTCCTATTGCATGTAATTAGGAGTAAAATATTTTCTTTAACATTTGTGCACCATTGGTCCCAATAATTCTTGAGGAACAATGAAAGAGAATTACTTTTAAATAATCAGTACCTACTACGTAAAAGGAAATGCTGTGTTCGTTTTTTGTTGTTTCGAAATTACTGCAATATTTCTATTTTCATCAAATACTGTATACAAATCATGTAAATAAATGATTCTTTACAAATGAATGCTTTGAGAATTGTAATTGAGTAAGTCTATTGTTTCTTGTGTTACAATTATTCTCAAATATAGACACTGAATGTGTTTTTTCCTTCTGCTAAGTTTGTTTATAATGTCCAAATGTCAAATTAATTGAACACTAGAAGTGCAGAATAGATTCTTGTACATCCCTCCCGCTAAGAACTGGTAAGAGCAACACGTGAATGACGCAATCTACACAGACCGGCGTTCTGCGCACATACACTGCACTTTCAGTGTCTGATTTCTGACGTGCCTGATCTACGAGTATAACCCGAAGATAATAACAGAGGGTATCCTTAAGACAGCCGTGGCGAAAAGGCCATGGTGCGCCGAGCCACTGTGTAAGCTGCAACGTGCATAGCACCTATGGAGGGAGGCGGACAACCGAAGGGGAAGTTAATGTTTAGGACGTGTAACGAAGAAAGAAATGAACAAGAAAACATAGGACACATTATCACAACCTAAAATTAACTGTCTTCAGAATGTCTCTGTCACTTACTGCCAATCGTAGTTGATCACGAAGGTATTTGTCTGTCAGTCGTGATCTAAATTCGATTTTTACTATTTTCATTGTTGAAAATAATTTTTCACAAACGTAAGTTACAGCGAACATGGCTTCAACAGAGCAAGCGAAAGAACGAAGCTTCAAATATTTATTTTTTTCCAAAGATTTGAAAAGTTCAATATCTGTCAAGTCCTTACATCTAGCTTTCATTTAACGTCACATTGTAAATCTGTGAGTTTAAATTGAAAATTTAACCGCATTATTCGTACATCTGCTGTAAAAGAATCGAGTACATAGATGATGATGATGATAATAATAATAATAATAATAATAATAATAATAATAATAATAATAATAATAATATTAACACTTAACCTTTTAATGTTTCATCAGTAACATGTAGTAACTTATAATGCCGTTTTATGTTATACAACCGTTTTCCTAGTAATATTTGTGAATAAATCATACATTTAATATTTTCATCATATTGTAAGCAAAAGAATGCATCCTCCCATCCTACTTGAAACTTTCGTTTTTTATAGAGGTACATGGTTTCGAGAGAGATATTGCGACGATACGCCACTCGCAGGTCCGAGACAAATATAAATAGAACGGAGTTTGACTCCAGTGAGTGAGAGGGTGGGGGTTGTAGGTAGGAAGCGAGAGAAAAGCACTGCGAGCCACAATGTGCTCGTGAGTCGCATTTTCGCCGCGGCTGCCTTAAGATATCTAAACAATAAAAATTCCATATTTCATCTTCAAGGAGTGCAAGGAAGGCATATAATTGACTGCGGGTGTATTATGTTTCTAAATAATACGACATTGCCACTTCTTATGAATGACTGTGACCTCAGCCTTGTATGCGGCCTGCAGTAGATAAGACAAGACAGAGTGAGAACTCCGTGAGATCAAGATCACAGCACATGGCTGCTGTATTCCGAAGTCAAGCAAACACTGATGATGTTATAATGAAGATAAAGTTGCTTTTTGTAAGCGAGGGTCTTTTTAACATGACTGTTTCGTTTATATGACGTCAATGCATTTCCGACCAATGAAGTGTAATGAAATTTTGAATTCCAACCAATCACAGTCACACTTTGCGATAATTTTTGCAACTAGATTTATCGCTATCAATTTATCGCATGGTCGTTCTTTTGTTTAGTCATTGTCGCCAACTGTTCCCCCGTAAATCGAGATCATGAATACATTAAGATGCAACTACACGGTTAAACTTTTCTTTCAACTTTAAAGCAATGAATGCAAGAATAATATTTAATATTAATTAATATATTTACCCAATGAAGGCGACGTTCAAAACGGCGCTCCATGTAGACATAAAATGTTCATGCATCTTAATTTAACGTACGTTTTAAACTTGATTATCTCAATACTCTTCCCAGATTGCACGCATACGCGATTGGAATATCGAACTGTGTAGATGTAGCCTTAGTTCCGTTACACACTACAGCGAGAATGCGTTTGTCGAGCTATAAAAAATGCTTTCCTGTAGCACGTAGTAACGGTCGAAACAAGGCACAGCTGACACTGGTCCTGCTCACACAGGTAATCAAACCTATAACTGTAACCTATAAAATACATCTTCATCTTCCAATTCCATGTCCATTGCAGTCTATCTGAAAAAATTACATTCCTTCATTCAGATTAGATAACTGCGTTTTCAACAAGTGTTCATTTAATTAATGTATTAATCAGGTTACTATAATAATATTATAAAATTTTAAATTAAATCATAATTTCAGCAGATGACAATGTATTTATATTATAATAATAAGAGAAAAGTGGAGTACATGTAATTAACATTGTTAAACCTGTATTTCGCTTTTTGCAATTGGCATTACTGAATAATAACATCGAATTTCTTTATTGCAGTAGTCGATATTCATCTATTTCAACTTCACAATGCCTGAATAGGTTACGTATTCGTCAATATACAATTATTAACATTTTGTGATCGAATTTTAGGGGTGCATTATTTACATTTTTATTTTATTCACGAAATAGTCCTAATAAATGTCACTCGAGGTCTGAGATTTTCCAGATAAATCCACTCTCTTCGCTAGTGGATTTATCAGCAGATCTCAGACCTCTCGTGACATTACTACAGATAAATAATGTAGCCAATCAGCATAATGAATTTGGAAGCTGCAATGAGTATAAAATCATTTCTAATCCTTAAATTGACAAAACTTCATTCTTCACACTAGTTTATTAAACCTTGTCGGACTGTAAAGAAAACAACTATCGTAATGTTCAATGTGTGGGATAATTAAAGACATGCTCTATCAGGTGCGTCCAACAACTAGAGAAGATATGGAACAAAGAATTAGATAAGCCTGTATGTCTCTCAGCTGTGCTGAAGGTTTCCGTACAATCACGGTTGTTAGACGGAGATCAGAACATTGTTTAGCACAGGGTAGCAGACATTTTGAACACTACTATGAAGAATGAACATATATAAACAACATACATTTCTCAGAAAACACCATTTTTGTTGCTTTGTGAGTAAACAATAAAAGTTAGAAAAAAAAGTTTCAGTAAAAGTTGTTTCTTTTTAAAATTAGTTTCCAATGGTACCTTCATTGACCCATGTTTTCATTAGAAATTTCGAACTTGACCACAGGTACCCCTACTTCCGGTTTGTTACCTGCTACCAATCGATTCTTTACATAGGTTTCGGTTATCAAATTTTTTTTAATGAACAACCGTATTATAGAGTTTTAGAGAAAAAAGGCTGATACGGATGGTCTGAAACACTTGGTATACAGGTAAGAACTTAATGGGGACGAAATCGTGGTTCCAAGCCTCGGCTTTTAAACAGCGATCGAGGTATGAATCCTTAAGCGATTTCTAAAACGAAGTCGAGACGCGGCTTGAGAAGAAATCGATGTTCCTGTGTTTTATATATGGCAACGCAGCTAAGAATCGATTTCTATTCTTGTAAACAGTCGATATTAGAAAGAATTCAACATCGGGATTAATATTTTTCTTGAATTCCAGTAAGTCACATTCTTTTATTCTCAGCTAAGGTATTGTTATATTTGCTAATTTACAGAATATATGTGCGTTTAAAATACTAGGATTAATTACTGTTTTTAGGTACCAGAATTACATTTCCAAAATAATTAGCACAAGTCGAACGTTTATGTTGTAGTTTAGCATTTGTTCACAGCCACTGCCAACATTAACTACCTGAAAACCCAGGTCTAACGAATCAGTAACCTAAATATTAACTGAATTAAAGTTACAATTGAAACTAAAATATTATATGGTTCTATTTTCACATGTAATAAGCATGCTACGTGGAAATCCCCAGTAGCATAAAACTTAAAATAAGAATACAAAATCACGCTTGCTTCACACATATTCTTGTAGGCCCACATTATATTCGAGTATTAAATATAATGTCCAGAACTACTGTAAACACTAAGAATTAAGTTGCATCGTCTTATAGACATAAAGGTGTAATTAGTATAAAATACTAGGCCTATATCTTACTTCCCTCAAAGCAGCAAGAAGGTGTAAAAAACTTGTCAACCTGGCGCCTCTTGCATTTCGTTGCAGATTATTATTTAGCATTCTTGCTCAATTTTGCGTTGATTCCTTCGAAAATAGAAAATATTCGCCTTAAAATTATCGTCGTTATATAGTTACAAAGGATTATTCCTGCCTCTCATCCCTCTAATCCGAGATTTATATTTGTAGTTATAAATTTTCCTCTCATAGTCATCCAGCTGATCTACTTCCTCTATCTTGTACACATAAAGCCGTGTTTTTAAACCTGCCCCAGGCGTGATCTCTGTTTCAGACCATGGTTTCGAGCCATGGCTCACAAAAATGAAAAGACCTCGTTTTATAAATCCAAACGCTGTTTAAAGCCATGGTCGTGGTCTAGACCTCGTTTTAAAAATCGACCCAATATTTTGGCTCCAATTAAAGGAACGTTATAAAAATCTGAATATTTTGCCTATAAGTTGTAAAGTTAATCAGCAAATTTTTAAAGTGATTAAATGAGATATTTCATAAAATTAATACATACAAATGTTTCTCTACAGGGCTTTCATTTGAAACTTTCCAGTCCTATTAACTAATTATTTAAATTGAATTCAATTTCAACAAAACAGAAACACGTCAGTTTATATATTGAGGGGGAACTCTGAAATCAGGCTTAATTACATTTTAGATTTCATCCACCTCCCCTTAGAACAGCGTTGTCAGAAAGAGACTAAACGGAGCGGAACGCTCCACTAGACTGGTTGCGTGCTCCGGTATTTCCACAGGAATAAGCAAGTTCAAGCTCCGATCTAGCTCCACAACTGGTTTTGGAGCTTACAACTCTGCCACTACTGCCTTAGAAGATCAATGTGTGCTGGAATTTTAAAAGATGATATTGTTGGACCGATTTTCATTGAAGAAAACCTGACTGGAGAATCATATCTGAACGTATTAAAAAATGCAATTGATCCACTTATCACATTGTTGCTAGAGAACCAATTCAACGAAGAAAATCTGGTGTTGGACGAACAAAATTTACATTTTCTACAGTACGGAGCTCCCCCACACTATGCAGTACCTGTGAGACAATGGCTGGATAGAACATTTCCTGGAAAATGGATTGATAGAAGAGGTACTGCAGAATGGCCGGCGAGATCTCCAGACCTGACGCTGCTTGACTTTTTCCTATGGGGTCATTTGAAATCTGTTGTTTATACTCCTCCACCTCAGAATATTCAAGAACTGAAAAATTGAATAACCCAAGAATGTAATCGAATTTGTGAGGAGATACACCAATACGTTCGCAAGGAGTTCCAAAATAGACTGTATAACTGTTTAACCAATAATGAAGCACATTTTCAACATTTGATTTAACTGTTTCTTGTCAGGTTGCCAGGCAAATGTGTGAAATAAATGAATGAGGTGTATAAACAATTGAATGCTTTTCATATTTAAGTATACAAATATGTTGTTGTTTTCTAATGCCAGGCGTTTGACAATAGAGTCATTTGACCTCTTGCACTCCAATATACAAATATAGAGGTGCCATATTCTCGATCGCACTGTATATTTCTTATGGAATGTTGAAAACTACAGACTTTAAACTCAGAAGTTTCGTATCCCTTTTGTTTCACATTCTGAACTACTAGAATAAGAAATACAAATTACGGTACATTAAAAATAGAAATTTCAAAAAATTAAATACAAAATATTTTTTAATCTTTAATAACTGATTAAATCTACACATACTGGATTCCTATTCTTCTTCCTATATCCTTTAAATGTAGAGTCATATTTGTATCACACTGTACAAGAACTTTATGCCTTTTCCACAAAATCATTCATATTACACTGAACAATAAGAATTTTGCTCCGACTTAAAACAATGTGTCCCTTATGGTCTGATGTGCACTGAATCAGAAAATGCATCTCTTTTCTTCGTATCGCGTAAGGTTTGTAAGATATACTATGATTTCACTTTTCGATAAGCGCTCCCCCAGGAAACATCTGGCGAAGGTTGGGGGTATAAACCAAAAGAAAACCTAATGTATATTATGAGTTTATGACTTATTTACGGTTTATTATGATTATTGGCATGCTATTTTGTATTTATAATAAATAAACAGATATTCTTCCCATCTATTAAATAAATTTCATATAACAGTTCAAAGTGAAGTCTATGCAATAAACAAACAATGGTGTGATTTTAAGTATTTAAAGGAAAGGTTTGCCAGTTTGAGGGAAGAAAAATTAAAATAGGGCATTTTCATCGGACCACAAATTTACCAAGTTATGGCTGACCCTTTGTTTGAGGAAAAATTTTTTGTTACAAATGGCGCGCTTTCAAAGAAGTTTGCTCAAATTTCTTTGGAAATTCTAGGGCAGAGAACTACATAGAACTTGTTGTGGAAATCATGTTAAGTGCATGTGACAAAATTGAGTGTAATAAGTCTTTCAAAGTACACTTTTTACATTCTCATTTGGATTTCTTTCCTCCTAACTTTGGAGCGATAAAAGACGAGAATGGGGAAAGATTTCATCAAGAAATAGCCTATCTGAAATGGAAAGGCGATATAAAGGAAGATCACCATCCAGCATGCTTACAGACTATTGTTGGTTCCTTGTAAAATTCAGTTTCGGGTATCGTTATAAACGGAAGTTATCCAGAAAATTATTTTAAATGTAATAATAATAATAATAATAATAATAATAATAATAATAATAAATACATTACATATTAATTTTCAATTTTACAACAGCACAGTTACAATATTTACTATATGTCATGGGTTAAGGTGAAGTTGCGCAACCTGACATGTGTTCAACAAACAATTCCACGAACTAGAATGTGATTTTGTGAGATTTTTTTCATTATATACATGAAATATTTTTATTGTTGTCTTGGAGTCCACTTTAAGAAAGAAGATTCTTCAACTCTCTCTTATTACTATTTAAAATCATCCACACCTCCACACCCTCTTACCTAGCATCTCGTTTTGTTTACCTTTCACTACATCGAACCTGGAACATGTACCTTCTCTCTATTCCTCTGCACAGAACATCCTTCTACTCATCATCTTTCAGCATATCCATTCCACGCCTCTGGAATTCTCTCCCTGACCACGTCAGAGACTGTCGGACAATATCAAAATTCAAATTTAAATTACAAAATCACATTCTAGTTCGTGGAATTGTTTGTTGAACACATGTCAGGTTGCGCAACTTCACCTTAACCCATGACATATAGTAAATATTGTAACTGTGCTGTTGTAAAATTGAAAATTAATATGTAATGTATTTATTATTATTATTATTATTATTATTGCTATTATTATTATTATTATTATTATTATTATGATTGTCAGTTATCAATATCATCATTGCTATCTCTATTTTCTTTCTTTTCGTTGTATTAGCTCGATGAGAGCACTATAATGTACTTTTGACTCTGTTGACTCTCTATAGGGCTTTAACTTAATTTGTATCATTTTCATCAGTGTTTGTATTTCTTTTTTGTATTTATATGTGCTATCTGGTAGGATGGAAGAGAAGGCCTTATGGCCTTAAAGCTGTCAAATTAAATAAATTATTAAATTAAATTTTAAACTATGTTACATCATTTTTTGTATCCAGTACACATTTTTCAAGTATTATGAGGCATTTTGAATCCCTAGTGTGTTGTAATTTTATCAGTAGCAGCGAAAAATTAAAAACAAATACGTTTTGTCATAAAAATTCAATTCATTTCCCCTGGAAAATGGTATGTGATGGAGCAATTTGGATTTTAGATTCAGATTTGGGACACATATATTTGTAATATTCACCTATTTTTATTTCGGAGGAAGACAAAAAGTAAAAATTTGTTGTTCAGTGCTACTGAAGCAGAAGCTAATCAAATAAACTTTTGTGGTAGTTTGCTTTGCCTACTTCCCAAATCGTTTTTTACGAATCCGTTTCCATCATTTCGCAAGTTATGAGTTCCTTGTTTATGACGTAACAGACTTCACAGACGCACCAGTAAATGCTTATGGGGCTGCTTTCGAACACTTCAATGAACTGACGGTAATATTAATTCCAATTACGAATGCGTTATTTCAACTTATATAGCAGTAATAGTGTTCGCCGTAATGTTTTAAGTTTTGCTACAGTCGGGCTAAATTAAACCAATAAAGCACTGGAGGAACGATAATTATGATATCTCAGTCATGCATATTGTAATAAGAATTACCCAAGGAGGCGAACGCTCTGCACAAGTTGGGGAAGGCTTACGATGCGAGGGGAATGAATAACTTACCGTTAATCACGAAATGAAGAGAATGCATATACACCGTGCGGTTCCCATTTAATTAAGAAACTCTTTAATGAGTTCATTTCTGCAAGTTGCCATAAATGAATTGATATAATGAATACAAGAACGCGCCGTGTTCAACCTAGGGATAATAATTCTATTTATCACAACTAGACGATTTGCGGTCATGTTAGTCCATACAACACAACGAGTTGTGCAGCTTCCTCTCTATTATCAATGTTCACTTGTGAGTTTGAAATACACGTACATCATTTTATTTTTACTAACATTTCTAATATTAACCTGGCTATACCTTTGGATCAACGATTAAGGGCAGTGGGTAGTGTTGCCTGTGAGATTAAAGAATTTCAATACAGAAGTTTAGTTCAATATTTCTAGGCTTTTATTGTTGAGCGGAATAACATTTTCCATGGATATACAACCAATCATTCTGAATTCATTAGTATAAAAGACAACTAATTACTTTCGTATCCAAGTGCAAAATTAACGCCCTAACTGACAACCTGTTTTCCCACTTTGCTTAGTTTATGTCATTCCTCAGGTGCACATTACTTGCTACAATCTTCACTCTTATGCCTTGAATTTTTTTCTGTTGTCAAGTAATATATATTCTAGATTATAAAGCAAAATTTATTTAAATATTTCAACCTTAGTGAAAAAGAAAATAAATATTTAACTTTGATTAATAATTTTGCCATTTTTTCAATGCTTATATATTTTTTCCTCGTGTTATGTGTGTGATATTCTTAAACCCATAGGTCTACTTTGTAAAACATAGGCTGCAGAAAACACTGTAAAAATATAATGTAAATTGATTCAGTAATTTCAGAAAAAAATTCACTTAACTTTAAAAAATATGAACTTACGAAAAACTGCATTTAAAAAATTGAAGGATGTATCATTTACATTCGCGTCAAATTTAAAGAAGCAATTTAAGGTTAAGCTTATCTGCAGAGATACTCCTCACAATATATATTGTTTTAAAGAGCAAGATTTTTACTTGTTTTTTTTAAACACGAAATAAAAAATTGTATTTTTTTACCCCTTCTCACTACCTGGTTCCCTTAAGAACCGGAAACACCGTTTGCTACCCCCTTCTACGACTGGAGTTCCATGATACTGGTGTAATATACACTGGGCAGGGCATAGTTACGCCACACGGTCAGATAAAATGCAGCATACAAAAAAGGGCCCCTGTTTTGTGGGCATAGTTGCGCCCCGCTCCCATCACGTAGAGAAAAAGGCATGGCATAGTTGCGCCCCGTTCCCTTCAGGTAGAGAAAAGGTCATGACATAGTTGCGCCCCGATGAAATAGATGGAGAAAAAGACATTACGGAAACTCAAGCCTCGTAATGAACCAACCTTATTGATTTCTTATTCGATATATATTCATTATCGATACCGTTAAAATGAACACCATGAAGTTGGCAGTATTTTATTAACTGTTTTTATACTGTTTATGCAGTGATTATCGATAGCCAACCGTTAAAATGAACACCATGAAGTTGGCAGTACTTTATTAACTGTTTTTCTACTGTTTATGCAGTGATTATTAATAGCCTACCGTTAAAATGAACACCATGAAGTTGGCAGTACTTTATTAACTAACATATTCAAATGAGTGAGCCGTTGGAATATGGGGCCTTAGCAGTCTTAACATTTTATAAGTGATTTTCACACCGTCTGTGGCGTATAGTGAGGTTAATTTATAACGAATGTTAAGTTTAGTGAAAAGGGTGAAGACTTAATAATTGATAATGGTTCTAAGTTTCAATTTTCGAAACCCTGTACCGTTGGGTTAAGATATCGATGTAGAAACAAAAAATGCAGTTCATTTATTGTGTGTGATCAATAAAAAAGTGTTATTTTAAATAGAAAAATTGATCATACGCTAGGCCTACCTGATTTCAATGCAGCTATCACTGTAATATTTTTAAGTAAATTATTTATTTTGTGACAATCACTTTCGTGTGTACTATGCTCATCGGGGCGCAACTATGCCATGTCCATCCTGCTATCTGATTTCTTCGGGGCGCAACTATGCCATGTCCCATCTGCTACCTGATTTCTTCGGAGCGTAACTATGCCATGTCCCATCTGCTACCTGATTTTTTCGGGGCGCAACTATGCCATGTCCCATCTGCTACCTGATTTCTTCGGGGCGCAATTATGCCATGCCTAGGCCTCCCAATTGACCGCGGGGCGCAACTATGTCATACCGTATACTCTCACGGACCGGAGAACGCGAATTCGATTATGCGCAATGTTCAAAACATACAGCGGTGAGCCTGCCTGGAGAGAAATAAAAAATAGGTTGCAGCCGCCAAATTACTCTTCAAGGAACGACCACTCATATAAATTGAGGGAAAGAAGACAGAGGACGGACACTGGAAACTTTTCTTTTCTCAATCGTACCATCAGGGACTGGAATGCTTTACCTGCAGACTTACTAATGGCTTTACCAATAACCAAAAATGTATTTAAAAATAGGCTTAAGAACTTTACTAATAGACGGTAGTATATTATACACACTATTTAAAGGGTGTAATTGATATCTTGTTACTTGAAGTGTTCTATCAGTGAGGAAGTGTGTTGTGTCAGTGAAGTGTTTAGTGTCAGTGAAGTCTATTGTGTAAGTGAAGTGTGTTGGTGTCAGTGAAGTGGCTGTGCAAAGTATTTGAACAGTGAAATGGTTAGAAGTGTTAGTGAAATCAGGTAGAATCAATGCAGTGAGTGAGTTGACAACCAAATAAGTGTAGTGCCGAAACGTACCTGTGGAGGTATGAACCTGTCACACTCGTGGGTCTTAGTTCGAACTTAGGATTCAGATACAAATTAGATTTACTTTAAATGTTATTTTAAGTGACCATGCTTCATTTAATTTAGGATGCTCCTTGTTATTATTATTATTATTATTATTATTATTATTATTATTATTATTATTACTATTATTATTATTACTATTATTATTATTATTATTATTATTATTATTATTAATTATTGCTCTTTATTAGTTGTGTTTGTTATTAAGTGTCATTGTTGAGTGTAATTAGTTACCACTGCCACCGGGTATATATCCATTTGCAGTGTGAATAAATACTAACATACATACATATACAAACAAATCAGTTTACTACCTATAGGAGTGAACAAAATTAGTTCATCCATCTACGTAAACTAGGAAATATCACGATTTTGAGTTTGATAATTTTCATTAGATATTTGCTTAATCAAAATACAGTACAGAATTAACAATGAGTGTTTTTACTCACGAACTGAGCTGTCTATGCGGACGTATCCATTATGCACTGTATATTATACTGCCTACAGCACATTAGGGTACAATATAGAGAATGAAGTTAAATTAAAAAATAATCATAATATGGATATTTAAACACATTTTTTTTAAATAGTGACCGCTCATTTCGATACAGGCTTCAGTTCCAATGTGCATATTATCGCACTATAGACTATTGTACGTAATTCTAATTACCAGGTTCGTACTTCGCATCAGTAACACATGTTGAAATAATTCTGTACCTACTCTATAAAAGAGACCTTACGTTCTGTGAATTCAATCTTCACTTCTGCCCGATCCGAAAACATAAAATTACTCAGACAATGCTATCTACTGTCCGTCCAAGTGGTTACGTCGCAGCGTCGTAGAAAGGGAGGAAATCACGTGACAGTTAATTACTTAACGATGTCCTTTTATTTAAGTTATTTTAAATAAGTGTATGGGTATAATATTACGTAGACGTCCAATTACTAGCAGAAATTAATGTTCTCAGAAAAGAGCTAAGACAGCCCAGCCACTAGCATTTACAGTGAGGCGAATAGAGGCAGGTGGGGGAAACCGGGATGCGACGTAGGAAAATGGAAAATGATGCAATATTGAAAGCCCTTTCGTCACTGGAAAACGCGAACCTATTTTTAGAACGTACTGTTTACTATGACCGTAAGGCTACTATGACTATACTAGGGTGTTTCAAAAATACGGGGCATAATTTCAGGTATGTATTTCCCACATGTAGACAATCAAAATAGTTCATTACAACATGTGTCCGGAAATGCTTTATTTCCGAGTTATGGCCTTCACAACATAGAAATTCACCGGAACGTTTTTCTTTCCGCAGGTCGTTGCCGTCAAAGGAGACATTAAGAGGGCACTCTGACAGTTCATTCCGAGGCGAAGGTTACATTCAGTGTTGTGTAGGCGTTAGACTGTGCGACATGTATTCAAATCAAGAGCTGGCAGAGATACACTTCATGTACGGTAAGGCGGACGGCAATGCTGCGCTGGCTCGTCTTTTGTACCAGGAGAGGTACCCACAGCGACAACGTCCAGATCGGAAGACATTTGTACGTCTCCATTACCGTCTGTACGAGTATGGAAAATTTAACTCTCATGGTTTGGGAAGGGGACGACCAAGATGTACAACTCCAGAAGTGCAGGAGGAGATTCTGGAGGCTGTGAACATGACCCCTTCTATCAGCACACGAAGGGTAGCGTTGCAAGTCAATGTTCCTCATACGACTGTCTGGAGACTGTTGAAAGAGTATCAGTTGTATCCTTATCATTTGCAACGTGTACAGGCCCTGTCACCAGCAGATTACCCTGCACGAGTTAGGTTCTGTCAGTGGTTCTTGCAGCAGTGTGTCAATGAGACATCGATGTGAGTTCTGTATTCAAGCAGGAGGTGGACATTTTGAACATTTTCTGTAATGACAACGACCTGCGCAAAGAAAAACGTTCCGGTGAATTTCAATGTTGTGAAGGCCATAACTCGGAAATGAAGCATTTCCGGACACATGTTGTAATGAACTATTTTTATTGTCTCCATGTGGGAAATACATACCTGAAATTATGCCCCGTAATTTTGAAACACCCTGAATATACGGTCTAGGATCTGAATGGAGGACGGTTGAACTTCATTCGTAGAAGGGGTGGGAGTGAAGTACATTAAAAATCTCAGGTACAATAAAAATTGAAGTAATAAATAAAATGATTTCCTTCTATAATAAGAGTAATATATTTGTATTAGCTACTAATTACGACCTCTTTAGACCTCTTTAACGCTAAGACAAGGGACTTATATCAATAAACCACAAATATACAAGGTGAACCATAAGTAATATCATAAATTTCATGGCGTTATTCTTTCAGATTCATCAAACAAAAATGTTTAATACAATTTTCAACGTTTGTGCTTTCTTTTCAAGAAAAAAAATTACTTTACATGAAATATTTCATAGTCTATTTCAGGAATACTATTGAATTAATCCCCAATATCCTCAGACAGTTTAAGAGAGCAGTGTATTATGATAAAAAATGACTGAAAGAATGTTAGTTTTGTCCTTTAAATAAAGACAGACACAGCGCACATGTGGAAGGAATAGATGAGAAAACGAAAAATGTATACATAACTCAATTGCTTTTAAATACTGCTCGGGAAATTTGATTTCTTTGTATGTAAGTTTACTGATTACTACAGCGATGTCATGGATCATAAGGCGAAAGTAACAGAATAGAAGATGGCGTGCAAAATGACGACAATAATGATTGAGTTGCTATCTAAAAGATTCCTTAATTTGTCCACTCTGAACATTTGTATCGTGGTTTCTAAAATTTCTACCGAATTCCGAAGTTGTACATCATGTGTAGATAACGTTTACATCGTTCACTGCTGGTATTTAATAAGTAGGTTATATAATCAATGCAGCACGATTGTGCGCATGTGCTTACACGAATGCTGACTTGCGTGATTCGACCAACAGGTCTCTCTTCCGTGGTTCCTGTTGCTCTTTTGTTCGTTATCAATCTCTGCTTTATTGCATTTCCGGTGACGAGATCGATCCAGGTGCATTTGTATTACGTACTGTGAAGCTGTTATTAGTTTTCCTATGCTCTTATCTTGCACCAATTTTCTTGCAAGAGCTCAGACGGACGATGTCCCATTATTTTGGTTAGTATTATTATTATCATTATCAGAGACCGGAACTTTGACAGAATCCATTTTTAAATGTGTTGAATATATCTTCATTTTGAAAGTAAATCTGTACGAATTAAACCTTTGTAATGGAAATGTCACAGTTTTATGTTGGGGAGAAGGTGGTATTTTTTAAAACTTTTTTCCTATTTGGTGTAAAATATTATTTTTTTTTGTATGTAGAGAGCTCATAACTGTGGCAACTCAACCAAATAAAAATATTTTGAAAAAAAAAAAATATTTGGGGGCCCAAATTTGAAAAAAAAAAAAATTACCCAATGCACAATTGTACTAAAACCAATATATCTAAACCGTTTTTAAAGACACATTCAAACGGTTTTTTGCAAAGTATTTGCAAAAGCATGTTCTACAAACTGTCTATAACAGAATTTTGATATTAGTCCCTACGTTTGTAAAATAAACAATTAAATTTTAATAACAATTTTCTTATTTCCTTTCTTGCAAACAAACGGACGTATTTTTTAAATGAAATCAAGTAACAAAATTCTGTTACAGGGAAACGTTTCCTAATAGTCTAAAGAATGTGTGTTCTAAATTTAATGCATGTATCTTTAATAGTTCAGAAATTATATCCATTTTGTCTGGCAATGTAGCAAACGAAATGAAGTTACTGGAAACCGATAAAAGCGGGCGTGTGATTTAAAAATCCATAGCGCAGGATGTTTAAAAATTACGTCTCAACATTCGATAAAGGCACAAATACCCACAAAATGTTATGCAATGCATTCTACACATATCAAACGGTATTTTAAAGAAAAAAAATTGAAAATTTAATTTACCGGAAACAACAATAAAAGTGGACGAGTGATTTAAAAATCCATAACGCAGGAAGTTTAAAAATGGCGACTCAACATCCGATAAGGGCACAAATACACACAAAATGTTATGCTATGCATTCCACACATATCACAGAGTATTTTAAAGATTTTTTTTTTGTTTTGAAAATTTACTAATTTTTCACCAAAAATACCACCCTCTCCCCTTAAATCTATCTTCATTTTGAATTATACTCTTGTGATGGAAACGTCACAGTTTTATATTGCCTTTTCCGTCTTTTTAATATAAATGCCTAATTTACAAAATAAATGTTTTTTTTTTTGCAATTATTTGATTATTTATCTATCATTTATTAATTTATTATTAAAAATTACCTACAGGTATATTTTAATTTATTTCTATAACCGCTACAATGAAAGTGACTTCACCGAATGCATATTATTGTCTTTCAGTCAGTTCATATTCTCTTTGCAACAATGAGTTCTGCCGTGGAAACATGTATAACAGTAAGCGTTTTAATTATCGCTTCTGTTTATTTGACAAGGCAACAATGAGTGCGCGTCTAACGTTATTTTTAACCATTATTTTTCATTGCGACGTTGTTGTAACTAGGTAAATATTTCATATCGCAACATATCAGTACAACAAAACACAAAAATGCACTTTCCAAGGTTACTGGGAAACGATTGCTTTGCTTCCAACAGTAATTACAACATCGAGTCGAAAATCTCAATTTGCATTCGACATATTTAAAGTTTAAAGCTTTTCTTGCTGCCGAAATTCCTTTGTGGAAAGTGCAAGGTTGTGGGTCTATGCAATGTTTTTGTAATTGACTTTTATTGCGTATTTAAGCGATTTATAATGCCTTTTTGCCTGCCTATTTTAGCTATTTATGATGCCTTTTTGCCTGTCTATTTTAATGCTTCACAATGCCTAAACTTCCGTTTCCAGAACATTATCATCAATGTACTATTATTATTATTATTATTATTATTATTATTATTATTATTATTATTATATTAGATAGAGATGTTATTTTATATACAATATTAGAAGACGATAATGTTCCAAATCAAGTAATAAAATCAGTAATTATTATTTAAAAATGCCGGTATACAAAAATTTCACTCTGAATCAATGAAGAAGGCCTAAGACAAGGCAGTTACAAATGATTCATCAGGTTTCAAGCGGCTGCATTAAGAAAAAATATAACACTTAAAATATTGTATGTTATTGTTCTTTAGTCAACTGTCCGAAGACACGTTTGAAACTCTTGAGTAACACCAATAAGGAATCACTTATGAGGCAACCAGACCAGGAGATAATTGGTAGGATGGCCAGTTCCTTTTCCCTTCCAATGTATTCATCGCCGATTAGCTATATATTCTATGATACATCAAAATAAACAGAAAGTATCCAAGTGTTCGATGTGGCTTCCTCTCGTTACACGACACACATCGATGTGATATTGAAGATCGTTCCAAATGTGCAGTATCATATCCCTGGTAATGGTCGTAAATGCATAGGTAATGCTATCATTGAGCTCTACCAAATTTGCTGGTAGTGGTGGCACGTACACTATGTCTTTTACACACTCCCAGAGGAAAAGTCACAGACCGTTTGGTCGGGAGATCTCGGAGGTCAGTGTAACAACGCTAAGTCATCATGGATAAACATATAATAGCATGCGAAACTGCGGTCAGCACCATCTGATGGCAGAGGGCTCAAATAAGATGATCAGCGCCCGATGTCGTAGGTGGTGAAGATTAGAACTACGTATTGGGTACGTTACCTAGAGTACTCTGTTTATACGTTCGTTCGAGACGATGCTCGAGAAGACAAGATGGCAGCCAGAAACTTGCTAATGAGTGGGCATAAAGTGATACTAAGTGCGTGTATAAGCGGTGTATGTTAAACAGTGATGTTTATGGACGTTGTAAAATATTGTTGAATGTATTGTAAAGTAATAGTAATATAATAAATTGAACTATCTAAGTAGTTTTTGCAGACTTTTCCATTACACTAAATAGCCAAAGAATACAATACCAATTAACTAACTTTTTTGCTTTATTTTCTGTCTCTGTCTGGTAGTATTTTAATTGGGTAGTATTAAATAGACCGACTCTTTTATCTTCCTGTTGGCTCCGGTAAGAATTTTCAGTGGAAGATGCTGTGAGGAATAAAAATGTAAATGTTTTATTTTAAATTTGGTTAGTTTGAGAATAGTGTTGTTGGGGGTGAGAATACCTTCTGCATAGTTTAACATATTCGTCACCAGGTCCGCTGCAAAATTCCAGGAGTAATTAGTTTTTATTTTCGCTACATGGTGCGCTGATAGATGTAATAAGTTCTCCACCGTCCAACAGGTGGAAGCAAGGGAAATTTCTACACTAGCGCCTCTAGCATGTGTTACGGGAAACTCAGGAAGTTTCGCATCCTATTATATATTTATCCATGAAATCATCTTCAACGCATCGCCCAATACAATTGCGACGGAATTCTGTGTATCGACGCACTTCAGTGGCGCCCCATCAAGTTGGAATATAAAGTAATTGGAATCCTCAGTCACTTGAGGAAATAACCAAATAACCATTGCTGCTGCATATCGAGAAATGACATACCGGTCACAGTTGTCACCGTGGAAAAAAGGGACCGTACACCTTTCATTTAGACACTGTAGCAAAACACTTTTGGAGACTTTCATTCATGTTGTACTTTCAAAAGTGATTTTTCAGTACCCGAGATGCGTAAAATTATGATCACTAATTGCCACTCAAGTGAAGTGTGGCCCAGTCACTGAACACTAGAAGGTTCTCAGAATTATCATTCTCCTCCATAGCAGCCTGCATGGAGTTACAAAATTCATATCGTTTGACGAGGTCTTCCGGTTTTAGCTTCTGCAGTAACTGTATCGGTACGGTTTCATTCACAATCGGGTTCGTGAAATTTTCCATACAGTCGGTTTCGGAATATCAAGTTCCCGACTGACGCGGTGTGTTGATTTCTGAGTGCTACGAATGAAACTTGTCCTCACTCGCTCCACTGTTTCATTAGAAAAACGTAGGCGTCCACTGCTTTTATCTTTACCCACAGTACCAGTTGCCTTTAATTTATTGACGATGCCATACAGAATGCTTAGATGTTCTGGTGGTGAAGTTCCAAGGTATCGTCTCCAGAACACATGTTGTACGGTACAAAGGAAAATTACTTCTCATATTCCAAAACTACGAACGGTTTCTCCTGCATAGACAATGTTTTGAAAACTGTGCTTGTGCTGCCGTCCGTCTACACGCGCATGAGTTACAACAAAGGAAAAGTAAACTTTTACATTTCCTTTATCAATAATTTTATTTACTTCCTGTTTGGCTGAAACCAATCGTACTCCTTTTGATTTTGCTCAGGATGAATCGGAGTTGGTTTCAGGTTTTAATGTTGAATATAAAAGTGGTGGTTTTGCATTCATCTTTTAGCTGAAAATGCTAGTATTAATTAATACTAGAATGTTAACTTGTATTATTTTTTTAGGTAGTGATATCAATTCTGTATTTTTCTATTTTAGGCATTCTTTTATTTCTTTTATATCCATTTTAGTTCGTGGTACAATACCACGTTTTAGTTATGATAAAGTCATGTATTTTGCTTCGAAAGGATTTTTACCCTTGTCATTAAATTATTTATTAATTATTGATCAGCACAACATTTTGCACCGATAGTTTTCGCAAATATTTGACTTAAAACCTGATGAATCATTTGCAATTGCCCTGTATAAGGGAACCGTAAGTTAGTAGACATCGCAAAATAGTACGGCGTTTTTAACATTTAAAATAGTCATTGCATAAAGTAAATTTTTTCGACGATTTCCTTTCAAATTCCGGTGCCCCTGTTATTAGTATTTTAGGGTGCTATGCATAGACATTTCGCTAGCCCGCGCTACGAGCCTTCTAAACTAGCCCCGGCTATGGACTGATTGATTACTTGTACAGGATTCATATCATATCATATCATATCATATCATATCAAATCATATCATATATCATATCATATCATATCATATCATATCATATCATATCATATCATATCATATCATATCATATCATATCATATCATATCATATCATATCATATCATATCATATCATATCATATCATATCATATATCATATCATATCATATCATATCATATCATATCATATCATATCATATCATATCATCGTTAACACTGGTTTATGAATAAGAAAAACGTTAATTCGCTGGTCGTCCACCGGAAACCCGCGCTAAGAATGTCTTTGAATATGGCCCTTTGACTCTCGAGATATGTGAGTGTCTGCTTATTTGCAATCCTGGTTTAACTTATTGAAGTTAAAAGTGATTGATTGAACATAATATTTTTAAAGTTATGATATCAGAAGAAGGTATTAACAGGCCTTAAGGTAGGGTGACCAGACGTACTCTTCTGTCCGGACATGTCCTCCTTTTTAGACCTTTGTCTGGAGTCCGAGCGGATTTAAAAAAAAATTAAAAAAAATGTCCTCCTTTTCGTAACTTGTATGGTACCTGATATTTTGAAATTATCTGATTTGACGTCTTTTCAAGTAATTTTCCTATAGATGGCAGCAGCATCGACGGAATATAATCTTTGCCAACGATTATAACTCCCCTTTCTCCTCCTTGTTATAGCCGTTGCTCAGAGGTAGGTAGTAAATCGAGGTGCCAATGTAAATCTAAATTGATATTTTCTGTTTCCTTTCATAATTTAACTATAGTTCCGATGAATTTCATATATAGCTAACTGTAGAATCATTATTATTCATTTTTTCGCATAATTAGTTTGTAATAAAATAGATTTTAACATACTTTTAATATGATATAAGCCTAAATCTGTATTGTAAATAGTTTATAATAAAATAGATATTGACGTAATTTAAAGTATAATATAGGCCTAAGCCTAAATCTAATTACATATTTTCTGCCCTCTTTTTTCGAACAATGTCTTCATTTTTTAAGCTTTGTGTCCTCTTTTTTATCGATGTGAATCTAGTCATCCTACCTTAAGGGTTTAATCAACCTTCTGCAATATTATCATCGTCATCATTCATATATAATAGGGTAAACTCAATTATTGTTGCAAACTTATTAGATTTTTTTGGTTTTCTCCCCCGTAAACTATTCGTCTTAGGAGCGTAATGGAAAAGTGATACTTTACTATAGTTTTCTGTGTTTTCTACGTCTTTGATAGAAATTATTATCGTGAATTGTGCAAGACTGATGATATAATAGAATGAAAAAAAGCATCATTCGGAACAAAATGTTTGTGTTAATTTTTTTCCACTATTAATTCACTCGGACCATCGCATTTCAAACACGGTATGCGTTGCCAGTAGTCCGTCTAAGCCAGCGTTTCTCAAACTATGGTCCGCGGACCACCTGTGGTCCTTCAAAAAAGACAGAAGAAAAAATAAAATTCAAACGAATTGCGAATCACACTACAGCTGGAAATCTCAGAGTTTGGAAATGACATATGGCAATCGCCTTTCACTTTTTCTCCCAGTACTGACATTTTTTTAAATTTATTACCCTATCCGTCTACCGAATTCCCACTCTACTCACAGCAACAAAAGAGGGATTTAAAGCACTATGAACGTGGTGTTTCTCACCATTTTTTCCCTACACATCCCGCGTCTGTAACCCAGCCAGGGATCACCCGAATTCATAACAGAAGACCAAAGTACCGAATATTTTCATGTATTGATGGCTTTCTTAATAGTTTTGCCGACACCCATTCTGCATACTGAAATGGCCACATACTGTACGTCATACACCAATAATAGAACGTGCCAAATTGCATATTTACTTGTTGAAAATCGGGCATGTTTCTGCATTAATTCTTTTTATTTCTGTTTTTCCGGATGACGATAAAAGAAATTTTAGACTCCGACTATTTTAAAATCCGTGCGAATCAGATCCAAAAATTAAAATTACAATACTTTTCTAATTATATGTTTTGTAGCCAATCACAAGTAACTTAAAAACAAATTCTGTGCATTGTTGATTCGTCGCTTGCCTTTTAGCAGTTATTTGTTTGAGATCCTTCTTACGTAGTAAACGCTAGTAGTTTTCTATGTCTCTGTTAAATAGTGCCCATTATACATAATGGAAAACTGGCTTCGATCCGGATCTTTGAAAGGAAAATAACGTGATTATACGCTTCATTTAGGCAGTACTAATAGTTCAGAAGCTGTGTGTGAAGGTTTTAGACTAATATCGGCCATTTAGTGTCATTCACGAAATATCTAGTCCTGTTCAAAGAAAAAATACTTTCGTAAATATTACAAGAGTTATTTCGAACTTGGATTTACTTGGTGTGGCAATGAGAGTGAACCAAAACCTCGGTGCGTTGTTTGTTACGAAGTGCTTTCAAACTAGTGTATGAAACCCACGAAATTGAAACGGCATTTAGAGACGAAACACGCAAGTGTAAAAGTAAACCTGTAGAATTATTAATGTGAGTATCAACATTTATTTATTTTGTTTATTAATAAGTTAAAGATTATCCAAACTCTAACAACCTTGAATTATTAAAAAAACGAAATTAAATTTTCTTCTATTAACATTAACTTAATTAGTTAATACTAATATGAAATAAATTAATTTTAATTAATTAATTCTATTTTAAAATATATGTATACTGATATTAAAATATGCTACAAAAATGATGAATTTTCTTTCGAAAGGAACAAGATAAGGTGGTTCACGGAACTGTTCTGACTTAAAAAGGTGGTCCTCACTTCAAACACGCTTGAGAAACGCTGGTCTAAGCTATTGATGTTTGGAGAGCATGCAGAAAATATAAATATGTCCTCTTAAAAACTCTTAAACTGGGATCAATACAAAGACGTAGAACTTGTTGAAGCTTTCGAAGAGAGAAGCCCAGAAGACGTCCTGTTCCTGTGTTGGTGGATTACGATGTACATGAAAGTTAGAGTTATATGGCTGTTATATTTATGAAGTTCGAAGGAAACTCCATAAACATCGAAAAGCGAAATGTTTGCGTCATAAATCTAGCAATAACATTTTCACCATTCTTTGGAAAGAGAAGGAGATACGGCGCTGTACCAACCAGGCACGTCTCTCGCGGTACACACCGACATCCTCTTGCTGTCGGCTGAAAGGAGATTTCCTTGAAAAATGAATCATTCGAAGAAAGTGAAATGGAATGTACGTCAGAGTTAAGCGTGAGAGTGATCGTATATCTCTCACACGATGAGTTGGCTATTTATTTTAATAGTTCACAGAAATATATTCTCGGATTCATGTGCACGATGATACTAAGAGACAGGAGAAACGGTTCGCTATTTCCATATTTGTTCTCCTGGGTTAAATTTGGATACGAAGATGAAGTCCCAAGTGAAAAAGAGCACCATTACCGTCATCTATTATATTCAACAACAAGAATTTTGCTCCGACCCTAAAACAATATGTCCCTTATGGTTTTGTATGCGCTGAATCCGAAATAGTAATGCGTTACAAGAGCGGAGTGTTGAAGTTTTCATGTTCGAGGAAAACTTTGAAAAAGCGAAACGTAGTTGAGCTTTTTTAATTTCCGAGAATTGAAAGAAAACATACCGCTCGTGTATCGTACATTATTTTGTGCGAAGATCGTTTATTACATACCTGAAAGAGGAAATTCTAATTAGTTGCAATGAAATCTCCATATTGGTTTCTGTTCAATGACGGCAAATTTGCAAAACAAAATTATCTAACTTCAACATTGTTGCTTTAAAATGTTTTCTGTGTCCACACTTGTGGAGTAACGGTCAGCGCGCCTGGCTGCAAAACCAGGTTCGAATCCCGTCGGGGCAAGTTACCTGGTTGAGGTTTTTTCCGGGGTTTTCCCTGAACCCAATACGAGCAAATGCTGGGTAACTTTCGGTGCTGGACCCCGGACTCATTTCACCGGCATTATCACCTTCATATCATTCAGACGCTAATAACCTAGATTTTGATACAGCATCTTAAAATAACCCAATAAAAAAATGTTTTCTGTGTTTACTATACTCCAGCAGGCCGTGATATACGTCTGTCTTTTTTTCCCCTAGTCTATGATGAGTCTGGAATCTTGTTGATTTTTTCACGAGTGCAGTAACTTTAGTGTAGTTGTAGAGTTTACTTAAATTTTGCAAATATTTAAAAACAATAATTAACAGTGCAATTTAGGTGAAATTGCAGTGGTAAGTTTCCAATTTATAATTATTACTATATTGAACGTCTCTAAAAATAATATGTTAAAAGCCTAAAGCAGTAAAATCAATATGTCACTTAAGCGGTAAGAAGAGGGAAATTGTTATGTGTGTTAGGTTGGGAATACTGAATGTGGAATTTTAGACTTTCCGCGAATTGGTTTTGTGCGGAAACGAAGCAAATACGCACGATCTCGCACAAATGTATCTTTTTTATTCGTATCACGTAAGGTTTTTAAGATAAATAGCATGATTCCACTTTTCGATAAGCGCTCTCCCAGGAAAAATCTGGCACGGGTTAGGGGTTGTAAACAAAAACAAATGCTAATGCATTTTATGAGTTCACGACTTATTTCCGGTTTATTATGGTTGTTGTAATGTCCTTGTTTACTTCTAATAATTAAACAGATATTCATCTCTTCTATTCAGTAAATTTCATAACAGTTCAATGAACAATGAACAAAGAAGGGTGTGGTTTTCAGTATTAAACACAAAAATTTACCACTTTGAGTGAAGGTAAATTAAAAGAGGGCATTTTCACCGGTCTACAAATTCACAAGGTTATTAAGAATAACTCTTTGTTTGAGGAAAAAATGTGTTACAAAAAAAAAAAATGGCATGGTGCGCTTTCAAAGATGTTTGCTCAAATTTCCTTGGAAATTCTAGAGCAGACAACCATACAGAACTTATCGTGGAAACCATGTTAAGTGCGTATGAGAAATTGTGTTGTAATATGTCTCTCAAAATAAACGTTTTACATTCCCATATGGATTTCTTTCCTCCTAATCTTGGAGCGGTAAGCGACAAGCCTGGGAAAAGATTTCGTCAAGAAATATCTGAAATGGAAAGGCGATATAAAGACAGATCATTATTCAACATGCTTGTAGACTATTGTTGGTTCCTTATAAATGACAGTTCCAGCATGAAATATTTTTATTGTTTTTGTGTTTTAAAACATTTAATTAAGTTTCCCCGGAAAATTGTGCGTGATGGGGCAATTTGGATTTTAAATTCAGATTTAGGGTACATATATTAGTAATATTCAACTACTTTTATTTCGGAGCAAGACAAAAAGCAAAACTTTGCTCTTCAGTTAATTATCAGCGCCATCACGACTACCACTACCATCACAACGTAATCATTCATAGATTTGCTACTTTCAACTGCCACGATTTCAGATTTTGTTTAACTATTTTAAAGAGCTTTTGGAAATATTATTTTTGTTTTGTTAATTAAAGATTTTTCTCGTAAAGCAGTAGCAAGTATAAATGGCATTGCTTGTTTAGAAGAATATAATTATATTTATTCTTATCTTGAAGTAATAACCTCAATTTTACTAGGCCTATATAAATAAATATAAAGTGATAACACATTCCAGCGAAAAGTAATAGGCCTATATTTCTACATCTCATTTTATTAATGCCAAGAAAACTGTAATATGCTTGAAAGGAATATGAGAGATAATATAAAATTTAACAACAATCTAACTATCAAACCCCACATTACAACATTATTAATTCTACTTACAAATCAGTGGGATTTACATTGGGAAATTCAAATTTATTCGCGCAAACTTCTGTTTTTTATGTTACTTTGTAATTAGTTAGATGGCCACCGGCGTAGCTCAGTCGGCTGACGCTCTTGCCTGCCGATCCGGAGTTGCATTCGGGCGTGGGTTCAATTCCCGCTTGGACTGATTATTTTCCGAGGTGTAATGCGAAGGTCCGATAATCTATGGCGAATCTCGGCCTAATCTCGCCAAATACCATCTTGCTATCACAAATACCATCGAGCTTAATCACCGAGTAATTTATACACCGTCGTTAAATAACCAACTAAAAATCAGTTAGAATCTAGTTTGAATATATTAATTTGAAATATTCGTTGCATAAACAACGGTTATTCAATTCAGTTGATAAAGTATAAATGCCTTAAGTTTCTATGTTATATAACACTCAAAGTATCGTGTCCGTTTTAGTTCCCAACTAGATTATTAAGTTCAATTTTTTTTTCTTTCGTACGCTCGGTGGCAGAAGAATCACTCACGCCATGATATTTCTAAGAAAAATATTAACACATAATATTAATTGCGATGAAACACTCAAACGGATCCCATTTTATATTAGTCCAGTTAGACCTTGTTATTAATATATTAAGTCGTATTTCATAAGAACTCGCCGTTAATTAAAATGCTAAAGATACTTCAATTCATTAAATGAGGAAATTAAGATTTTTTTACGCATGGAAAAGTTATTCAGAAAACATATTTTTTATAAAAATTATATGTTATTCATCTTATAACTGCTTCAGCATTATTACTTCCTGGAATAAGTGGATTATTTACATTTTAATTATGTTAGATATAAAGGTTTCCTGTATTTCATTGCAGAGTTAACTTATTAAATTCCCGCTTTTTGTCAATACGTCGTTGTGAGCCACATCTCTCTTGATATTTCCATTTTCTTTTATTACTATTGCTAATGAGTTCCATATCCCCACTTTATAACAGCCGCTCAAGTAATTCATTATCAATAATATTGTAAATTAAACTGATCATTTAAATGTAAGTTAAAATGGTGCATTGAGGATGATCTATCATGTATACTTACATTGAGTGTGAGTTAAAATAAATAAATGAATAAATAAATAAGTAAATAAATAAATAAATAATAAGTAGATACATAAATAAATAAATAGATAAATAAATAAGTAAATAAATAAATAAATAAATAAATAAGTCAGTAAGTAAGCAAATAAGTCAATAAGAAAATACATAAATAAATAAATACATTCAAAATAAGTAAATAACTAATAAGTAAATAAATAAATAACTAATAAATAAATAAATAAATAAATAAATAATAAGTAAATAAATAAATACATAAATAAATAAATCAGTCAGTAAGTAAGTAAATAAGTCAATAAGTAAATAAATAAATAAGTAAATAAATAAATAACTAAAAATAAATAACTAATAAGTAAATAAATAAATAAATAAATAAATAAATAAATAAATAAATACATAAATAAAGAAATAAATCACTCAGTCAGTCAGTAAGTAAGTAAATAAGTCAATAAGTAAATGCATAAATAACTAAATAATAAATAAATAACTAATAAGTAAATAAGAAAATAAGAAAATACATAAATAAATAAGTCAGTCAGTCAGTCAGTCAGTAAGTAAGTAAATAAGTCTATAAGTAAATACATAAATAAATCAGTCAGTAAGTAACTAAATAGGTCAATAAGTAAATAAATAAATACATAAATAATTAAACAAATAAATCAGTCAGTCAGTAAGTAAGTAAATAAGTCAATAAGTAAATAAATAAATAAAGAAATAAGTAAATAAATAAATAAATAAATAAATAAAAAATAAATAAATAAATAAATCAGTCAGTCAGTAAGTAAGTAAATAAGTCAATAAGTAAATGCATAAATAAATAAATAAATAAATAAATAATAAATAAATAACTAATAAGTAAATAAGAAAATACATAAATAAATAAATAAGTCAGTCAGTCAGTAAGTAAGTAAATAAGTCAATAAGTAAATACATAAATAAATAAGTCAGTCAGTAAGTAAGTAAATAAGTCAATAACTAAATAAATAAATAAATAATAAATACATAAATAAATAAATAACTAGTAAATAAATAAATAAGGAAATAAGTAAATATATAAATAAATAAATAAGTCAGTAGGTAAGCAAATAATTCAATAAGAAAATACATAAATAAATAAATAAATATATAAATAAATAAATAAATACATAAACAAAATAAGTAAATAACTAATAAGTAAATAAATAAATAAATCATAAGTAAATACATAAATAAATAAGTCAGTCAGTAAGTAAGTAACTAAATAAGTCAATAAGTAAATAAATAAATAACTAATAAATAAATAAATAATTAATAAGTAAATAAATAAATACATAAATAAATAAATCAGTCAGTAAGTAAGTAAATAAGTCAATAAGTAAATGCATAAATAAATAAATAAATAAATAAATAATAAATAAATAATAAATAAATAAATAACTAATAAGTAAATAAATTAATAAATAATAAGTAAATACATAAATAAATAAGTCAGTCAGTAAGTAAGTAACTAAATAAGTCAATAAGTAAATAAATAAACAACTAATAAGTAAATAAATAAATAAACACATAAATAATTAAATAAATAAATCAGTCAGTCAGTAAGTAAGTAAATAAGTCAATAAGTAAATACATACAAAAATAAATAAATAAATAAATAATAAATAAATAAATAATAAGTAAATAAGGAAATAAGTAAATACATAAATAAATAAATGAATAAATAAATATATAAATAAATAATTAATAAATAACCAATAAATAAATAAATAAATAATAAATAACTAGTAAATAAATAATTAATAAGTAACAAATAAATAAATAAATAATAAGTAAATACATAAATAAATAAGTCAGTAAGTAAGTAACTAAATAAGTCAATAAGTAAATAAATAAATAACTACTAAATAAATAACTAATAAGTAATTAAGTAAATAAATAAATAACAAATATATAAATCAATCAATAATTCAGTAATAAATAAATGGATAAATAAATAAATGAGCGAGAAAGCAAGCAAAGAAGCAAGAATTGAATTTAATGGAGGGGACTGCGACCTGTTAAGGTCTATTGCGCTGACTCTGTGGACACGCATTCCCTAAGTCACACCGGCTGACCACACTAAGGTTCTCTGTGTGTCCAGGTTTCGAGCAGGCAACCCCACTCGTCCCTAGGCCAGCACCCTCCATGCGTCGCCTGCCGGCGTTCGGGGAATGTTACGGCATGATAACGAAATGGAGAAATGGTAACGGAATAATCTAAATGCCTAATCTGGGGAAAAACGGGAGAACCCCGGGAAAAATCCCAACTGCGATCTTGTCCGCCACAAGTGTCACTGTAGATTTTTTGAATGCAAAAATTCCAGACTTGACCGGGAATCGAACCCAAGCCGCCTGCGTGACTGTCTGAATATCTGACCATTCATTCACTGCAGAATAAATAATAATTTATTTATTGGTCTGACCCAATATTTTGGGTTTGCCCTGCGACATAGAATAGCTCACAATAAAATTTAAAATGAAAAATTATATAAACAGGTTTCAGACAAAAGTGATTAAGACATAAGAAAAAAAAATACAAAAGGTTGGATAAAAAGTAATAGCAACAGTTCGTTAATTCTGACATGGCTTTATTCACAGGGGTCCAACATTTACGTACCTTCAATATAGTCACCCCCCACCTTATTTATCACCTTTTGCAAATGTTTGGAAGACGTCGTACACCATCAGCGCGTCCATCTTTGTTGATGTTCCGTACTGACTGCTCTATAGCACAGATAAGTTCATCTCTGGTATCGCACCAGGTCCCTCACAGTTGTTCTTTCACTTTGGAGAAGAGATCGTAATCACATGGAGTCATATCGGGTGAGTACGGAGGATGTTCCAGAACCTCCCATTGCCAGCAGCGCAAGAGGTCCTTGACAGCAGCAGTGGTGTGACTTCTTGCATTGTCATGAAGACTGATAGGGTTCTGTACCACCAAGTGTCCTCGTTTTCTCCTGAGCGCTGGACGAAGGTGGTGCTGCTTCACGCAGTCCCTGAAAACATTCCTGTGCACTACTATCTCGTACCACTTCAATTTTGATGCAGGAACGTTGCTCTAGTTTTTTAAACATGGTCTTAGAGCACTCGCATTATCCCTATGAAAGTCAACGTTCTACAGACTGCAGTAGATTGACAGAGTACTGTCGCCGCTGGCTGCACTAACTCATCTAACAGTCCTTGTTCATGACCACACAGCTGGCAGCTCTCGAATGCATCATCGTTACGTGACAGCAGTGTTGTCATAACTTTTTATCCAACCCTTGTAGAACCAAGTATAATTTAAATTGAATGTACGCCATAAAGATGCTGACGAATTATCGCTACAGAAAATTTTACAGTATAATGGTGGTGACGATGGCATCTTGAAGATCTCTCGTCAGCTTTTATTTTTTTCCTCCACTTTACAAAGGCTTTCGGAATGCTGCCTCTCGCTCCAAAGAAGAGATCGGTAACTGTGATTTTTTCACTGTTGTATTTCGCTGATAGGTACTGAATCGTGGGCTAGTAGATTTTATTTTTCTCTTCGTTCACTTGAGATGGTTGAGTGGCTGAGATTTCAAATCTGATCGTAGGATCAATTATTTCGGCTGTCTGTTTATTCCTCTTTATACAGTAGCTATGATATCGATCCTACGATTGCTCCCACCATCAGCAAAACAATGAACTTCCTCGTGAACGTCTAGATTTTTCGATCGAAGTGCATCTGCGATCATAGAACGTATGATGTTGTGACGTTTTATTCTGAGTACTTCTCCCTGTGGGCAACTCCCAATAAATATTGTTTTATCACAAATGAACACGCCATTATTTTAGACACAAAACTCATGATTGCGATTTAGCTGAGATAAAAAGTAACGAATTTACCGTATTTTCCACTACGTGGGATAAATTGAAATGTCATACTTCGCATCAAGGGAAAAATTATTTACTCCGCAAAATAAATAATTACATACAGAATTATTTCTGCTTGTCGTTATAACTTTGGTCTAAATATTCGCTGCCTCTAGCCAGATTACTACACGAAGAGAAGATATTTTTTAATGAGGAATAATAATTAGTGGTAAATTTCCTTTCTATGTACACATTTATTTTCATATGAACAATTATGCTACAAAAGTACTTCTATATTGGTCATGTATTCTACTACTACGTTTATTTATTTGGTCAACATTTTTTACATGCAGAATAATTCACAAAAAAATTCGTGTGTATCCTGGAAAACGAAAATGTCCTGGGCCTATATAGATAACGTAATTTTAAGACGATATTAAATTATTTCATTTATATATGTATATATTAATTAAATGAAACACTAACAGTAATACGCGACGTTTCAGGAAGAAGACGAAATAGTTTAGAAGTTATTAGTAACGACTGTTCATAGTAAAGAGTTCATAATAATCAAATGTCTAATTTTCAGTGTGCGTAGAGATAAAATTCGTATAAAAAGCCTTACAAAACATATGAAAGATTGACAAATAATAACATATTGATTACATTTATTTATTGATTGAAAGAATTATTGTGAGACATATGAAAGAGAGACAAATAAATCAATGGTTGCATTTATTGATCACGTGAAAGTCTTACAGAAATTATAAATGAAATACATATGACAATGATTGTAATTATTGATTGTTTAAATTACAGTATATAAACTAATTTGCTACAATTTTAAAATAATTGTTAACAAATTTCATCTCTGACTTCAATGCACATTGTAACTTTCATGGTTTAGTACGTCTTCCGCTTTTTACGAAGACAGTACTATTAATGCGAGAGACCAGTTCGTCTCTTGAGTTCAATTTTTCTTTGTATACTTCACTATTCATCCATCCCCAGAAACAATAATCTGAAGTCTCCAATGAACGTGACTAACGCTACCGATTCTTCATTCAGAAAATGTTACAATTATGTTGTGTGTCACTTAGCGGCTATGTTGTATACATCACATCTTTTGTAACACTCATCAATAAATATAATCTATAATTCAATTGTCCCTCATTCAAAAATTTTGTAAGACTTTCAATGATTAATAAATACAATCTATATGGGCCATTTCTTCCTCCTTCATACCTTTTGTAAAACTGATCAATAAATACAATCTATAAGAATCATTTTACCTTCTCCATACCTTTTCTAAGACTGATTAATAAATACACTCCATAAGAGTCATTTGACCCTCCGTCATGCCTTTCGTTAAGCTGATAAATAAATACAATATATAAGAGTAACTTGGCTTGTCTTCATACCGTTTGTAAGAATAATCAATAAATAAAATCTGTGAGAGTCATTTGTCTCTCCTTCATAAATTTTCTAAGACTAATCAAGAAATATAATTTATAAGACTAATTTATCTCTCCTTCATACCTTTTGTAAGACTGAACAATAATACAATCTATAAGAGTAATTTCACCTGCCTTCATAACTTTTGTAAGATGATCAATTAATACAATTTATAGGAGTCATTTGACCTTCCTTCACACCTTTTGTTAAACTGATAAATAAATACAATATATATAAAAGTAACTTGGCTCTTCTTCATACCGTTTTTAAGGCTTATCAATAAATAAAATCTATAAGAGGCATTTGTCCCTCCTTCATAAATTTTCTAAAACTTATTAAGAAATATAATTTATAAGAGTAATTTATCTCTCCTTCATACCTTTTGTAAGACTGAACAATAATACAATCTATAAGAGTAATTTCACCTGCCTTCATAACTTTTGTAAGATGATCAATAAATATAATTTATAGAAGTCATTTGACCTTCATAACTTTTGTCAGACTGATCAATAAATACAATCTATAATAGCTAGTTATTTGTCCCCCCATAAAAACACTTTTGTAAGGCTGATCAATAAATACAATTTATAAGAGTCATTTGTCCTACTTCATACCTTTTGTTATACTAATAAATACAATCTAGAACAGTCATTTTTCCCTCCTTCATACCTTTCGTAAGACTGATCAATAAATACAGTTTATAAGAGTCATTTGTCCTCCTTCATATCTTTTGTAAGACTGATCAATAAATACATTTTATAGGAGTCATTTGACCATCCTTCATACCTTTTGTCAGACTGATCAATAAATACAATCTATAATAGTCATTTCCCCCCCCCCTAAAACACTTGTGTAAGACTGATCAATAAATAAATCTGTAAGAGTCTTCATACCTTTTGTTAGACTGATAAATAAATACAATCTATAGGAGTCATTTGCCCTTTCTTCATACCTTTTGTAAGATTGATCAATAAATACAATCTATAAGAATAATTTAACCCTTCTTCATACATTTTGTATGACTGATCAATATTTACAGTCTGTAAGAGTCAATTGTCCCTTCTTCATACATTTCGTCAGATTAATCAATAAGTCCAATCTATGAGTCATTTGTCCCTCCTTCGTACCTTTTGTGGGACTGATCAATAAATACAATCTATAAGAGTCATTTGTCTCTCCTTCATACATTTTTTCAGATTGATCAATAAATACAATGTATAAAAGTCGTTTGCCCCTCCGTCATAACTTTTATTAGACTGGTCAATAAATACAATCTACAAGAGTCATTTGTCTCTCCTTCATATCTTTTGTAAGACTAATCAATAATAAAATCTATAAGAATCATTTCATCCTTCATACCTTTTGTCGAACTGATCAATAAATACAATATTTAAGAGTCATTTGATCCTCCTTCCTACCTTTTGTAAGACTGAGCAATAAATACAATTCATAAAAGTCATTTGACCCTCCTTCATCCCTTTTGTAAGACTGATAAATAAATAAAATCTATAAGTCATTTATCCCTTCTTCATAACTTTTCAGAACATTATATATTTGGAAGTGATATAGTGTTAAAAATTGGGTATTTAAGATGTATCATACCTTTCGTAAGACTTTCTATGCGTAACATTCAAACAGCTGTAACTCCAGACTCATTAAAAATTGGACACATGTTTATATGAACGTTTTTACTGGACATAATCAATATTACCACCTTCTAAAATATTTTTATTCCTCCCTAATTGCTTCATTGCTAGACCCAACTCCACAGTACAAACCAACTATATGTACTGTTCCTCCTGAAACATCCTGTATAATTCGTTGCATCATAGAGATATTAATTTGTTGCGAATCGCATTATACATGACAAAGTGTGTCTATCCTTGCTGCTCTTTTTAATATAACTTAGATTTTTGTAAAGTTGATATTTTAATCCCAAATTGTTATCAATATGGATTATTTTGTTAATTTTAATTTATAAGTCGTACAAACTTAAATTTTGCCATGATCACCTGATCTGCATATACAGTAAAATCCACCGAAAAATCATCTGCTAGAAAACAAAAATTCATAGTTTAATTAATTATACGATTCATTTAATTTATGTATGTAGAGCTACTGCGTCAATACATCTCTTAGGATAAGATCTCTTGAATGTAAGATACCCCATTGTGGTCAGATATACGTAGTCCATAAAATGAATGAAATTATTATTAGCAAAATATTATTAGTACCATATGAAAACGTATGAAATTAGTAGGAATTAAAAGAGTAATAAAATTAATCATACTAATATAACTTACACAATTTTACTTTATTTTTAAGCTTAAGAATGTGTAATATCCCTAGCTCTGTAGTATTTTTCAATATTGAATTGTATAATATATTTTTTTCTCATCTGACTTAATCTAGCTGTAGTAAACAATTTAGTTTCTGCTAAATGACAGGGGGCATTCTTCTTCTATTATGTTCGTGATAGTCAGTTATGTACTTCATTCGATTTTTGTCAAAATGAATTCATATAATATGTTTATATTTCATCAATATTTATTTCTTCGAATGTAGAATACTCATAAATTAATTGTTTTGGACAATCAACTAGTTTATGCAAATTTTCATTCATTCATTCATTCATTCATTCATTCATTCATTCATTCATTCATTCATTCATTCATTCATTTATTTTATTCCATAGATCTTACATGAGCAATGAAGCTTTAAGATGTGGAACATGTCAACATTTTACAATATTACAATTACAATTTTTACAAATTTTTATAGTTTTACAATTTAGTAATTTTCTACAATTTTTACAATGTTGTACAATTTTTTTTTTTTTTTTTTTACATTTTGGCGAGATGTAGTGAGATGAAATGAGGTCCGAGGATTCGCCAAAATATTACCCAGCATTTGCCTTTTCGGTGGGGCAAACCTCGGAAAAACCCAACCAGGTAATCAAATCAAAGGGGGTAATCAATCAAAGGTGTTGATGCCAAGGACTCGCCATAGACCATCTGGCTTCAATCCCACGGCTGTGGAAAACCTCGGAAGAAACCAAAGTCCAAAGGGAGATCCAGCCCAAGTCCGAACGCAGCTCCGGAACAGCAGCCCAACGAGTCTGCCGACTGAGCTACATCGATGGCTCTACTAAAAGTATACAATACATAGCCAATCAGATTATTAAATTTACAAACGCAAACGATCATTCATAAGTTGAGCTATATTATAATACAAAACAATTTAATTAAATTTAAGGTATAAACAATTCAACCAGTTGTGATATACAGAAATTGATAATACATATCATGCAAACTACTTCAAATTACAAACACAAACAATTTATCAGTAGAGCTATATAGCTTACTATTCAATTTAAAGCATATACAATTCATCGGCCAAAACTATACAAATATATACAATACAAAGTAGCATACTTTCATTAAGCTATACAAATTTCTGCAATTAATATCAAGTAGATTAATTCAATTTATAATCATAAACAATTCATCAGTTGAGCTATACATATAACCATTCAATTTACAGTAGGTCTATATACAATTCATCAGTAGAGCTACACAGACTAGTAATCATTTTAAGAACATATACAATTCATCAGCCAAACTATACAAACATATACAATCAAATTAGTTCAATTTACAAACTTATTTTCGTTAAGCTATACAATTCATATGAAGTAGATTAATTCAATTTATAAGCTTAAACAATTCATCAGTTGACGTATACAGTACATACAATTCATCAGTTATGCTAAACAAAAAATACAATACATAGTAAACAGATTAAGTCAATATAAAAACATATTTTAGTTGAGCTATATAAAATTGTACATGTCATTTAAGTAGAATAATTCAATTCACAAGCATAAACAATTCATCAATTGTGTAGAAGGTATGAGTATGTAGAAATTTGGTTAATTCTTTTCTGAACCTTTTCTTTATAATATGTTTATATTTCATCAATATTTATTTCTTCGAATGTAGAATACTCATAAATTAATTGTTTTGGATAATCAACTAGTTTATGCAAATTTTCATGATACGTCAACACTTAAATTACCTACGTCAACTCCCTTGCACCATTTTAACGCCGATGTGAAGTTGTTTCCATAAAAAAACCTCTTATTTAAACATATTCAAAGTTAACATTGTAACTAAGTTTATAATCATTTTTGTCACTTTTTATTTTACAGAAAGTGTAAAACGAGATGTTTAGAGGCGTTTTTAGGCTTTTAAGGAACCCGGAGGTTCATTGTCGTCATTATATTATATTATTACTATTCAACGCGTACTAAATACTTGAGCAGGATAACACAATTGCACACATTGCGTTATGAAAGGACCGTTTTTTACGCTGCTGTACTCGCCAGGTACACAAAAGACGGACGGCGCGGCACGTGCCATATACTCCGATACCAAACAACTTCACTTTTCCTTAAGTCATCCCGCATCCACTGTCTAGTAATCACTAGTCTGTTGACTAAACAATATCATGATGACTTATATTTTCTTGACATGAGTGTCCCTCAGCTACGAGCATAGATATTATTTTCATTCTTCCTCTTTCCTCTTCTCCTCCTATGCACATTTGTGATTAAATTTCTTTCTTATGACGCAACGCAGAGCTCGCTCACTGGCCAAACAACCAAGGACAGGGGCCATTAACGCTGAATCGAGCTGTACATACTAATGTATGACGTAGGCTATACAACATTAATGAAGTGAAAACCAGAAATGTAGTTCGCAAAACTGAAATACAATTACTGGATGGTTCTGTTTGTATAAATAGAAGAAGCGTATGATATCTTCAAGTCTATAATCGGATCTAGTAATGCTGCAACACTGACGAATGTGCGCTCACTGCGGTTGCTTGCCTGCTATTTAAATTATCATTAGACTTGAATGTTTGAATAGCAGTTTGGAACTGTTAGGTTAGGTAAATAATGGCATGTGCATCGGGCAAGGCCTCGGTTGCTGGCGCGATATAATGCTGACAGACAAGGCCGGTGCTTGAAGCATGGACGTGCTATATATCACGCCTTGCCCACCGAACTGTCTGACCTGCCCAGACGTGTGTTCTCCGCGAGTAATAAATGAGATCAAAAGCGAGCGCCGACCGCATGACTGACCGTTCGATGGTGGGAGCCCGTCTGCCTCCCTTTTTGGTAATTGCAACGACATAAAAGATGCCGGGAATAATTCAACTTATAACACAGCCTCTGAAATGGAGTCGCAGTGCCTCGCAGTAGGGATCTTTCCATTGTTTTGTCCCCTACCTTTCGGGAGTTATTGTGTCACGCCCTGGAGGCCGTACAAGTGTTAAAAAGCGGACGAAAAATCATTACAAACTGTACAACTGTGTGGCGATATCCTACCGAGAGTGAGCGTCAATTAATGTGGAATGGAAACACGGATTGTTATCGCGTTGTGAAGATTAAAGTGCTCAAAAACATCATATTAGTGTGCTTATACTATCAACAAATAAGCATCAGCTGAATTCAGAATACGAGAATGGCAACATATTTTGCAACGCCGACATTTATCTTACAAATATAAGGTACTAAATAATAATACTTACTTACTTACTTACTTACAAATGGCTTTTAAGGAACCCGAAGGTTCATTGCCGCTCTCACATAAGCCCACCAGCGGTCCCCTGTGCAAGATTAATCCAGTCTCTATCATCATACCCCACCTCCCTCAAATCCATTTTAATATTATCCTCCCATCTACGTCTCGGCCTCCCTAAAGGTCTTTTTCCCTCCGGTCTCCCAACTAACACTCTATATGCATTTCTGGATTCGCCCATACGTGCTACATGCCCTGCCCATCTCAAACGTCTGGATTTAATGTTCCTAATTATGTCAGGTGAAGAATACAATGCGTCCAGTTCTGTGTTGTGTAACTTTCTCCATTCTCCTGTAACTTCATCCCGCTTAGCACCAAATATTTTCCTTAGCACCTTATTCTCAAACACCCTTAACCTATGTTCCTCTCTCAGAGTGAGAGTCCAAGTTTCACAACCATACAGAAGAACCGGTAATATAAGTGTTTTATAAATTCTAACTTTCAGATTATTGGACAGCAGACTGGATGATAAGAGCTTCTCAACCGAATAATAACACGCATTTCCCATATTTATTCTGCGTTTAATTTCCTCCCGAGTGTCATTTATATTTGTTACTGTTGCTCCTAGATGTTTGAATTTTTCCACCTCTTCGAAGGATAAATCTCCAATTTTTATATTTCCATTTCGTACAATATTCTGGTCACGAGACATAATCATATACTTTGTCTTTTCGGGATTTACTTCCAAACTGACCGCTCTACTTGCTTCAAGTAAAATTTCCGTATTTTCCCTAACCGTTTGTGTATTTTCTCCTAACATATTCACGTCATCCTCATAGACAAGAAGCTGATGTAACCCGTTCAATTCCAAACCCTGCCTGATATCCTGAACTTTCCTAATGGCGTATTCTAGAGCGAAGTTAAAAAGTAAATGTGATAGTGCATCTCCCTGCTTTAGCCCGCAGTGAATTGGAAAAGCATCAGATAGAAACTGACCTATACGGACTCTGCTGTATGTTTCACTGAGACACATTTTAATTAATCGAACTAGTTTCTTGGGAATACCAAATTCAATAAGAATATCATATAATACTTCCCTCTTAACCGAGTCATAAGCCTTTTTGAAATCTATGAATAACTGATGTACTGTACCCTTATACTCCCATTTTTTCTCCATTATCTGTCGAATACAAAAAATCTGATCAATAGTCGATCTATTACGCCGAAAACCGCACTGATGATCCCCAATAATTTCATCTACGTACGGAGTTAATCTTCTCAAAAGAATATTGGACAAAATTTTGTACGACGTCAACAAAAGTGATATTCCTCGAAAGTTACCACAGTTGGTTTTGTCCCCCTTTTTAAAAATAGGTACAATTATGGACTCCTTCCATTGTTCTGGTACAATTTCCTTTTCCCAAATAGCAAGTACAAGTTTATAAATTTCGCTATATAATGCACTCCCACCCTCTTGTATTAATTCTGCTGGAATTTGATCGATACCTGGAGACTTAATAATAATAATAATAATAATAATAATAATAATAATAATAATAATAATAATAATAATAATAATAATAATAAAAAATTGGGCAGGACATGTTATGCATATGGATGACTTAAGCAGCAGCGTAAAACGAATATACAGGCTGTTAAAAAAACTATCCAATATTTTAGGAGGTGCTAACATGCATCAACACAAGAAAAAAATATCTAATAAACATGAGTCCTACAACACATGCTTTCTGAGATCTGAACACTGGTTCATAGGAGCTGCTCAATATGATGTTCATTCATGGCAATGTATTCCTCTGTCCTTCGGCGTAAGGAATCACGCACTCTTTGAAATTGCCCTGGTTGTTCTTCTTCTTCGGCTTTTTCCCACTTATAGATTCGCCGTTTTCAGTTTCCATATAGGACTATATCTATCGTTCCAATCTCCTTCTTCCCAATTCCTGCCGTCCATTATTGCTCTGACATGGGTTTTCCATTTCAATTTTGGTCTACCACGTTTATTTTTTCCTGAAGGTGACCATTGATATATATTTTTTGGCCATATTTCGTTGCCCATTCTTTGTGCATGTCCATACCATTTCAGAGTTTGATTTTCTATTCTCTTAACAACAGATGTGGTGACGTTCATTTCTTTCCAAAGGAGTTTATTTCTAATTTTATCCTGTCTTGTTTTTTGAAGAGTTCTCCTAAGATAGTCGAATTCAACTGTTCTAATTTTGTTTTTTTGTAGTTCTGTCATGGACCAAGTTTCACTTCCATATGATAAAATATTCTGTATTATACTCTTGTAGATTTTAATTTCAGTTTCTTTTGTAATATTTTTATTCCAGATTATTCCATGCAAAGTCTTGGTAGCATTTTTTGCCAAAGCAATTTTATTTTGAATGTCTCTCTCTCATGTATCTATATTTGTGATTATTGATCCAAGATATTTAAAGGATTCACATTTTTTAATTTTTCCTGTTTCAAGTATGAGGTCACCCACATCTTTTCCTAAACACATATATTCTGTTTTCTGTAGATTTATGTTTAGTCCCGATTTTCTATATTCTTCCATTAGTTTATTTACCATATATATCATATCATCTTCATCCCCCGCAAATATCACCTGGTCATCGGCGAATAATAATGAATGTAGTGTTTTATCTTCTATAGGAATACCCATTTCAGAGCATTTCTTGTACCATAGGTTAAGAGCCTGATCTATATAAATATTAAAAAGAACTGGTGATAAACTGCATTCTTGCTTAAGGCCTTTATTCAATCTGATTTCCTCTGTCAATTTGTTCTGTATTTTTATTTTGGCTTTTGTATTACTATACATTTTCCTAACAATATTGATCCATTTATCATGTATATTCATATTTCTCATTGCCGTCCACAATAATTGTCGAGGAACACTATCATATGCCTTTTCTAAATCAATGAAAGTCATATGTAGTTCTCCATTTTTAATAGGATCTTCTGTTGTAATTGCCTAATCAGAATATATTATCAATACATTAACTTCCACATCGAAATCCACTTTGTTCCTCTCTTAATCGGCCTAGTGTCTCTTTGAGTTGAAAATTTATTATTTTACTAAAAATCCTTGCCCTGGTTGTTCTTGATAAACAAAAATCTAGGGAATTTAGATTTGAGGAACAAGCAGGTCAAGGTGTGGGACTTCCCCAATCAATCCAGCGGTCCTGAAATGTCATCTTCAGGTGTTCACGCTCATTACGGAAAAAATGTGTTGGTGTGCCATCATGCATGAACCACATCTGTAGTCTTTGCTAACATGGGACATACTCCAGCAAGGTACGCAGTACGTTAATAAGAAAGTCCTGATAATGAGCCCCAGTTAATCTCTGTGGTAGCACGTATGGCCCTTAATCTATCGCCAAGACGTCTTCCCATACGTTGATTGAGAATCAGTGCTGTTGCCTTGTTTCTTCAACTGCATGGGGATTTTCATCAGCCCACACATGCTGATTACGAAAATTCACAACGCCATCTCTGCTGAAACCCGCTCATATTCGCAACCAAACTTTTATTTTCAGTATTCCTTGCGACGTATCAGTACTCAATGCCAGGAGTGTCAATTACGGTAAGATTATCTGGTAGCTGCTGTATTGTAGGGCAGAAAAAGCATTGCCATAAATGGACATCACATTGAGCTCCTCCTATGAACTAGTGTTCAGATCTTAGAAAGTATGTGTTGTTAAAGGATATGTTTTATTCAACGACGCTCGCAACTGCAGAGGTTATATCAGCGTCGCCGGATGCGCCGGAATTTTGTCCCGCAGGAGTTCTTTTACATGCCAGTAAATCTACAGACATGAGCCAGTCGCATTTAAGCACACTTAAATGCCATCAACCTGGCCCGGGATGGAACCCGCAACCCTGGGCTTAGAAGGCCAGTATGTGTTGTAGGACCCATGTTTATTACATATTTTTTCTTGTTTTGATACATATTCTCACCTCCATAAATATTTGATAATTTTTTAACACTCTGTATATGAACATCTTTAACACCACAAGGCTACTGGGAAGACCTCAACGTAGATGAGAAGATAAATTAATTTAGAAGGAATGCATAGAAATGGGAATTACCAACTGGGAGGAACTAGCAAACGACATGGAAACGACATGCTCCATAATGTCCTTTGATTGATTGATTGATTGATTGATTGGTTGGTTGGTTGGTTGGTTGGTTGATTGAGTGATTGATTGAATAATTGATTCATAATAATAATAATAATAATAATAATAATAATAATAATAATAATAATAATAATAATAATTTTCATTTTTCAAATTCGAGCAGATATACAAATACATACTTCATTTATAAGAACAAGATACAATTTCAGCACATTGGCATAATTATACAGGGTGCTCCGTTTGGGAAGAAATATAATAAACACGTGATAAAATGAGAACTGTAGCTATTTATTGTTAAATAATTTGTACATGCATTATAGAATAATGGGAGCTTTGACCAAATTACACCTCAACGTGTCCACCATCGCCAACATGGCACAGGTCATATCTTGAGGCTAATTTCCCCCAAAACTGAGAATATCTTTGCTTTGAGATCATACACATCATTCTTCACGAAACCCCAGAAAAAGAAATCGGGTGGTGCCGGGTCTGGGGAATATGGAGGCTATAAATTGGCTCTTCTCGACCACACCAGTTACTAAATGTGTCATCCATGGACGTATGTTACCCAATAAGGTGTTACGCCATCCTGTTGGAACACGATACCCTGTTACATTTGTGGTTCGAAAAAGTTTTTCAACATGTCCAAGTATGGTCTTGATGAACTGTCTCCTCTGCGAAGATAAACGGCCCGTACACATTATAGCGACTTACCGCGCACCAAACATTAACTTTAGGACTAGCCTGTTCCAGTTCATATGAGATTTGAAACTCGGAACCCTCCGAACTCCATACTCTCGATGAAACCGCCGTTGAACAGGCGTTACATTTTCAAATTTAGCAAACCCAAGACACATTTAGCTCGTTGTTGTGCAGTAAACGGCATTTTGTTTATTCGGTCGTTGCTGAGTAACTTCTTTTGTTTCTTATGGTGTACCGCAACAATGATGATACAAAACTTCTGTGCTTCAGTATCACATTGGAACTGAAATCAATTCTACTGTATCCACGTTATAAATTTTGTACTCATTTTACTTTAAATCTTCCCAAATGGATCAGACTCTAATACGAGAAGGAACATATTATTTCATATCATAGAATCGAAATTTTAACGCTGCTGGTATGAAACATGGGTTGAACTATGACTTAGAGCTGTATAATAAATTATTTCTTAGTACCATGGTTTAGAAAGTATTAAATACGATGAGATTTCAACCTAAAATTTTAGAAATTATACATTTTGATTATACAACTTTTAACACTGTATTACTTCGGAATATGTATGATAAGAACTTTCTTGTGTTAAATATTATTAACGTACCTTGTTAACATGTTTCGACTTATTTTCGGTCATCTTCGGAACTGGTCGTTGTTGGTCTTGGCGCCTCTTGTTTCCTGTATGGGTGCGTTCGTAGTGTAGAGTCAAAGAGTGTATGTGTTTTGAAATTGAGTTGTGTGTTGAGAATATCGTTGGAGTGTGTTTTCGTGTTTCTGTATATTTCATATTGTTCTAGTGTGTTGAGTTTCTGGCTTTTTGGTTGGATGTGCAGTATTTCCATGTCTGTGTTGATGTCCCTGTAGGTGTGGTTGGCATTTGTGATGTGTTCTGCATATGTGGAGGTGTTTTGTAATTTTGTTTAAATAAAGTTAAATAGAGTTAGATAATATTAATTGCTGAACATTTTTTCACTTGGTTATTTAACGACTCTGTATCAACTACCAGGTTATTTAGCGTCGATGGGATTGGTGATAGCGAAATATATTTAACGAGGTGATGCCGAGGAGCAGTCATAGATTACCTAACATTCGTCTTATGGTTGGGGAAAACTTCGGAAAAACCCAACCAGGTCATCATCTCAGTCGACTGAGCTACGCCAGTGGTTTGCAAATATTAACCTTATTTACATTAGAATATAGGTCTTACACTCTTTTCGATTTGAATTACTTATTTTGTTATATACATTATTGTATACCCAGACGTTTGCGATGGGCAGGGCATGTAGCACGCATGGGAAAATCCAGAAGCGCACATGAAGTGTTAGTTGGGAGACCGGAGGGAAAAAACCTTTGGGGAGGTCGAGACGTAGATGGGAGGATAATATTGAAATGGATTTCAGGGAGGTGGGATATGATTGTAGAGACTGGATTAATCTTGTTCAGAATAGGGACCAATGGCTGACTTATGTGAGGGCTGCAATGAACCTGCGGGTTCCTTAAAAGCCATTTGTAAGTAAGTATGAGTTATTGTTAATAATTTATGCTATTTTCATAACCAAAATTTATTTTATTATTTTTTTTCTTTCTGCTTGTTTACAGAGCAATTCTGAGCCCCGAGACCACGAGCTTTGCTCATAGGGGTAAGTTCATTTAATTAATTATTTTTTTTAGTTTTAATATTTAATGTGTTCAGTTTTGTTTAATGCATTCACCAACCGTTACAGCTGGTTTTCGAAAACGGATTTCGTAGCTCCCTAAATTACGCACGAGTGAGTGAGTGAGTGAGTGAGTGATGAATCAAGGAATGAATTAATCAACTAATGAATGAATCAATCAGATAATGAATGAAAGAATAAGTAAATCAACTAATGAATGATTCAATCATTGTATGAATGAATAAACAAATCAGTGGTTTAATGAATCAGTCAATGAATCAATCACTGAATCCATGGATGAATGTATCAGTGAATCTATGGATGATACATTAATTGTGATGAGGGAAGAAGCATTATCAATTAAATAGTAGCCCTACACGATGATGATCGCGACCTTGCAAGAGGTCTTGGAACTCGAATATTCGTTAAATCGAACCTGAGACACTCCGCGAGACGGACGGAAGAGCTCTGCATATTGACTACAGAGCCAAGCGTTCAATAACAATAAATAATTTCTATTTTTCGTAACCGGTTTTGCACGACTGTAACTAACCAGCCATTATTAAAGTCTGAGTGATGTATCTTGTCTCACTGTGAAAGGAGAGAGAAAGAAGATATGTCTTACTTCGTCTGTGTTGTTATGGCGATGGGGGAGTGGAGCGGTGCCCTCCATCCATCCAGTGGCGGAAGGGACTAGTTGATACATTCTGTAGCACAAATTAAAATAACAAAATATCTCTCTTCGTACTGTGTAGTTCCGTCACTGAAACTGAGTTCCGGCAGCCTGTACAATAACAAGATTTTGAATGGAATTCTGAAAATTTACAACCCTCCTATAATCTCCACCCTCATTTGAACGGACTTGGTTTTATTGCTACTGACACAAGATAAACCTTACCAGGTATACTTAACCTAATGTTTTCAATTTCGATATTTTCTTTTCATATTCTATGAGCTGTCCTGTATTTACTGCGAAGTGTATAGTATACATTTCATTTTATAGTTCATCATCATAATGTAAGAAATAATGTTTTTTAAAATATAAATTTTGAATTATAATCCGAAGTCTGTATTATAGCAGAACAGTTATTTGAGCACGTCTTCGGAGTACAAAAAGTAATAATTTCAGATTATTGATACCAGCTCTCAGGTTCCAAATTCCAAGGATCCATATTTTCTCAGCAACACATCTTCTCTCTCTACTGCTTTTCTCCTTGAATGTGATTAGTAATTGTTTAACCATAAAATAGGAAATAAAAATGGAGATTTACGCCAGAGGTACGATACTTAATGTGTCCCGACCTAAGTCGTAACTCTCACTCTTCCACACTAAAAGCGCTATTAATAGTCTGAAGTATTTTATGATACCAAATCTGGCAGATTCATGAACACTAGAGAGAAAGGATTACCCCCTTAGCACCGCGGTACCCACCGACCAAGAAGCGCATTGAACGGTGTGCCAGACTTGGAGTAAACACGTAGCAAATATTTACAAAATAATTTGAAGTCACTAACTCTAAAATATATTGCAAAACTAAATATATAACAAAAATATGTCTCTATTGCGGACGCAATGAAGAATATAATTTAAAATTTTCGAGGCAACAACCTTAAAATTCTTCGCGATTTTGTTCTTACTTAAATTTCCTAGTGGTAGAGAAAATTGGAGAGGCATCGCATAACTTGGCTTGCTTCTCGAGATTATACTACATAATTATCCTCTGATTGAGATTCTGGCTGATATGTACATCAATTATCAAGTAGTACATCTCATTTGACGATATGTGTCAGAGGAAGAACAATTGTTTGTGCTCCTCTGAAGTCTGATTAGTGTAACATGTTACTAGTCTGCGAATTATTTATTTATTTATTCATTTATTATTTATTTAATTTTCTACTTTTGTATTTATTTATTCATTTATTTATTTACTTATTTA